>NW_024884253.1:56234019-56283573 GCF_019232065.1 Centrocercus urophasianus
AAAATAAAATAAAATAAAATAAAATAAAATAAAATAAAATAAAATAAAATTAAGAAAAAAAGAATGAATTGGAGTGTGCTTGGTGTTTTGCTGAGCCTGGCTTTCGTGACTAATGGGGTCGTGACTAAAGGGGTGGGACTGTGGGACTGTGGCAGGAGGATCCATTCACGGGTTTGAAGGCCCACCTGTCTCCCCTCTTTCCCCAGAGGCTGCTCTATTTATCAGCTAGTAGCCTAAAATGAACTCAGGGTTGGAGACACACAGAAAAATTGAATCTGAACCCCCAGGGTTGAGAGTGGGACCCCAGCTGAGCCCCAGGCAACTCCTGCTACCCCACCCAGAGTGATTGCGCCTGCATGGTTGAAGTAAAGTCTACACAGTTTTGTCCTGCAGCCCTTAATTTGCCCTCCCGTTTGATTTTATTGTTGTTTGTATCACTGCTTTTTTGCTTAGGTTTTTTACTTTATTCGCCTGTTTGATTTTGCTTTGTACTGCTTGTTTTTTCTGACCTTGTCTAACTTCCCTGTGGCTACGCAAAATCTTTTGGACACTTTCCCTTTGGGCCAGAAACCTGACAAGTTCAGCAAAGGCTGACATTTAATAGATTCACCTAAATTCCTTACAGTTCCAGTTTAAAGTGTCTCAGGCCCCAGTTGCAGCCAGGATCACAGGACATTAAAGTGTGTGTAAGAATGGGCTGTTTCTGTTTGCCTGCCAGTTTATGTGCTCTTTGGACGTAAATACGGACTCGGATTCAGTCTCAGCCAGTGCTGTCTTCTGGTGGTACAAACCCCCCTGAGTGGGGACCCCTGGGGTGGAAAATCAGATTGTAGATGAATTTACCACAACCAAAACCCTCTGTAAGCCATAGCACAGAGAACAGCAAATCTAATAAAGTGAGATGGGACAGCTGACAGGACAATTGGATGCTTTGGCTGCAGTTCTGTGGAGCTGAATGGATGGGCTTTCATTTGCACATTTACTAAAAAAAAGGAAAACACCTATAAAACCAATAACCTGCAGGGAGACTGGAAAATAAATAAATAAACAGCCCCCCTGGGGATTCCTTCTCCCTCTTGTCCCTCCACCTTGTTATTTTTAAAAGAGGAGCAAAGGGGCAAAAAGCAATCCTTTCGACTGACAGACAGTAAATCTAGTGAAACAATGGGATAAATAGTTGAGAGGGGAGAAAAGGGTAGAGAGAAAATAATGGGGTCATGAAAATTAAAAGATTTGGCCAAATCTGACCTCTTTTTCAATGTAGTTTTAAATCAGCAGTTATATATGGCATGAATTTATCTGACTAGCTTTTCAGATTTTTTTTTAAGAAATATTGTCAAAGAAACTCAGTTCATCTGGCAGAATAAAAAGATGCAGAGAGAAAAGTATGTTTTATTCTTTCTTGTAACAGCTGTTAAACTTCAGTGTGCAAAATCACATATAAGATTAAAAAAAAATAAATCTGCTTTAAAATCCTAATATCCCTTTCATTTAAACTGAGAAAGAGCTCATAATAAGTCCCAGTCAAAAACGTCCAACCTTGCCATCCCCTGGCAGAGGAAAATCAGGCTTGACATTGGTATTACTGAGGCTAAAAGAGATAGCATAGTTTTCCTCTTCTCTACTTTAGAAATCAACACATTTACCAAACGAATTTATACTGTGTGGGTGTGCGTGTGTATTTATAAAAGAAAAGGTCACAAATGCCTTTTGTGGAAGCCTTTTTTACAATGGGTTTTAAAATCAGCCAGGACTAAACACGGGCTGCAGGAGCTGCTGCTCTTCCTATTACATAGCCCCTAGCATGACACATCAGGGGCAGTTTTCAGGTAGTTTAAAGTGATGGAGCAAGCTGCAGCCCTACCTCTTCCCTGGGGCATGTCCCATGAAGTGCATTAGCATTGCTGCTTATCTGACTCCTTCCTGAGACAATTTAAACAACTTGCCATTTTTTCCTGGCTTACTTTTCAGCTGGTTTGAGACTTAAAAGTGAGATGTGGGGAAGACAAGGAAGCACTGGGGCCAACCAGAGGTCAAAGTCTGGACACACCACCAAGTCTAAGGTGAAGATGGCAGTTTCTTGTACCAGCCACCTTCGGTTTCTCCTAGTCTCCCATTTATTTCCAATGATTTCACCTGGACTGGGAAACTGATCCAACTGAAGACTGTCCAGACAGATTTGCTGCCCACTCATTGGGTAGATATGCCAGCACAGCAGAGGCTTTTAAAGAGCAGAAGCAAGAGCAGAAAAAGGGCAGAAGTATTCAGGGACAAGGATGCATGTCTCCCTAAAAAAAACCAAACATTGCTTATACATGACCTGCTTTGTGAGGAAGCAGTGTCTCTGGTCAGGAGTTTTCTGATAAAAAAAGTTTGGTACAGAAAAAAAGTCCAATCTCCTTGTTGTGTAAAATGAACTAACCAAAGGGACAGGTTTCAGTTCACTCCTGTTCCTCTCCCATCATTCAGTGCTTAGTGTGCTCAGCAGTCAGTAATTATCAACTCTAAAGCCAACAAGAATGATGTCATTTTTAGTTCATCAAATACCAGGTATCCCAAGTGCATCCTTCACCAGAAATGTAGAAGTTCTGAACCCCATTTCAAATTCTGGCTTTGGTGAGACTTTGGGACTAAAGACATCTGAAAACTCTTTGGGACTAAAGACATCTGAAAACTCAAAATGCATCATGGAATGATGGCTTTCTGACATCTTCTGCAATAAGCCACCAACATGAGTAATAGCTAGCATTTAAGAATCTGGGTGACAGTTGGATATTTTTTCCAAACAATAAGTTTCTGTCAGTTACCACAGGGGTAAGCATGCTGAAGACATCACATTACCTACATGCTGGATGCAGCCATTTTAACCACACCATCTTGCAATAAAGGCTGATTCTGTATAAGAGTGCCATAAATACATAACCTGTTGCACAACGTTGTTTTTAAGTCAGATGGCAAAATAGATGAGATCACAATATGATGTAGAGATCACGTGGTAATTCTTGCATAGTCTTACGGGATTTATCCTGAGGAGTTACTGAGGCTTTCTGCACAGATTACATAATAGCTGTAGTGGAAATAGGCAAGCTTTTCTAATAATACTGCTAAACAAATCAGGATTTTCCAATACCCAAACAAAGCCTGATTACACTCATTTAAATACTTATGTCAATATTTATTAACTAATATCAAAATTACTGTCATCTCATTTTTGCAGTTAGAGAGAAAATCATTAGGTATCCGTTTTCAAAAATCATCGACTTTTCCTTAGCACAGAAAACTCTATTATCTGTCTTTATAAAATATCTATGTCTTTCCCTGACATTCTCATAATATCCCTAGGAGAACAATCAGCCTTTCTTTTGCTGATAACAAGACAAACCTTTCCTCCCTAAAAATATAATTAATGAATTAAATATGAGTGAAATTAAACCAGAGAAGTATAAAAGCTACTGCCTATTCATCTGCCATGCCAATGGTTTATGTAAAGTGGGTAATTTCCTCTTCTTTAGGAACAATCGAGGGGGTCTGTGGTACAACAGCTTTATTATTATTATTAGGAAAAAAAAAAACAAACACTCCTTTAAGAAGTGTCACTGAGGGGCAAATTATCATTCATTTCACAGCTGGTAATATGGAGAGAGTTACCAGGCTGAATGGACTGAGTTCCATGGCAATTCACAGCTTGTTCTGTACCCTTGGTTGGTTGTGCCACCATTTTTCCACGAGCAGCGAGCCTTCCTGCTGATGTCCATCCGGGGCAGGGCTAATTTCAGAAGTGATAAAGAGCCCACATTTTAATTAGAAGTCGCCGAAGCTCCATATGATCTGAAGGAAATGTCATGTTTTCATGTTACTATAATATTATTTGATGCTTATTTCCCAGCTGTACCTGTTTTCTAAAGGCTGATGTGTCAGCTTGCATCTCACTGTTTGCATTTTCACCTGTAGTCGTTTTGTAAGAGCAGAAGATAAAAAGGGAAAACCCCACACTATCCCTGCAGGAACCATCTCAACAATGCCAGCTGTTTAGTTCACAATTTCTGCCTTTGTTCAAACTTTTAGCATGCAGTTGGCTTGTTGCAATTCTCAGTATACTTAGCTGCATTGCCATGGCAATAGAGAAAAAAAAAAAAAAAAAAAAAAAAACATGATGATGCAGATTTGGAAAGAAAGGAAGAAAAAAGATAGAACTCCACTGTCATGTCAAGGCTTGATGAGGTCGGAATTGGCTAATTTATCTGTGAAGTTAAGAGACATTCAATTTGAAGGATCAGAGAGGTTAAAAGGAATCTTGAAGTGGAAAATTTCCAATTCATAAACATACAAAGGTGCCCACCATGAGGATCTGCATTTTCCTAAATTGGGTCAGATAAGTCAGCCTTTACTCAGACAGGGTGTCCAATAAAAATCCTTGACTAAGGGGTGGAGAATTGAGCTAGCACTTTTTAAGCAAACACAGTAGAGATGTTAAGATATGGCATCTGTCTTTGTATTTAATTAATCTACAGATATATATTTACATACACAGATATTTACTTTGAAAAACATGGTTTTCATATAAACAATTAAATAGTTTAATTTCCATTTGCATGGTATTTATATAAAATAGTAATAAAACTAGACATTTTCCCCACATTTTTGACTATTTCTGTCTTTTTCCTTTGAATTCTTTTAGCTCAAGTATTTGCAATTCCAGCATCCCACTGTGGTGCTATTTCAACTCAGGCATCTAGATATCAGCCCACATGGGCAGAACAGCACAAGAGTTCCACCAGAGAGTTCAAAGGCTAATCTTGCAATCATTTACTCATGTGAATACCTTTAAACACAGTAAGATATAACTCTAGTGACAGCATTACTCTTAGTCAAATTGAATCTTTGAAATGCTTGCACAGCTGAATAAATTTATGCATCTGAGTGGTTTTCTTCTGTGAAGATACTGCTTGTGTCCAGCTAACCACGTGGAGATGCATTTCCATGAAGGAGGAGTTCCCCAGATGATGATTCTGGGGGTTTCTGAGAATAGCCTTATTGACCACAGTATCGATAACGTGTTTTGCATCTGATCAGAATGTTAGCAATGTGTTACAATTCAACAAACAATACTGATGAAATGTAAATCTAAATTTTAAAGAAAATGTAGACTTTACTTTCAGCAGCGATTTTTTACATGAAAATGTCTCTTTAAAAATTCACTGCATCTAGATCAGTAAATATAAATAAAACATGTGAAGAATATTAATCTTAGTAAAATTGAAGAAGCAAGCTGTCAATGACTGTCAGACATGATATGAACTGACAGTTTCATGGCTTATGGTCTGACACTGATCATTACCATCTATTACCTGTCTGTTTCTCTATGAAAATACCTACAGGAAATAAGAGGTTGCAGTTTGCAGGCATGGGTGGGAGTGGGAATAGGAGAAGAGCGGTGAAAATGGAAGCCTAATGACAGCTGTGAAACATATGTATGCAACATATTCATTGGGATTAATCATCAATCTTAAGGAATGTCTTACGTCATTCATTATCATCATTACCGGAGAAAAGCTTTAAAACATTATCCATCTCTTGCAGATCCCACTCCCCCTCCTCAATCAAACTCAAAAACAGATCCAGCCCTCTTCCTCTGAACCGTTGACTGCCACGTACACAAAACATACAGATGAGAGTTTAGTTCTGTTCATGTATTGATAGAGCTCACAGAAAAGGGTAAGAGAGTATCCTCCTTGCAAAGGGATGCTGCAGCCTTTCCCAACGTCCTGTTGCTCAGGCTCCCTGATAGCCCTGGAAGTCTCTCGGTGTATGGTGCAACCATCAGCAGAAATGACTCCAGGGAAGGTGCTTCTGCAATGTTGTCTTAGGACAAGGCATCCTGGTAGAAGCTGATTTTTCACTGGGACTATGTTGTGGGAGGATCGCTGGAGTCACAGAGAGCACCACGTGTGTTTCATTTGGGCCCTCAGGATGCTTAAGGTTTATGTGAATATTTATGTGATTGGGAACACCAGTGTTCTTGGCTGTCCCTTTCCATGGATTTTACCACCAAAGAGCTTACTTGACACTTCTAAGTCCCACTGTGGATTGAGTACAGTGTGTAGCAGCATGGTCAACAGGTTGAAGGAGGTGATCCTGCCTCTCTACTCTGTGCTGGTGAGACTTCACCTGGAGAACTGTGTCCAGATGCGGACTCTTCAGTACAGGGGAGACATGGAGTGGCTGCAACACATCCAGAGGGCCACAAACGTGGTCCAAAGGATAGACAGGCTCAGCCTGGAGAGAGCTAGAGCTAGCTGTTCAGCCTGCAGAAGAGAAGGCTCCAGTGAGACCTGAGAGTGGCCTTTCAATATCTAAAGGGGGCTATAAGAAAGAAATGGATAGATTGTTTAGCAGGGTCTTGTGATAGGACAAGGGAAAATGGTTTAAAACTAAAAGAGGAGAGATTTAGATTAGATATGAGAAATTCATTTTTTACAGTAAGGATGGTGAGGCACTGGCACAGGTTGCCCAGAGAGGTGGTGGATGCCCCATTTCTGGAGACATTAAAGGTCAGGCTGGACGGGGCTCTGAGCAACCTGATGTAGCTGTAGGTTTCCTTACTAATTAGTAGGTGTCCCTACTAATTGCAGAGCAGTTGGACCAGATGGCCTTTAAAGTTCTCTTCCAACTCAAAAAATTCTATGATTCTGTGATTTTATGACTCTTCTACTGAACAACGATGATGCCCACAGGGACCTGCAGAAAAGACAGGTCAGGTCCATATCCAGACACTGAACTGCCTTTCTGTAGTCATATTGGACAACTAGATGCACAAAGCCACTGAACTGTTTGCATTGGCCATAATAGCATATGGACAGTGGGGTTAACATGCATGGAGTCTTCACAATGCCACTCCACTGTTTTCCTGAATGAATACGTGGTATTTTAAAGAAAGCTGACAGCAGTGCATGTGAGAAACATGCACTAAGGCTCATTTAAACTCTACAGAATAACTACAATAGTGCTTGCAAGCAAGTCAGAATTTCTGTTCTCTTAATTCTGGAATGTGCAAAAATGAAGATGTTGAAAAATTTGGCTTTTGCCCCATTAAACCTACAACTGCACCTTCATATGCTGTATGGAGCCATGTCACAGAGTCCCAGTGTTTCCACCTTCCTAGGTTGGGTGGCTTGGCCACAGGAATCTAGGCTTTTGTAAGACTCCTAAGTAGTTTTTCCTGAATAAATGCAAACTAAAATAATACACAGTTGGGTGAACAGCATAATACTTTCTATTAAATTTTGCTCAGTATTAAAATGAGTATCCTTTTCTCCCATGCTGGAAGTCTTCATAATTCCATGTCATAAACATTCATGCAAGAAAATAGTACTAGTACATATTTATGGAAAATTTTATGCACATACATACTGTGGACTTTCATTTTGAAATGTATTTCTTGTGCGGCTTCAGACAAGAAACCTGATGAAGGTTGCATTCATCCACTCTAGGAGAAGAAATAATACTATGTGACAAATCACCATCAAAAAATACAGCTCTGTGGGCAAGTATTTAATATTACCTAGAGAGTGAAAAACAGCTCACAGGGAGAATCTTTGCAACATTTATCAAAAATTTTAATAACAAATACATAAAAAATAATGAAATCTCCTAGCTATAGCTTGTTAAAACTTGACTGAAACTCAGAATTTCAGCAGAACATTTCATTAAAATTACAGCTGCCAAACAAAACTAAAATACATTGTTAATGATAATTTATACAGCAGAATTTCATGCTTTTTAACTAGTTCCATCAACTCAACTACTGGAAAAAATCCACAGTAGCAAAATAGATTCATAAGGACTCCCTCTGCTATACGACTGAATGTAAAGAAAATGGGTGTACCAATAGGAAGTAGATTCACTGACCCTTTGCAGCTTGTTTTGATTTTATTTATAACAAGTACAAAATCTGACCTGGAAAGTGTTTTTCACTTGATAACTTCCAAACAAAACAAAACAAACAAACAAGCAAACAAAAAAAACAACACTGAAAAATAAAGGGGAAGAAATGTGTATACCCTTTGTCTAATGACAAGAATATTACCCAGATCTTTAGGTTTATTTAAAACCAAGTAGTTACTTTATATGATATATATTTTATGATAAAGTACTCATTTTCAGTTCTTCGTCAAGTACAATTTCCACTGATAATTATTTATAGTTATTTCTAGAGTAATAATAGCTACAGCCTGCAGCTACAATCTCTGAACTCCTCATAGAAGGCACTTTTACAAAATACAGTGGGAATCTTTGTCCATAAGAGTTAACATACTGACTGCCAACTTCAAATTGAGGAAACTATGGCTTCTCATTTCATATTTGCTGAGGATACAATAGAGTCAACATTATGATGGGCATCATGTGCAACAAAGGTAATTTCCAGAGGTGTACTAGGCCATACTAGAGTCCAAAATAGCAAAAATTACACACTCTATTATGTAGATCCCGTCTCAGAACACGGATGCAGTAGATTTTAGTGTGGGTTTAGCAGCCAGGATCGTAGTACCCATCATACTTCATAACATTATCACCATGTTCTAAAGCAGATATTAGAGGGTTTGCACTTTCTATTGCCCTGCATGCAGGTGGAGAATGTTGAAGTTGCCAATACTCTCACTGTAATTGTCATTGCAGAGTAGCAGAGAAAGAAACAGGAGAGCAGTAGAGAGGGACTAAAACACCCTTAAGCACACGTGATTTTAAGTGAAGTAGTTAGGCATATAGGGAATTTACTTCCTTCTCAGAACCTGATCCACAAGGGACAGATGTTTGTTACCTTTGGATCAAGGCTTTCTAACATGTCTTGATAACCATGAAGAAGCACCCTCATTAAGGCACAAATCCCTTTTGCCCAGCCAAAACCTGCATTTTCACTCGGGCTCATTATCTTCATCCTAGACACAATAAAGTTCAGTCTCTCCTACTGACATGTGGCCCTCCAAGGTCTACCTGATGCTATGGGCTGCTGTTGGGTGCAGTGTACCACCTTTCCCCCAAAGCTGTAATAGAATTGTTATGTAGGTCTTGCCAACAGAGCCTCACCCAGGATGCTGAAAGCTTGGTTCCTAAACAAATTGTTGGATATTTGAATGACAGTAGAGCTCACTAGTTTGAATTAAAGTAACAGAAGACAAAGGTGTTCAGCACTTTCATTCAAGGCTAAAATACATGTTTTGATGTCTAAAGTAGGTTCAAGAGTACTCCCTGTGGGCTGAAAAGGACTTCCTTAAGGTGAGAAATGATCTAGGTGTATATACTCAGTTATAAGCATACTTAGTTTCCTATTTCTTACTTTTAAGTTGAAGTCCTTCATTCTAATGATTTGTCAGTAAAAATAATGTAGAGACAAGAATTTACTTCAAAACTGCCCAAAGTGATGTAAAAAAGTAGTGACTAGATAGGTAGGATGTAAAAAGTGTATCTCAGGTGTTCATAGATGTACACGTTTGACTTCAAAATGGAAAGAGAGGCTAAAGAAATTGGAGATTAAGAAATCACCGAGGAACTGCTTATGCCACTCTTGCATACATGAAACCAAATCTTGACTTATATACATTTAAAGCCCAAGGAGCAATGCCTATCCATTTCATTCTAAATTTCTGGAAATGTTGAATATTAGCATGCTCCTATTAAGTTGCGTATTTGGAAAATTTTCTTCTCTGAAAGAGTGGTGAGGCTCTGGAACGGGCCGGGGTAGGAGGAGGAATCACCGTCCTTAGAGGTGTTCAGGAAACATTTAGATGTCGTACTGAGGGACATGGTTCAGTGGTATATATTGGTGATAGGTGGACAGTTGGACTGGATGATCTTGGAGATCTTTTCCAACCTTGGTGATTCTGTGATTCTATGATTCTATACTATGATTATTTTACTTCACTGGGGATGCATGCTCTGTCCAAGAAAAGAAACTTTCTGATTGGAACAAAGGAAGTTTGATAAAAACATACACACACATTCCTTTCTGCTCCCTTATTTACACATTTTATACGTGAACCAATAAACCACACATTTTTCAGCCGCACTATTCATACTGAGCAGAGAGTCGTGACAGAACGGTGCAGGCTGGTATCAGCTTTCAGTGAAAATTGTAACCCATCTGGAGTGTCAAAGATCACCCAATTGTTCCAAGGTATTTTTAGTGGGGATAGTTAATCTTTAAATTAAAAAAATAAAAATCTCTGTCCTCTGCCAGATGCTTTTACTGCCTTGTCAAGAACTTGACGTTTTTGCCTGTTAGTGAGAATCAAACTGTTTGAGGATTAAGTGATTACTAGAAGACAAAATATGATTTATTCTATGACTGATAGCCAGTTTACATAGTCACGTATGCTTCTCCATCTTAGTGATAGCTCATAAAATCTATTTGATAGATTAGAAGACAATCATTTGTTTTACTTTGTAGCAAAGCATAACATTTTTCTTCTCTTCTGGAGAGGATTTTGTGGTGTCTGCATGAAATTTTGAATTTTTATATGCTAATTCATTCTATTGATCTTATTGATAGGAATAATACTCTTAATAGGGACCTGGGCCTAACTGTACAAATAATGTGCATCGGCAGGCATGCATAAGATTATCAAAGAAGCCATGTGAAATCTATATATTTTTTTTCCACTCTTAAGTCATAATTCAGATCGTCAATAATCCACAGAAATAGGCCATGCCAGTGGGAACCTTTCTCTATTGGTTGCCTATTCTTGTTCTAAGTGGGTCTTCCATCACCATTAGCATCTCACCTGTGTGTCATCTGCTGGAGGTAATGGCAAAGTGCCATCAAGAAGACGTGCTGCTTGAGATTTCTTTCAGGTGGGTGCTAGCCATAGGGAGCTACCTTAGCTCCAACAGTGACTTTATGATGATCACCTAATGCGTGGGTATCACAATTATGCATTGGATTACACTTTGCAAGAATGGTGTTTCCCATTACTTTTTTCCCATCTCCTCACACTCATTGTATCTCCTGTCATCCTTTTAGCTCAATTCTCTTCTTGCCTCTTCTACATTTTTCCCCTTTGTCTGACCTTAGTTTTAGTCTAATCTGTCCAATAACCCATCCTATCTGCTTAGTGTTCACATTGTCCCTATTACTTACTTTCTTGCTAGATCTGTTCTACCAAGAGTTCACCAAGCTCTCCAGAAACCATGGCTACCGGAGAGAAGTAATGAGCTGGACTCAAACTTTATTGAATTAGAATACTGTCCTAAATATATGTGTATATATGTATATATATATTTATAAACTGAATTAAGTATGGAAGTTTCTTCATACAGAATGTCAAATCTTGACATTCCTCTTGTTTTACCTGAACTTAAGTTTGAATTAATTGTACGATATTTTCAGCATAATTCTGAAACCAATGTAGAGAACTTCACACAAACATAGCGCAACAACCCAAACAGACTGTAAAGCAAGCTTTCACTATTATAATTCACTTGTTACAGGTGGGGAACATGCTGGACCATTTGTATTTCAGAGGACTTTTGTGCCAAAATGCATCAAGACTGTTGTTTATCTGGAGAGTAAATTCTTGATTTTCTGTGAGTTGGCACATTGCAGAAGCCATACCTTTTCAATACACACTTACATTTGTAGCAAATGTTTGATTCTACTACAACAAATATATGTTTATTGCTCTTCCCTGTGGATTCTAGGTTTTCTTTAGTGTTCAAGAAGATACATGTAATTTAATAAATTGCACTTTCTGCAAAACCTAGTGTTTTTGTCTCAAGATCTTTTGGTACCTCAAACACAAAGATGAATATCAGCAACGCTCATTTAACAGCCAAGAAAAATATTCGAGGGTGCAAAAATGACTGATTTGGGACCAGAAATTGAATCAGAGGCAATGTTGGGAGTGGAAGTCCAAAGACTACTGTTTACTGCACTTCATTCACTGAGTCCTGCTGTAATATGTCTGCAGTGACTTTCATTTGAAGAGTGAGGTTTGTGCTTCTACAAAATAGAAAGCATTGTATTTGTTTATCAATCTTCTGCACCTGTACAGAGATTTAAAACTTGTATGCATTATAACAGTGTATTCGTTGCCAGGGATAAGCAGAGCCCTCGTTTAGAGATGACACCGTGTTTTCAGTAAACCTTGGCTTGTTTCTTTCAGTATAGACAAACAGATATATAACTACATGTACAAAAATGTTCACCCAAATTCATCTGAGCAATACATATTTACTCTGTAATAATGCATACTGCCTGATAATTCACTTTTCACTGCGAAACTAAGACCATAACCCAACTGCAAAGCATAAACTTTGTTTTGTTCTGATTTTTAGAGAAACATACACAACTTCCAACACACCCAAAACAAGTCTTCAAAGTAAAAGCCAACAGCCATTGTTTGCTTGAATCTTTGCTAAGTAAAACTTCACTCACTATTTAGTTCCTTTGCTGGTTGTTTCTTGCATCATCCTTTGGAGTATATTGCTTCCTCAATTCTACGTAACCAGCTGCACATTTTTCTGAGACCCAAGTCTTCCTACTTAGTCCGAAGTGAACTAGCATGAAATTTGCATCGCTACACTGCCTGAAGTAATGATCATTAGAAACTGAGCAACCATATTTTAGCTCAACTTTATCATAGGTATCGAATTTATAAAAGATAGTAGAAGTATAAAAAAATGAGCTCTGAGAAAACATATCCTCCACAGAAAATTGCTCTAAGAAATTAAAGAAATCAATGAAGAATTAAATCCAATCCATGGAGTTTTAATAATTAGATAATAAATTCTATTTAACTTCACCATTATATTTCCCAGATGTTTTAAAATGCCATATAAAGTCTAGTATTTAATATTATATTCTGCATAATGGTGTAGTATGTCCTACAAAGTGAATTAGCAAAATGCATATCTGAATGATTTTTATCCTAAATATGTGCAAGTACAGCACAGATTTTGAGACCTTTAAGAAAACAGGTAAGTTTTTATTTCCATAGCAGTAGCTGTTCTGCTGTCCCATATCTGCAAAGCTAAAAGGATATTCTTTATCTTTTCAGGCATTAAAGCAATGTTGAATAATTCATATCCAGAAGCACTAACTCTATGAAAAAAAAAAAAATGAAAAAAAAGGCAATTTATTTTATTAGTTTCTCAGTTTGAAGATGTTTCAAAATATTTGTGAGATACTAATTTTACAGATGTAATGTCCTTGGGAAATGAAACTTGATGCCTGCTTCCCTAATCAGCCTTGACTCTTTTGTTTACTTTATGTATTATTCAGTTTCTGCCTACACAGTCTTTATTGGAAAAAAATAGATGAAATTCCTGAATAGTGACAGAATGGAGATTTTTAATTATTCGTGGCTATCATAAGATTTCAAATCACTGCTGAATTCTTGGATTGCTTGAGAGGATGTTTCATCAGTTTGAATAAGAGAGAGACGGGAGAGATAACGAGGCATGAAACTATTTTTTCTTCAACCATAAAAATGAAAACTAATAAAAGACACTGAAAAAAAGAGGGAAAAAACTAGTTTTTGCAGCTTTTCCAGTCATTCTGCATCTTGGTAGGTAGATTTATCAGTAAGAAGACTCTGAAAGGTTTTACCTTTGCTCTGCTATTATAACGTATCACCACAAAAGGTTGAGCAACTTGGGAAATGAAAACATATCTTTCTTGAACATGATAGCAATTGGAATTTATTTCTCAGGTATTTTGAGTGCCTTCTTTAACATTGTGAGTGTGCTGGTTCATGGGTTGAGATTATGGTACTCGTCACTCACTGGGCCTGAGAGTCCAACTTGGTGTAATTTCTCTATTACAAAGCCCTGGGAAAAAAAAAAAAAAAAAAGACAGAAGAAATGGCATCAGAATGTGGGAATTCACTAACATTGGAAGAAGGACTGCATAAGGAATTTCAACAATTACAAGCCCAGTTTTAATTAAAGTATAAAAATGATCAGATTGAATTCTTCATTCCTGCAATGTGTTTCCTACAGCAGCGTCAGCCCTGACTCAGCCTGCTGTGGATGAAGACCAGGATTTAATTAGTTTGGATGGGAATTTCATTCTCTGTACCCAAAGGTGGGTGTCTCTTCTTGCGCAGCCCCAGGGTGCCACTTCAGGTGGGTCTGGTGTTAGAAGAAACTGAATGACAACAAACACTTAAAAAACAATTTTTGACACATTGGATGGGACTACCGTGATTTTTGACAAGAAGCTGAACTTGATTCAGTACAGTAGTCTGGAAGGAAGAGGTACCATATCCTGTCACTTTTCTGCTGAGTCAAGTCCCTATCTTAATGGCTGCTCTGCAAAGCAGTAACAAGCAACCCCCCTTTTATTTATTTTCTTTTAGAAACAAGAGGAGTTTCCTTATCTGCACTCACGTTCCATGGGAAGCTGCACATAAGCAGCTCATTTTAACTGATCTATTTTATAAATTGAAAATATATTGGCAAGGAATAATTGTAGTCTCAATATGTAACTTGTGCAAAACGTTACCAAAGGAAGTCTGAATAGTTTTTGAAATAGATTTTTAAAATGCAACCCACAGGGCTCAGAACTACTTTCTTTCTCAGAGTACCACAGAAAAGACACACATGTTACCACTAAAAATATAATAAGCAACTTTAATGGCTTCTTAATGGAGGGAGTTCTTGTCCTTGTGTATTTGAAAGGCACACATCATTAAAATACTAGAAAATATATATCTGCAGACCAATCCTACTGTATTTCCATGAAGCTTTTTTGAAAACAGCAGTTTTTAGTACTGCTAAAGTATCTACATCTGAAGCCCTGAACACTGGAGAATAGTTTTAAGACACACTTCAGGTTAGAAGACTTGTCTTTAAACCAGCTGATGAACTCTGTGTGACATCTGATCCTGTTTGGCAGCAGCAGCATGCAGGGACTGCCTTATTCTTTTCTTGGAGTACTATCCACAAGTGCTGGGCTGTGCTTCAGTTCCTGCTATATGTCTTTACCCCAAAGAGTGGTAAGCAGTGGTGGGCTCCAAGTGGACATGGAAGTTATCTGCAGGCTTTAAATAGATGTTAGGATGCTGTGTTGTTATATACCACTGGCTGGCTAGCTCAGTGGTTGCCTGTTCTGCCTCTTCAGCATTACTGAAATGTAGTTACCTCCTGGGTACTTGAGTGCAGCACAATGACAAAAGCCAAAACAGGCACAAGTTGATGTGGATGAGGGAAAATTTTGTACAGATGTTAATGCACTACTTACAATTGAAAATCTGCCATACAGTCATTCCAGTCCACATAGAACTTTTAGATTTCATCCGTATTTCCCAGCTTTTTCCACAGAGGATCAACATAGTACTCAGGTACTTGTACCAGTTTCTATCAAATTTTGTAACTAGAGAGCAGTTTACCCTCAGCCCATCACTGCAGTCCTGCAGTCTTTAGGTGTTCCAGAGACTGATGAATTCCTTGTCTTCATTGTGAGAGAGGGAGAAGTTACAAATCTCTCTCTCACAAGATATGAATTGCTGCTAAAAGCTCAAGATCAAAATCCATTGAGATGTCTATCTTGTTGTTTGGAAAGCAGTGAAAGTTAGGGTACCAACAGAAGCATGACATTGAGCTGACTTTTGGATGCAGTAACAATCTCTAAACAAGGGCAAAGCAGAGGACTAAATTCAGGTTGTCCAGTTCTCTGCCTTAATCAGTAAGCCATCCTTTATCTCTGGAAGTAACGGGTGATAAATTGGATTGAGGGGGATATAAAACATGATTACAACCTCGGGTTGAGTCATAGGCCAACTCTGTAACCACTCCAAGGCCAGGATTTATCTTGGTCCCTTCTCCATTTGTCTAAATAGTAAAATGGAAGATAAAAATATTTTTAAAACCTGCAGAATTTTAATTTTTTAAAATTTGTATGCTAAAATCCTTTAACATGGCTTTGCACTTCTGCTGATTACAATTGTACTGCTGGATTATTAAAATGAACAGGCAAACAAAAACTTACAAACATTTATTGTAGAAGGAACTTCTAACGAAGAGGCCAGATTAGCCAACTGAGTTCTGGGTCATATTTTTTGTCCTAATTCTAATGAGCCCTGTGAGGTCTGGAGGGATATTGCATTTTGTTAAACCAAGAGCAGTAGAAGTGCTGCAAACCTTTTTTTTTTTTTTTTTCCTTTAGAGACTTTAGGAGTGAAATTTGTCCCTGGAATTTGCTAGAAGCAGAGGGATTCAGTCATTTCCTTATTTTAAGATGCATCCAACCTACATATTTTCATAAGTGAGAGCTGGAGGATGATGCTTTCTCTTTAAGGATGCTGCAAGAAACTCATAATGCCTCTTACAAAAGAGGCACCTAGAAAACTCATATACACTGCATTACAGAAGAAAAATTACTCCAACGTCAGTCCAACCACCTATTCTTCAGCCAAGCTTTGTGGAAAAAAAAACACAAAAGTGAAAAGAAGTGAAAAATGTCCTTCTGTTACATATTTTTTCAACTCAAGTAATGTAGATTTATAGCTAAACAATGATAGTTACAGTGAAATGTCATAATAAACTTCTGTATTGCCCATAATTCTTCATAGGTGCTATGTTTGCAGCAATCGTATGACATCCACAGTGTTCATGCATAGAATTGGAAAAGAATCTGCAGAACTGCAGAAGCAAAACTCAACCAGCACTGAACATCAGGACACCCAGGAGCCCTCTTAGGCTCTGGCAGACTGTTAATGATTTGGGCTTTTCTAACAATGCTCAGTGTTTCCAAATTCCCTCAAGTTTTTTTAAGATATCTTTTATGAAATGCCAGCATTAGACCTATACACATCATTCTGATTTAGAGCTCAAAATGAAAGACTGCCAACATTGAGATGGTCACCAGGTCACAGTTGCCATGTGAAAAAAAAAGAATGAATTCAGACCCAACACTTAATGAACTTCAATTGTAACATTAGGCAGAGTTGGAGTCTCCTGAGAACAGAAGTACAGTGAGGCCAAAGAGGATCCCACCTGGCAGTTTTATCCTCATGCCTTAACCTGTATATTTTCCACGTTCTAGGGATAAATTCGATGCTGGCAGGAAACAGTTTGTGAAGAACATACAGCACTGCACTCACACTCTCACCTCAGCCCCTTTCTCTGGCTCTACGAGAAACGTGCAACTGGGTCTTCTGAGCTTATCGTGTAGGTCTTTCCATTTTCTCCATCTTTTGAGAATGAGGGCCCCAAATTCAAATTGCTCTTTGTTAACTAGAGGAAGACAACAGAGGTGAATCCAGAGAACAAGCACAGGTCTCCTGTTGCAGGAGGTATGTTGTATGCCATGGTGTATTTCAAGCCGTATCTCCTGGTGTTTTGAGGCCTCTTGAGCAGAGCAGAAGGAATTTTGCCCCTAAAGAGCTTCAAGCTTCTTTCTTTTTACTCCTGATCCACAGGGACCAAACATGAGTGCTCTGAGGCTGCTTTAAAGGATGCAGGGATGAAAAACCCTGAGAATTCAAATGGTATGAAAAGAGAACTTAAGCTGCATCCCTTCTCAGTTGCATTAAGGATACCTTAAGGACCTCTAAGTTTGTGACTCTTGATAACAATTATGGCCATTTTGATGAATTATTAGCTCATAATAGCAGGACATCTAGAGAACAACCTGTCATAACAAACTGACAGCAAATTGTAAGGAACCACATCTTCTTCAATATTAGGTAGATACACTAGAAACTAAATCCCTATAAAACTGGCAAGATTTTAAAGATCAAATTCAAATGATATCCCTGATTGACATTGCAAATTGAACTGAAGCATGTATCGAATCCAGGTCTATGTACTGTCAGCCCATTTAGATACACTAACATCGGCATTACTTGACATGCTCTTTGGTTGCTTTTTCATTATACCAGATGACAAATCAGCAGAGATGTTTCACTTACAGTAAGCTACTAATGTCTTACAAAACGGTTAGAATTATCTTGCCAAAAGTTGCAGTATTGGAAGGTAATAGTCTTTACTTTTACAGCTTTCCAGGTATAATTGTCTCCTTACCAACCATTAGACTGGCCACAGTGTTTGTAAATACCGTTGAACAGGATTTTTTTATTCCTTTCTTTTAGCATCTTTATGAAATATGATCACTCCTCATTTTCTGAACTCATTAGATCAAGAGAACAAACCCAAGCCAGCACACAGATTGCTATCCACCTCTGTATGTAGCAACTTGCAATGAGGACAGGAAGTGAGCTTCAGGAGCCATTGCAGTCATTCTGTTTGCCCAGGGGTCCAGTGCTGCCCACTGAAGCAAGGCTAAGTCTCTCTCTTGATCCGGAGCCAGCTCAGTGCCTTGTTATAATCACTGGGCACACGCTGCACGTGAGGTGTGTTGTGAATGACCAGTCTGAGTCTGACATTTCTCTGGATGTCTCTGAGATGAAGGCCTGATGTCAGATAGGCTGAGAGAAGACAAATACATGGGGCCATGGAGGCTGAAGCTTTCCAAAGCAAACGTTAATGTGTGCTGAAGTGATGCTGGGACATTACTGCCATAACAATTATTGTTTACAGTCATCAGTGTGCTGGCAACAATAAACTTTGGTTTTATTTCTTCAGGAACCCTGCTTTCCAGAAAAGAATGATGGAACTCAAAGTCACTATGTTTATCAAAATCACTATAGAAATGAGGAATTATTGGATCTAATATTATGTTTGGAAGACCCACAGGTGCAATGAAGGTGAAGCTGCATCCACTGAACACTGGGACAAAGCAAAGCATGTCCAGGGATACCTGCACAGGAAGCCTCACTCAGTGTATTGCTCAAGTGTTTCATATAATCAAAATGATTCCTAGCAGCCAAACTTCTGCCTGAGATACAGATATGAAAAATAAAAAATGGACTGGGAGAAGTAGGCTTTGCTCCTAATTATGAGTGAGGAGAGAAAATCAAATGAAAATGTTTTGATCTACATTTCTCAACATGTACTCAAGTGATAGGAAGAGCATACAGGGATCCAGCTGGGGTCTCATGCCCAGATCCTGACTCGATGGCACAGAGTTCCTCCCGTTCCTACATCTGGGAATCTCATAACAGTAAGGCACAGCTTGCTTGCTGCTCTCCTCTCTGTCACCCACCTCTTCCATGTTCACTGATTTATTGCAGTTCCCTGCTGCAAGAGTTTCTTAACAGTTTCCCACTTTATATAAATTCCAAGAAAAATGTCACATTTCAGTCTCTCATGAGCTTTTGGCATGTGCTGCAGAGTATGGTAATTACAATCAATGAGGGAGGGAAGAGGAGGAAGCAGCGCCGAAGGACCTGCATGCCCTCCCCCATTAGCAATGCTAGGATTACGTGTAAGGTCTTGATAACACCATTCATTCTTAAAGGGCCACTTTTTGTCAGTCTGGTCACGGCAGCCAGCCTTGAAAGCAAAGGATTTGGGGCTGGGAACCTCCAGACAGGGTCTTTGTCTACACCTTATAAACAATTTCCAACACTCTCCTCCTAGTGTGATTTTTTTTCCATGACCTCTTCCCTTTGTGCCCCTCCTTAGCTATGGGCTCTGACCCCGTGCTTTGTCCATCTTTTCTTTGCCTCCTTGACTTCTTAGTTCACCTTCTACTTAGGACCTCCTGCCATCAGAATCCACAGCACCTTGTCTCTCACCTAGCTGAGCTTCTCCATTCCCTAGCTGTGCTTTAGCCACAGACATAAGGATGGGTAGAGGAGCAGGGATTTGCTTTCTATGCAGTGCCTTAAAGCACTGTTTACTGGAAATCACTCTCTTTTGCTATCGCTTTATTCCAATACAAATGTGGTGCATGTCGTGCATGAAAACAATCACCTGAGACACAGAACAAGGAAGAATGAGGCCAAAGAACTTAATCCGTGCTTGTCTGCTCTGTAGGAGGGGCAAGCAAGGTGAATTTATCACATGTGATAATTAGAAGCAAGGGAGCAGGAAGGTTTTCTTAGTGAAAGCTCTGCTATTGTCTTCCATACCCACTTCTATGACAATTCCTCAGTCTGCTGATGCTCTATAGTCAAAGCTAGAACTCATAAAACTATAAGTATTCACTACTTGACCATTGTTTAAATAAAGCACTTATAATAAAAGGAAGTAAAAGTTGATGTGTATAGAATAATTTCATCATGATTTCTCATTCTTCCTTTCATTCTTCATCTTTCCTCCCTTTGTTTATTGTGATTCTTTTCTTTGTTCAATTTGGGTTATGCTGTAAGGTTCTTTTGTGTCATAAAATGTTGTGCATGCTCATTGTGGTATATGAACATATGGACCAGACCAACACTGGTGAGTAGCGGGTGCTGTCTCTGTGTGATGGAAAGCAGTAATCCGAAGGACCCCAGTTCAGAGCATTGGAGCCAGTGACCCCATCTTCCCAGGGTCTGGTTTGGTTCAGACAGAGCTGTCCATACACCTGCAATGCTCATCAAATACACTACTACTACAGCAAGTCAGAGCAGGACAGTCAGGCAGAACTTCTTTCTCCAGCTCGTATTTATCTTGCAGAGACAGTGGAAAATCTGATGATCCATCTGATAATAATGCTACAGCTCCAGGATGCGCTTCTGTGTTGCACCAGACCGAATCTGCCTGAATTCAGCAAAGTTACTTCTATCTTCACAGTGCCAAGGCAAGGCCATGCTGTCTCTCTCCTTCTCGACAACTAACTTAAATTATTATGAACTCACACTTTGCAAGCAAGAGCAAAGTTTCCTTTCTATGTGTCCCCTCTATTTAGCTGTGATCTGTGCTCCTCTCGTACAGCTCATTTGGAAGAGCGAGACTCAAAACGCTTCTGTGCTGCTATAAACCCATATTTTTAGAGACATTTGTAACTTAATGTAACCACTTGGCTGCCTTTCCTTGTTTTCCATGTTGAGACCATCTTGAGATTCACAAGCCTCTTTCAGTGCTAGAGATGCTGATAGACAGGAATAAAAGGAGTTTTCTTTTCTTTCTCTTTTCTGAAGTGTGTTAGCTAACAGGTTTTAAGCTCCCGTTACTGACAGGACAAATTGTACTTTAATATGGTTTAGTTGGCGCACTTTTAGGGCTCACATACACAGCCCAACACATATTAAAACATCACTTGCTCAGTCTGCACCAGAATATATTATACAGTAGTTCAAATGAGTTAACTAACACATCTTGGAGAAAAATGCCACTTCTACTCAAGCCAAGACATTCTGTTAATGGGTTGAATATTCCTTCTAGTTCTTTCACCAGCAAAGGGAAGAAAGTTTTCACATTGTCCAGACCTCAGCTCACAGAATGGGAGAGGGGAGGAGGCTTGTCAGTGGAGCTGTGTTCCTTACCAACCCTCCAAAAATGAATCTTTGAACTTGGGGAGCCCCGGATTATAAAATCAGAACTCTTTGCTCCCAGCTCCTGCCATTTTCGGTACTGACCACCTCTGTGCCCCCTCAAAACTTTAATCACTTTCAAAGCCATCACTCCAAGTGACCCCTGCGGCCTCTGGACTGACTGAGTGCCCCTGAAATAAATATGCTTGTTTGCAGGCTTCTCTATCTGGAGAACAGGGCTTTGGTATTTCCACCACTTGGTACTATTTTAATTCAGGCTCGGTTTGTTGTTGTTTTTTGGCTGTATTTACAAATTCCAGCAGGCTATCCTTAAGAGAAAGGTGCTTTTTACAAGTCTTCCATTCAGCATTCATGGCACAAATCATGGAAATCCCTTTAGGCTATGCTGGTGCCAGACTCTGTGCCTCCCACTCTTATGTATGCTTAATAAAATGCATCTATTTTCTTACGACAAAACCATGGTGCTTTCAGCAGCATCGGAGATGAAATACAATTGTTAGTAAACTCATATGCGCCATGCCTGGGCTCCTGCTTCGCTGCGCTTCTGTAGGAGCTTTTCCTGCCTCAGTCAGTGAGGAACTTTTTCTTTTCTCTTCAGCTGTTCTTTTCTCCCTTTTTAGCCTTTTTACTGCTGCCTCTCCCTCCTTCTTTTCCCCTCCCCCTCTTACACTTAACCTTCTGTTTCTCCCGTGTCCTGGCAGGAAGGATATAATGCAATCGCTGCTATACAGTGACAAAAGTAAATATGGAGCTCTGAGTAAGTGCAACAGGGTTGAACAGCCCTTTTGCAATATGATACCGCATAATCTGCTTCCCTTCTAGAGATAGTTGCTTGAATGCTAAGGAGGTGCAGCTCCGCTGTTTTTACAACTCGATAGCTTTACTTTGCTTCGCTTTGACTTTGAATAAGCAGCCCTTTTACTGGGGCTGGTTCTGGGGTTATCTTCCAGTTCGAATCAAAAACCTGAATGAAAGGAACGGGGCTGCCTTTCAGATGATTCTCTCGTCTTTGAAATTTTGCTATATTTTTCCACAAGTAAGAGGAAAAAGGAAAACTGGATAATTTATGTGTGGTAAAGCCACACACACGCAGACACAGGAAGAGCCCTAGTGCTAAATCCTATGACTAAGCATCCAGCACAGTAAGCATTCTCTTTACAACTGCTCATGGCATGTGGGCTTTTTAACTTTCCCAAAGAAAATCATTATTGATAAACATTTTCAACAGAACCTATGTGACTTGGAGGTCTAAACTCCATTGAAAATAATGGCACTTCTGCATATAAAAATCTTTGTCACTTCTGAAAAAATCAGCAATACCAGCTGGTGCCACCTGAGTGAATTTTTTTATCTCCTACAAAAGCGGTGCCTTGAATGTGCAACCAGAAATTTAAAGTAGTATCTGTTTTACCTAATCGACTAAATATGACTAGTTTAACTCACTGCTTTAAAGAAACAGGTTTTTTTTTATTACTTAGGCACTTCACACTTTAAAGGCACAGGACAACCACTAATGAATCAGGAGATTCTTCAACTGTGAGGATGGTGCATGGATAATATCCTGCACACTCTGCATCCCCCGCAACACTGTGTTGATGGAGTGAACTGAGAAGCTGTGCTGTAAACTCATCATTAAAAATCAGCCTCCCAAAACCTGAAGCCCTCTCATTTCCTTCATCGCTTTATAGCACAGCCCTATGGCTTTATTGGCACACATCAGAAAGCGATAAAATGCAACTGAAGAGCAGGAGCCAATGGGAAAAATGGGGCAGGTGACTTCAGTAGCCACCCACCCAATGCAGTACAATGTATGTGGAGGCACACTGTGAAATTATGGGTGCATCATCGTTCTGCCAGCAGCACCTCATTACAGGGAGCCCAGATGATGGCTCCTCACTTCCCTTCAGTCTGTCAGGCTTTGGGGTCACTTACACCACCCAGATGACCCAGTTTAAAAACCATAAATATGAGTTTAAACATGGATAATTAAGCTACAAATAAATCACAGGTACGTAAAATAACAAAAATAAGTATACACTGTTCCTCTGTACTTGGAGCTGGTGAGGCCACGCTTCAAGTTCTGAGTTCAGTTTTGGGCCCTTCACTATAACAAAGACACGAGGTCCTGAAATGTGTCCAGACAAGGGGAACAAAGCAGAGAGGGGTCTACAGCACAAGTCTCATGGAAAGTGACTGAGGGA
The DNA here is from genome assembly GCF_019232065.1 of Centrocercus urophasianus. Classification (NCBI taxonomy): domain Eukaryota; kingdom Metazoa; phylum Chordata; class Aves; order Galliformes; family Phasianidae; genus Centrocercus; species Centrocercus urophasianus. Next base: position 56,257,541 of record NW_024884253.1, read on the forward strand.
GCTGGGATTGTTCAGTCTGGAGGATACTGAGAGGAGATCTTATCACTCTCTAAAATCACCTGAAAGAGGGTGATAGCAAGATGGTGATCAGCCTCTTCTCCAAGGTAACTGCAATGGGATGAGAGAATATGGCCTTAATAAGCTGCATCAGGAGAGATTCAGGTTGGATACTAGGAAAACTGTTGTCTTGTAAGGAGCAGTTAGGAAGTGGCACAGGCTGCCTGGGGATGTGGGGAGTCACCATCCCTGGAGGTCTTCAGGGACTCTATGGATGTGGCACTGAGAGACGTGGTCAGTGGCATGGGGGTGATGGATTGACGGTTGGACTAGATTGTCTTAGTGGTCTTTTCCAACCTGAATGGTTCTATGACTCTATATAGACTGTACCTACTTCTACATTCTTTTTTTCTTTTTGCTGGGAGGTAGCAAGCAATACTGATGAGGAGACAGGAGCATCTAAGCTGTCATTACTGGTAAAACATACATCTTCATAAAAGCTATTGATGACAATTCATATTGATTGTATTAAAATATTGGTTGACTTCTTGCATTTTGCAACCTTTGCAATAAAATCCTGGCAGGACAGAGAATTCCAGGGGAGAGAAGCTAGTATAGCTGTAAGAGAGGGAAGCAGATCCTTGAAATCTCCTAAAAGACTGCTTTGGGTTTTGCTTTAAAGGACATATCCTTTACAAAATATAAGCATCTAAATGAATTCAGTTGTTCAGGAAGCAACTGAATTTACATGATCAGGAATGAGGTAATGTCTTAATGCAAAATAAATGCAAAGCAGCTTAAATGTTGCAGCCATTTATTTCTCTGAAGATGACACCACACAACAAGGCGTTTCATGTGCTAAAGAAGACAAACTTTTAGTCCATGCTGATTTGCACATATTTAGCAGCGGAAACTGTCTGCCACGACTACAGTGTCACAGATACTAGAGAATAAAGTAAAAAATGATAATCCCACCAGAAAGCAGAAGAGAACCAAATGCTACAGTAATGAAAGCACTTCTTGACACCGAGTAAGTCTTACCTAGCAAGATAAAGATGAAATCTTATAGCCAACAACCACATTTGTGGGCTAAGATTGCCTCCTCCCAGCTCGTATTTCTGCGATGCTGTTTTTGTGAAACACAGGATTTGTCCTGTATAGCAAGAATTAAACCTAGAGCCCTGTTTCAGAAGAATCCTGGTTCTAGTTAATATGAAGCTATTTCAAAGACCAGACCCTTAAGAAGAAGTCCTACAAAGATGTAATCAGATACAGATGCTAAAATTTTCGGTTAAAGTCGTTGTTATTAACTCTTGGAAGAGCTTTAAGTATTGCAAACAAGCACAATAAAATAATAGAAGCCATAGATCCAGAGTCCACGTGACACGGTCAAGCTCTCATTTGACAATAAGGCAACTTGCTGTCCCTCCTGGTTGTGATGAAAAAAAAAATTGAAGATAGAAGATCGCATCATTAAAAAACCAAGCAAAATATTTTAAAACAGAACCAGATTATGTTTGATTTGTTTTTAATTTCAAAACTGTTAGGCCAGTCTTTATGTTTCTTTGACTCGTGGATAGCTGGTGTTGGAAATCATAGAATCATAGAAAGGCTTTAGTTGGAACGGACCTCAAAGTTCATGTAGTTCTAATCCCCTGCCATAGGCAGGGTTGCCACCAACTAGATCAAAAATGCCTAGCTTGGCATCAAAACCTTGCAAAAAAACTCTTCTAAGATTGAATCTGAGGATGTTCTAAGTACCCACAGAAATGTAGACATTGAGCTTCCTCTGTGGTACGCCATTTATTTAGATGCTAAAATACACATTTCAAGAATGAATGTGAGGCACTTAAAGTGAAAGTATTGGTTATAGTCAGCAGAGCTCACTATGTGAGATGAGGAAAAATGGAGTTTTTATACCATCCTTTAATGTATACTTTGTTAGTATGAGAGTTATTCATCTTGTTTTTTACATACATAATCCCTTTCAAATAGAGTCACAGAAGCCACAAGGTATGTTACACAATGAAACAGAGTTGAGGAAGACAGTGATGAGTGCAACTACTTAGAGTTAAGAGCTGGAGATGAGAATAATCTTGCACAAGTTCTCTGGGGCTGGGACTTGAATCTTCTGTGTTGCACACCTAGCACAGTGTGGCTGGTGCTCAGAAATAAAGAAAAGAAAAGGAGAAACAAGCAAGTGAGGAGAAAAGACAGCTCAGGGTCAAGATCAGATCAAAGCAACAGAGTGTAGTAGTTGTGAAGCCAAGCCCAGCCCCAGTGAGGCTGAACAATCTCAGCAGCAGTGGTGTTGGAGCGGTGGGAGCAAGGACAGCCTCTGCCAGCCCAAGAGAGCCTCCTATGTGCATGGGGTGACTTAGACAAAGTGAGAAATGGAGTAGAGGTGGTATTGTGCTCACACAGAGAGTTGCATAGTCAAAACAGTGGTGTGAAGCAATGCACAGAAGAAAAGAATGAGACAGCTGTTATCTCAGCCCTGCAACAGAGCCATCCGGCTGCAGAGCCATCCGGCTACAGTATTTCTGAAGTCTTTAAGTTAAGAAAGATCAGCTTTGAAAAACACAGAAAAAATGACCTTTAGAATGGATGAGAAGGGACTTTATAATATATAAATATATAAATATATATATATACACTGTGTTTGCTTCCACTGCACTGATCTGAGCCGTGGTTTTACAAGTTGAACTATTTTAGCAAAGAAATGATCAGTGAATAGATTAACAACACCTGATTCCCAGCAGAAATTCCATGCTACATAGGTCGCTCCAAAAGTAATGCCTCCTACTTATTTCCATGGAAACAACAAAAAATACAGAGAGAACAATAACACTATTTGATAGAGCAAATTCTCAGCTACAAAACACTGAACTACTTTCATTGTAGTCACCAGCATTAGCATTTTCACTAGGGATGAATAAGAGACTACATGATACACTCATAAACATTTGTACCAGTGGAGGTGATCCACTATTGCTGAAATGCACTACCCACCACCTCACAGTTCTCACATCCAAAGTTTGGTCTTCATAAACATTCAGCAAGTGTCAGAGAATGTCAATGAGTGCAAATTTTTCAACATGGAGGAATTCAATTCCCCATCTTTCTCCATACACACTTCCATGCCAGACACCATTCTGTCAGACTGCCCCTCTGCTACCATCTGTCACACAAGGCAACAAAATGTAATGGGATATTTGTGGGATGGTTCAACCTCTACTACCATGCCTCCAACATCCACCTCTGACGTTGTGAGTCAACGTAATAAAATAGGAGGCATTGCTTTTGGAGCAGCCATCCCACATTACAGAAAAAATAATGTTATAGGTAGGGGCACTTTTTTAAAGGTAGGGCTGCATGTGTGTGCACATGCATGTGTGTAAACATGCTCATCATCCAGTCTCTCTAAGCTTTTTCACAACACACGTACTGAGCAGAAGAAAAGCACATGTGAGCAAGGCAGAATATCTATTCCTCCCACTTTCACTGGCCTGCATGCTGCAGAGGGAACAAGAGGAAAGCTAAAGAAAGATAAGGAGTAGGAACCAGTATAAACAAATAAAAAGACTGATTTAAAAAATCAAGAGATGAAAAAAGCTGATGGAAAAAAAATGCATTACTAGGCATGTTAATGTCACTCCTGGGGAACTTTATTTACGTGGTTGGCCTTTACATGCCAGATAATCCATCCTGACACCGACCTTGTCAGCAGTGTTTGTGTAATCTTTGCAGAAGAATACAAACTGTTCTTGTGAATAATATCTCCGGGACAGTTAGAGGAGAGTTTTGCATGAGCGTTAAACATGCAAAAGACCTAGGGCATGGTACTCCTCCCACACAGGGGTACTAGCCCCTTGCGCTCACATTGTGATGCAAACAGGCACCTTCCATTTCAGCAGGAAATGTCTCTGCAGCACAGTGCTAAGCTCTCAGGTCACTGTCATAGAATGATACAAACATAAAATGCCTTGAGTTAGAAGAGGTTTCAGAGATTATCTATTTCCAACTCCCTGCCATGGGCAGAGCTGCCCCCTACCAACTCAGCTGCCCAGAGCCCCATCCAACCTGGCCCTGAGTGCCTCCAGGAGTGGAGCACTGCAGCTTCTCTAGGCAGCCTATGCAAGGGCCTCACCATCCTCTCAATGAATAACTGCCTCCTAAAATCCGATCAGAATTTCCCTTCTTTCAGTTAAAATTCATATCCCCTTTTCCTATCACTATCTACCTGTGTAAAACATCAGTCTGCCTCCTGCTTGTAAGCTCCTTTCAAGTATTGAAAAATTGTAGTGAGGTCTCCTCTGTTTCACACTTTTTTTTCATCAAACCTGGTAGAAAGTAAAAATTTCGGCTTGCTAAACAAGATGTAATCCTGTCAATAAATAAATATAAGCCACTTGTAGCCAAATAAATGCTCGAGCAGACATCAAGGCAGAAGAAAGAAGGATCTTTGAAGTTGCAAATCTGAAGACAATTTTACAAAAGGAAAAAAAAATAGAAATGAAAACATGAATTTTAAAGTTCCAAGGAAGCACTGCACACAATGCAATGATTAATAAATGTTAGTTGAAACTATTGATAAATTGACTTTTAGGTCTTCTAAAAGTTTGTTCTGACAGGATGGTCAATATCAATGAATACTGCATCCTTTGAAGAGAAGTTAATAAACAAGATACAAATAGAAGGTTTTAGGCATGGAGCTCTGTTAAGTGTTCGTGGGATAATATATAAAATCCATATTGTGCAAGATTACAGCCTATATACACAGTCGGTGATGTTACCCGAACCTGGTTTAGTTTTGTGTTTAAAGTTAAAACCACTACAGTCTTAAACTGTCACAGGGAAGAAAATAATAGTTATGATCTGCAACTTGTTTTTTCTGAATATCAAAATGTGAAAGGGATCGTTTCAGATCAATTATTCCTTTTCCAGCGAATTGCTTTCTCTGTGATAACATCCAGATTAATTTTAGCTCAAAAGTTCACAGAATCTCGTCAAGCAACAACCCCAGTTGCAGCTAATTTGAGTCAGAGAAAGTTAAAATACTGACAAAATATAAATGCTTCCTTCAGCTGATTCATTAGTTTGCATATCATAACAAGGACTTTGTGTTCTTGGGTAAGGTTAGTGCCTCGAGGACATACTGTAGATGTGTGCATTCACAGTCTGAATTTCTGTAATTTGTTATGCAAACATTAATTCTTTTTAAAAACTGCAATAATAGGGACTTTTTCTGCAGTGAACAATCACCAGCATTACAGACAGCTTCTCTTGCGAGGCCACTTTTTGGAACAAAGAAGGGCGCTATATTCTAAACAGATGTTTACCAGTTAATGAATGTGATATTTCTCATTAGAAGAGGTTTAATTTGCAAACAAACCTTGAAACAGCCATCAAGCAAACCCAGCAAGCCCTGCCCCGCATCAGAAGGCCTGATATATTCTGAAACGTTAACCTCTTTCCCCTCAAGGAAACTGTGAGCTTTAACAATCCTCAACGGCCTAACAGCAGGAAAATCCCAGGCTGACTTTTATTCTTACTTTTCCCTTTTTTCTTGTTTGAGTGTAGTTTAAAGATACAAAGCAAGGATAAAACTGGCAGCTGAGTGCTGGATGTTGGCAGACCGCAAGAAGGACTGAAAATTTGGATTTTTTGACCTCAGAAAGGTAGCCGTGCTGACTGTCCACAGCAGACAGCATCAAACTGTGCTTTGAACTCACCTAATGGTTTTGGTCATTGATTTTTCCATATTATTTTACCTGGCTGTCTCTCCGTTCAAGTTTTGTTTATTGGAGCATTTCATAGAATCATAGAATTGTTTGAGTTGGAAGAGACCTTTAAATATCCAACTCCCCTGCAATGAACAGGGACACCTACAGCTACATCAGGCTGCTTAGAGCCCCGTCCAGCCTGAACTTGAGTGTCTCCAGGGATGGGGCTTTTACCACCTCTCTGGGCAACCTGTGCCAGTGCCTCACCACCATTACTGTAAAAAACTTTTTCCTTACATCCAGTCTAAATCTCTCCCTGTTTAGTTTTAAATCACTTCCCCTTGTCCTATCACAACAGACCATGCTAAATAATCTGTCCGCTTCCTTCTTACAGCCTTCCTGTAGATACTGAAAAGCCACTGTCAGATTTCTCTGCTCCAGGCTGAACAGCCCCATCTCTCTCTGCCTGTCCTCATAGGGAGGTGTTCCATCCCTTGGATCATGTTTGTGACCCTCCTCTTGATGTGCTCCAACAAGTCCACATTTCTCCTGTACTGAGGACTCCACATCTGGCCACAGTACTTCAGGTGAGGCCTCACCAGTGCAAAGTAGAGGGGCAGGATCACCTCCTGGACTCTCCTTTGGGGCATTGGAGAGGTTTCTTCAAATGTTTCTGTTGAAAAATGAGATGTTTGATGTTAGTGTGGCTTAATGGAAAACGGGACACTCCCCTTCCTATCTGCTCAGTTTTAGGGCTTCCACATGAATGCAGAAGCATGAAGAGCCCATTGGTCCATGGGATCTCAACTTGTTTCCCAGCCCTTGTGGATAACTGAGATAGTTTGATGAAGAGATTTGAACTGGTGTGGTTCTCCCAGGGATTGAAATCATGTCATTTGCTGCTGTGCATCTCATCTTGGCTGAATCACCCTGTCTAAGCACCCAGAGGGCAGGATCTGGATGCTTTGGGTCACACTGGTCATGTAAGCTTTGTCCAGAGCACCCAGGCCTCCAGATGATTTGCCAGGGAAATGAAAAGAACTCACAGGGTCTGCCAGAGTTTCTGCTTTCAGGACAGCCAAGGCTGTAATGCCAGATGCTTGCTGCCTTGCTCTGTTAATGCTGCCAGATAGAAGAACAATTAGCCAAGGAGGGAGCAACAGAGGAGGCCGAGAGAGCGTACTCCCAAACCTGACCCATGTAATTGCTTTCTCTTTCCCTTTTATTCTTTGGCCTTGTGAATAATGGCATAGCATTTCCTTCTGGAGGAAAGCAGGATGCATGGGACATAGAGGCCCCATGTAAGCAGATGCTGGGAGGGTCCTGATGGGAGCCCATGGCATTAGTGGGAAATCTGAGGGTGCAACCAGACTGTAGGGATGCTTTAAGAGGCTACATTGTGTGGGTAGACTAGGCATTCCTGCCTTGAGAGCCACAAGCGGGGTAATCCCCTTATGGTACAGATTAGTTTCCCACACAAAAATGAGGGATTTATTTCATACCAGTATTTAAATTCATTAAATCTTGTGACTTGCTCATATTGTGGTGACAGGGACCACTTATGCAGCAACAGACAGATTCCACAGACAGGGGCATCCTGCCACATTTATAACATTTGATAGCAAATTCCTTATCAAAAAGCATTGTTCCAATGATAAAGTCCATTTAGTTTTGGGTGTCAGCCAACCTGATCCAACCTGAAAGGCCAGCTACACCCAATGGAAATAATCTCTACAGGATATTTGAATCAAAAGAAGGATACATTTTTCACTACTTTTGACTTACCTCCTATTCCCTGGAATAGCAACTGCCAAAGTTAGCCCAAATTCCGTGCTTCTGCAAGCAACTGTAGGCTGTCTGCCATCCATGCTGTGTGTGAACTCTGGTTCTAAGGTGGTGCCAGGCTGGCTGCAGTGCTCTTCCAAAGGATTTTAACTGGATATAAGAAAAAGCTTTTTTACAATATGGACAGTGAAGCACTAGCACACGTTGCCCAGAAGGTGGTGGATGTCCCATCCCTGGAGACACTCAAGTTTAGGCTGGATGGTGCTGTGACCAACTTGATGTAGCTGTAGGTGTCCCATTTCCTTACAGGTGAGTTGGAACAGGTGACCTTTAAGGGTCCCTTCCAACTCGGATGAATCTGTGATTCTTTAATTCTAAGAGAAGTGTACCTATATGTATGTGCATCTATAGAGGTACCAGTGCTACTGAACTTAGACATTCTTAGGAATTGCTTTTCTCTTTCATTTCCATTTTGCAAAATTGCACTTCCTCTTATTAATTTTTCAGACAGTTTTGTTTAACATGGGAGTCAAATTTTTCATTAAGTCAATTTTCAATTTCATTCACATGAGTGATTTGAAATAATAAAGAAGAAGGGCAGAAGGCATCAATAAATCTAGTAACTAAAGAAATCTATAAGAGGCTTGTTAACTGTCTAGTTCAAGAACATCCTAATTAGCAAGGACAAGTGAACAAAATTACATCTTTAACATAAGAGTTAACCAAAAGGCTGGCTTTTCAAAACTGTGCACCTAAGTACAAAAAAAGTAGAGCATCCTAATATATGTGAATAAAAGGAGGACGTGATGTTTCTTTTTCTACCTCGGGCTTAAACAGTTATTCTCTTGTACTGCAAACGACTAGCAAAATCCTTCCCATACTGGAAAACTCACAAAGTGTAAGGGTTTGCTGGGCACATTGGGTAGATGTAGTTTAGCCTTCCAGCTCTGGAAAGATAGACCCTACACTGATCAAATGTGTGTGAGATCTCCGTCCTTACTGATTTTACCCAGTGGCATGGCATGGCGGTGATCTGGCTCTGAAATGCCTCTTCAGGGATGGATCCACCATGTTCCAGAACACCAAATGGCTGCTTTCTGTGCTGAAAGAATCTTTGTTCAGCTGCACAGACTGCAAGATCCAGGATCAGGCAATCCTGAGACTTCAGAATGTCTCAGCTTTGAAGCCAACTCAACACTATGTTCCCAATTCATTCCTTTCTGCAGGAATTTGAGGAGTATACTCTAATGCATTGTAACAGGGCAGAGCAATAGGCAGGCAATGACAATGCAAAGACAATTCTCTGATTGAGAAAATAACATCTCATATATCTTCCTGTAACTGCATTATGGAAGAGAGACCAGTTCTCATTAACATGTGGTGATATCATTCAAGAAGGATCTGATGGGCCTGATACAAACCCCACCAAAGTCTTTCCTATTAATACAAGATCTTCAGAAAAACACCTACTGCAGCATTTTGATCCCTATCTGTACTTTTATAAGGCAAGGCAGAGCATGATTGTCTTTCAGTTAATGATGTGGCTGGGGTGGCTTTTTGCCAGGTTTAAGAGAGACTCCTTTAAAGTTATAGCCTTTAAGATCCACCTGGACAAGCAGTAATTAAAGGCAATAGCAAATTAAATGCATTAGGAAGGGGAAATGATTTACTAACCAGGGGGCGAAATAATTTATTAGAAAAGAAAACTTTTCCTCTAAGCCGAGAGAGTCACATTACCTCTTTCACAAATCATTGGCTCTGGTGCTGTTTTCTGGCTTCTCCTCCTCCACAGCGAGCCCCAGGGGTCTGCGGTGATTCCAGGGGCACCACTGCTGTGCTCCCAGGGCCATCCCTGTGTGTGTTTTCATTTGCTGGGCAGAACTATTTGGGGACAGGGCGGAGGGATGGAGGAGAGCAGGAGAAGCTCTGTGCTATCGATGGGGCTAACGGCAGGCACCTCGTTATGGCTGGCTTACAGCGAGGGCTCCCTGGAGGCTCCTGCTTGGAAATGGAGCCAAGAATATACAGCCTAAGCCAATCGGCTGAAATTGAAATGCACAGAATCACAAATCAAAGGGGAGTCAGGCTGCTGGACTTCACCATCCCACGAGCAAGCTAAAGCAATATTAAAGTCATCCCAGCGACTGTTTATTTCTCTAAAAACATTCCTAAGGAACACAGTATTGATTCTCGGCATCATAGCTGTATGTGAGACCCTACTGTCCACGACGATTAAAAAAACCATGTTTATTAAAATTCAGTCACAGTGGCACAACATGACACGCAATTATAAACACAAAACAGATGCAACACCATCTTCACTATAGTCAGCAGAGATTGCAATCTGCAGACCAGGGAAATTTGTGTCCTTGATTTAATGGTTTAAAATGCAGGAAGGCTGTTTACATTCACTGTCAAAATGTTTGCATTACATATGCTCACTGCCCCTGTAGTGAAAATATTTTTCCACTAACATTGCAGAATAAGCACAAAATGAAGACGTACCCTCAGTGGCAAAGCACTGGCATAATGCATCTCACCTCTCCTCAAACATTTATTAATGGCTCATCACACTGCACTATTTCTTCCCTTTACCTTGGATCAGCCTCTTGAGAAATCATTTAGCATCACGCAACCGTTTTCTACCCCCCAGTAATCCAAGAGCCCTTGCACAGTACTACAGACACTGCTTTCATGTCACAAAAGCACCAACAATGCAGATTTTTTTTTTGACTGAAATCCACTACAGCAGTTCTCCTTTATTGCAAACTCGAGATCACTCAACTGCATTTGGAAAAGATGCAGGCACCCTCCATGGCACACATTTGGGATTGAGTAGGTGAGCTGGACATGTTTTTGCCTGCTGTTCAACAGGTACAGAGATGATTTGGAGTATTTGTTCCCTTAAACCTGGAAGGATTTAGGAATACAGAGTATAGGAAGTCTCTAGGAGATAATACACTGAAGACATACAATACTCTGCTACCTGATGTCTCTTAAATGCATATCCTAATGCCTAGACTCACTGTTAGTAGTGCTTACGTTAGTAGTGCCTGTGGCAGGGGGGCTGGAGCTTGATGATCCTTGAGGTCCCTTCCAACCCAAGTCATTCTGTGACTCTATGATTCTATGATCAAGTTAATTGCTCTGAAAACCAGCGTTTCTCTCAAGTTTGCAAAATCTCATCAAATTTACCTGAGGACTGTATGGACTTGCCTATCTTTTCTCTTGTTTTTCTCAGTTTCCAGGGGATTATTCTCAAGATTAAGCGTGTACGGACACAAATCAAGGTCACGGTATCTTACACTGACTGCTGGCAGTGTTCAGACACTGATTAAGCGCTGATCACACATAATGTCATTCTACAGGTAAGCAACAGCTGTACCAGTACAGCACAAAGGCAGGTATGTTCCTTCCAAAATATGCCTGATTCATTTATTTTTATTAACCAGGAACCTGTTGTTTAACAGGGATTGCTGATATGTTTGTTTCATCTGGTGCAACTAAATTGAATGTATGAAGTACACAGCAATGATAAGACCTTATGCAAGAGTTTTCTGCTGTTGAACCTTATCAAGAGAAGTGTGTTATTTAGTCGAATGCACACTGTGGAAGGTTCTTGCAGTTCTGTTTTCTTAGTTTTCTTACTGTGTGGTTCCTTTGCTTTTAAAGAAATGTAAGATAATCTGAGCACACAGGGTGAATTCCGCTGCTATTCTGTTTTGGCTGCACAAAAGGCTTCTCTTGATGATGTTAAAAAGTTTGTTGTCAAGAATATTTACCAACATATTTTCAAGCCGCCTTCCTACAGCCAGCCAGCAGCCGTTAACAACAATTTGCCTTTGGTTAAACAAATAAACTAAACAGCAAGAGAGAAGTAATTTTTCCTCGTTAAGGCAAATACTGCTTGGCTGAAAGAATCTCTCTCCACCTGGTTCAATTGGGATGCTGCACAAACAGGGTCTTCTGTGTGCAGCTCAGAACATTTGCATGCAAGAAATTCAGAGGCCTGTCTGCACTGCAACAACACAGAGTTACAGCATGCTTAAAATGTTTTTTCCCCATCACTCAAAGCATAAGATGGCTGGGATATGTGAATGGTTGCTATCCACACACGGACAGCAACGTGGATTTCTTCCATAACTCTGCTTGAAAGGAATGAATCGGGCTTTCTCTCTTTACAACTGGGCATCCACGCTGTGTGTTTTCGCTGTGAACAGATTCAGCTAACAGTTCTAATCTGTTCTTTGCAGAATAGAGCAGAATATTTTGGAGATTAGGATACTCCATTTCTGAAGGTGTCTAAACAATGTCCAAACACGTGTTCGTTCAGAAATGAATTTTTTGCCTGTCTGCCGATGCTCACATTACATGGAGATGCCATACATGTATTGAAACAAACGTGACTCATATTTGAAATGCACGTACACTCAGAGTAACGCATTTTAATGTACTAAAAATGCAATCCCCAGAGACAAATATACTGAAATAGCTCTTCAGCTGCTCGGAATACATGTCCCACCACAGCAGACTGAGCGACTCTCTCCTGACTGCATTATGGCACTGCTGATGGAGCAGAGTTGGTGTTTCCAGAGAACTTGTCTTTCTCTCATATTAAATCATTCAACACACTTTCTGAAAGTGAAAATAGTTGTTGGGTTTTTTTTTTTCTTTTTTTAAAATCTTCTCTTTCAGAATTTTTCTCTTTTCTCATACTAAGATGTCATAAATTACAGTATAAGCCCGAGATCGCTATGTGAGAGTAGTTTTAAGTTAATCACCTCCTGACAGATTATGAACAGCCCCTTTCATACAGTGTGTGCTATTTGTGGCATTTGTTTTCTGAAAGCTTTTTCTCTTAAACACCGGAAGATGCAAGCAGACAGTAGAAGAGTGTGGATAACACTAAAGAGACCTGCACAAAATGTCTAGGATGAAAGCTACTTGCTTAGCTGCTTTGTTGTGAATTCAAAACTTTGAATAGGGTCACTAATTCTGCAGCCCTTCAAGCGTTCTCAGGGTGATTTATGGTTTTGTGCTGAAATGCTATAGCAAACTTAATGGTTGTGCATGGTTGAAGCATGAAATAAGGCGGAACCTGAGTGTTTCCATTGGGTGTAGGTTTGAGTTTGAGAGAGTTTTGGAGCCCAAAATATCAGCTACATGGTTAAATTCTGAAGCATACACTTGCAGGAGAACTTCAGCAAAAAAGTTCTAATTAATGCTTTTCTTCAAATGCTACAAACTCGGTGACATCGAAATGCTTACAGATTGATACCACTCATGTAATTGGACATTCTTGGAATGCAAGAAGAAGTCAAAGACATTTTGTCTTAAAAGATTCTTAAAGGAGTGCTTTGAATTTTCTTGCTCAAAATGTCATTTTATTTCTGAGTGGATTGAAATCAAGCACACTTTTTCCGTTTAAAATTGAGCAAAACAGTTCACTCAGCCTCTGTTTGTTCGTTTGTTTTCTTGCCAATTATCATAAACTAGGTCCAAGAATCAGGATTCTCTCTCCTCAGGACACTGTAGAAGTTATGCCTATTCTTTCTGGATCATGGAATCCTGCATTCCTTGTGCTGTAGTGACATGGAAACTAGCTCCATCTTGTTACTGTCAGCAGCCAGATGGGCAGGGAACATTCCCTGTGGGGAGAGCTGTGAGTTCAAGCATTGTCTGACCTAAAACCCAGTTTTCTGTTCCCTTTGGCCCATAGTCCCTAGTACCAAAGCCTGTCACTCTGTCCTTTTCCAGTTTAGGTGCATGAAACTTTGGAGACTTCAATCTTTTCAAGGCTACTCATACAGAAGTATGAAATTGCAGGCTGCAAGCTGTCCTCTATCCAAGAAATGGGAAGGTTTGAGCACTCTGCAGCATAAAAACTTTTCCACTCTCTAGCTGCAGCACCTGTGAGGTGCTGCAATGTTAACTGCAGTAATAACTGGGACCTGTTAATTTGGGTCTTGACTCTCAGGTTCACAGCCTTTACTTAAGCTCAAAGACTTTCAGAGTCTTCCTTTGGAGTTCTGGTTATATAAGGAATCAAGGATTTGGCCTATAGTTTATTTGTGCCAACCAAATCCCTAAAGAAGACAAAATCCTGACATCTGAGCTCATCAGTCGCATGCAGCTGTACACTCCATCATTTTGTATCCTTCTCCTTCCTGCAGTTCTCAAGGACTCCAAGACTTGGCAAGAAACAAAAAATTATTGGAGCCACCAAACTCAACTGAATTTCCTTGTTAACTTACATAAACCCATTTTTTCATCTGCAAAGGTCTATGATATATATCTACTTCTAGATCCCTGAAGGCTTCTGGACAGATAGACTGAGGTCATCTTTTCCCCATCATTGAGAGTTGAGATGAAAAAGATTCCTCTCAGATCTCCACCCCAATGCTCTCCTCAAAACTCCAAATGCAAAACTTTGTAATAGAAATACCATAATATTTCCTTCTCTGGCAGGCAGGTATTTATATGCTTAATGTTGCACTTCACAGCATACCAAAATAGGGAATTTTTTTGTATGTCAATGGGGAGAATTATTTATGAACATTATATTCTCTCATTAATATAATAATAAATAAAATAATCAATTTGTAGTGCTCAGCTAGGTATGATGTGAATGTTTTTATGCTGTAATGAAATTTTTAGCTAGCCATGAAAGTTAGAGCTTATTAGAACCCTTGGAGTTTAGTGAGTCCTGACTATAAACTCTAGCTTTAATCATGTCTCACTGATTAAATATACAAGGAAGTAGGGCCTCAAATATATATAAGAATTCTGTACTTCTTCTCACATCAAAACTGCTTAAATTGGCATAAGCAACCCAGCATATTACAGGTCATAATCCAGGGATTACAAAAATTAGTTCATGAATAGCCAGAAGAGGTAGAGGTTACATGAACTTTAAAAGGTAACAAAAGCTTATGTTAAGCTTTATTTATTTACCTGATGATTCCCCTGTAAATGTACTCTTTTATATTTGCATAGCAACAACCTAAGCATTTTCCCTTCCTTCAACATGGTATCCAAGTGACAAGAAAAACTACAAAATTAATCAAAATATAGCAGGGATCTGATTTAAGTTCCACACTTCTGTCAGTTGTGATGTGAGAACTTTGCTCTAATGAAGGTAGAAACAATATCAGAAAGGAAATAAAAAGGAATTGACTAATGTGACATTTAAGCATCTTATTTAAAAGTGGTGATGTGAATTATTGATCTCATATATTAATAGCAACTATAAATTCCTTCCAAATCAACACTTCTGAAAAAAAAAAATATCCTCCTTTCTTTCCGGTTATCTTGCTGAAATGTTCACTGCAAGGATAAATTGATCCCAATCTAAAGCAACTTCATGGATGCAGAGAGATTTGACAACCACAAAGCAGCTGGCCGGATAGGGACCTTCATATAAACTTCAGAACAACTTTGCCCACTGAGAACCCTTTGTTATTTTGATCACAAATTTTCAGGCTTGATGACAATAATCTGTCACATAAGGATGCTTTATTTCTTCCACCATTTGTTAACAGGATCTGGAATTACCTTCAAGCATGGGGTGGGCTGCAAGGGGTGAGGGGGGGAGACAAAACAAGCAAGTATATTGGTGTGTTTCTTTGAGAAGTGTAGGTAGAGATATGACAGTTTCTATGGTAACAACAAGACTTTTTTATTAGTAACAGAAAAATAGGTGTTGAGATAACCTCTTGTAAAGCATTAGTGCTTAAGTTATTTCTAGTCTCAGATACTACTTTCAATTAATACACACTTAATTTTTAAATAACGGGACAACCTTCTTTAGGAGACCTATGCTTTTCAGGTGTGTAATGGAGAAGAGCCGAATTTCAGGTGTGTATAAGGATAAAAAAAGCTAGAATGATTCAGAGGAAAACTATTCTGCAAGGAAAGATTTCTGCTTTCTGTAGGATTCTCATGGCATTTTTTGTAGCATGGTGATTAATTTATTGTTCATCAAAAGCACCCAGTGATGAGTTGAAACATTAAAGAAAGTTCAAGTAAACGTAACAAAACCACAGCTTGATTCTTAATGATATTTTCTGACATTAAGAAATCCCACTTTTTGCTGGTTAATAGCCTTCATGATATGAAGACGTGCCATTGTCTTCACAGTTTATTACTTATTATTTATAGTTAATCATGACATTTCATAGGCAAAATAATATGACTAGACAAGGCTCCTGTATGCTGCCCAAATGGGGTACAGGAGCTGCAAAGAGGAAAATCCCAGCTGGGACAATTCTGCCAGTTAGAGGAAAAACAAGAAACAGCAGATCGTCTGCATATATCTGTTTCACAGAAGTATTTAAATGCTCATCTCTCCTGCCAGCATTATGCCTGATGTAGATGCTCCTGTTGCAACAGCCCACAGCATTGGTAGGAATGGGGTTGTGCTGAGGCAGAAGAGCAAATGGTTCAGTACTCTATGTCTTCTATATTATGGGTTGCATATCCCTTATAAGTGGGGTAGCCACTCCTATTATCTCTAATTCTTGAAGCAGGGCATGAATGGGTTCAAAGCAGCTGAGGAGTAGGAAGATGACTTGATGGTTTTCCTAATCCTTGTTCAAAAAGTGACCAGATTTACAGCTATTTTACTCCTTAATTTCCATTGATTGGAAGGCGGCTTTGTGCAGGCAACCGTTAAGCCTTAAATAAAAAGAGTAAGATCTGTAGTATCTTAAAATTTTTAACCTTTTTCTTCTTGCAATCGCAGAATCATAGAATGGGTTTGGTTGGAAGGGACCTTAAAGATCATGTAGTCCCAACCCTCTGCTGTGAGCAGGGCTGCCAACCACAATCTCAAAAATAATTATAGTAATAATTTGTTCATCCTCTTTTTGCAGAGTAATATGATGAGTCCTTTTCATCTTAAGAGGAGGAAGTCTTGCCTGCTATAAATGAAGCAATGCCAGCTGTTGAGAGCTGCTGGGAAGTCTAAACTAAGCAGCTATTACTTCTCAGTAGAAAAGTGTTTTTAAAAGTAAACCTCTGTTTATGAATGGCACTTCTCTGGACCCATTACAGTGCTCTCTGAACAAATCATGGCTTTCAAGACACTATACCATTGTTTTACAGATACAGATTTTACAGACACAGAATTTTTGTCTTTATACTACAAGATTTTATAGTCTGTGCATGCAACACACTTAATTTTGAAGTCAGATGATAAAATCCTGAACTTCTGTCAGTCAGGTCAGACCAGTTCTTCCAGCAACACAAGGCCTGCACAGTATAGGCCCACTGCTAGCATGCTTGCGTAGGCACTCCTCATTAAACACTATCTGTCCCTCTACAAGCAGTTTTTCATGAACAATCCCACAATTACACAGTTGCTTTTGCAGGATTTTTCTAGTCCTACTTCTCAGCTTGGAGGCTTGGGACTAAAGCCATTATTAGTTTTGCCTTTGAAAGCCCAAGTGAAAGTTAGAAATGCTTTTTTCCCAACTTTGAGAGTTCAGAGTATTGGTCCATGCAAAACAGCTTGACCTTGAGTAGTTGCCTCAACTAGTAAAGAAAAGATATACTAACCCGTACTCGAACATTTAGAAAAAATACATTGGGAAAAACAAACTTGAAAGCAAAAGAAAGAGAGTAGAACTATCACTGCGAATGCATTCAGTGCTGCTGTTCAAGGCCCATGGTGTTCAGGGTTTACAAGAGAATTCTTGGAATACTGAGCGCTTATAAGGAAAGAAAAGCAGATAAAGTGAATTTGAACATCAGTGTATGAGCTTAGGTATCACCCAGCTTGTTCAATGCCAAGATGAACTCCTTCAATATACTATCAATATGAGCTTCCAAAGGAAACTTCTACATTCTGGAATCTTGCACTTTATTCTGAGAATAAACTGTAACACTGTATTTTTTTTATGTCACTGGTGAATGATAAGGAGTACCATGAGTACCTCTGCAATTACCTCTGAAGCAAATAAAAACAACCAAAGTTTTGTCACTTGTTTTATTTTGCTTCTTTGTTCAACAAAAGAGACTCATTTTGGTACGCACACCCAGATGTTTTTCCCTTAAATGAATAAGTAAGAGATAAAATGAACAAGAAGCAGCAAATTGCCAGCACCCCCATGAATATATAGCTCATTAAGATTATTAAAAGTTCATAACAGTTCTTATTGGTCCTGTACTGCACGTTCACAAAGCAGCTTTCTGTCCAGCAAGGGCAAACAGTTAACATGAGCTCTTCTCATCACCATAAGTCATAGGGGATTCGCAGAGATTTTGGTAAGTGCTTTTGTGCTTAAATTTCCTATACGCTTCTGCCTCCACGTAATGGAATTTCTCTGCATTATATATACTCCTAACCACTTAGATAAACAACAATCAGCAGTCACAAGGTTAAGGTTTTGTGCCTACTAACATCTAGCCCAATATTAAGACGTTTCTACCATCTTCCTTTGTTTGACCAACACAGTTTTTGCACAGAGAATAGCTAAGTTATTTTCTACTACTGTCCATGCAAAACATTAATCAGAGAAATGAAAAGGTAGGCTAAGTCCTTAAAACCACAGTTTCCATTGCAACAGAGTCTTAATGTCCATGTACACTGACTAGGATAAAATGTCTTTTTGTGGTTTTCAATAACTATTATTGAAGCATCAGTCATTCAGCTTCCCAGATTAATTAGCATTAGTAGTAGAAAAATCCCCCTGATGACTCACCAGTGCCACTTCTGTGCATGTGCTTGCAAGGTGAGGAGAAAAAGAAAAAAAATTTAAAGATTCTCCTAAGTTATTAGAACATTGGGAATAAAGACTCCTCACAGTGCCATACAGCACTTCCCAGTGATAGACCCATGACACTCTGCAGAGTGTTGGTGGAAGAGGGAAGTACCTACCTGACACATTTGACAGCTCATGTGCCCCCAAAAAACAAAATGTACAAACCCAAGTAAACACAACTGCTTTGTTAGCAACCAAAAAAGAAACTCTCCAAAAGATGCAGTCAGCAAGACTGTATGCAAAGTACAGGTCAGAGCAGAAATTCAAACTGACACTTTCAAGCTATAGCTGCATCACTGAACTACTGCATTATTAGTGCTGAATCACAGTATCTCATAAGAACTGTTGAATAGAAAAGCCTAAAAAAAAAAGATGAAAAACTAAGAAAAAGTAGGCATGAGATGCATTTGGCTGTGTTCATCATGGAAGAAAAATGAGGGAGTAAATGGAACCAATTTTGCACTTTAAAAGAATCTCTAGAAAGTTTATTTCAAGAACTTTTATAGTGACTTGAAGACATAATTACCTTTCTTTCAAACTTCTTTCCAACGCCCCCAGAGCACTCCATCCTGGAGTTACTTCACAAACTTGGGACGGTATTCATTTATTTTCATCTTAAGAACTGGGGAAAGCATTAGTTCTTCGTCTTAAAAATCCTTCTACAAAAGCATGAGTAGTTCTGTTGGCTAACAGAATTGACTAAAGATTGCTTAAGTGTATAGGTATCTTGATCTTTATGTGAACTGAAAAGATCTTCTGAACATTTTGTGATGAACTTACCAGTAATAAAACCAGGTCATAGTGATCTCTTCATCAGCAGTGCCATTCAGCCTGGTAAATAGTGATCTCATCATAGATATGTAAAATCTCTGTTTCTTGAATAGCCTTTTGAAGGCTGTATACAAGGAAAGCGTATCATTTTGGTTCTCCAGTTTTTCACACACCTTTTATCAGACTGAAATTTACAATTTCAATCCACTGGCTGAACACCAAGCTGAATATGGTTAATGCTGGCTGGCATCCCTTTGAATTACAGGTGTAGCTAATCATTGTTATCCAAACTGCTAGTGCTGTGGGAACACACAGAGGGGGACAATGACCTCCCTTACCCTGCTGGCCATCTCTCTTTTGATGCAGCCAAGGATACTGTTGGCTCGTGTCCTGTTTTTCATCCACCATATTTCTCTGCAGAGCTGCTCTCAATCAATTCATCACTCCATTTATACTGATACTGGGGACTGAACAAACCTAGCTAGGTGCAGCACCTCGCAATTGGTTCACATGGGCTCTTTCCTCAAGCCTGTAAAGGTCCCTCTGGATGGCCTCCCTTCCCTCCAGTGTATCAACTGCACCACTACACACACACATATATATATGTTACATACATTAAATACCACACGCACCTATGTACGTATTTAATTTTTGAACTCAGTTTTCTTCTCCTCTAAAAAAGTCTTTGGCCATTCCTGCCTTCCTGGCTTTCTCCAGTACCTTTGCAACTCTATTATCATGTGCTACTTAGCAAACACCTTGCTCATAGACAGCACTGTGGAGAAGGGTGGTTGTTTTTTTCCCTTTGCAAACATTTAGCAATAACCAACAGAAGCGATTGATTTGCATTATGCTGTCCAAATAAATAAAACTAATCTTGAATCTGTAATTGGAGTCAACTGGAGTTCAATGCAAGTTGAAAAAATTTTACTGCCAATTAAAAACAAACAAACGAAGGGATACATTTTTTTTCCATTATTTGTTAAAATAAAGGGGAGACAGAATAAGTAGTAAACAGAGTCACGATGAAAACTTCCCCAAAGATACAACCGTGGGACATTTGTACAGCTCTTGCTCAATCCATTAAAATTCATCTCAGTAGGAAACAGAGACAGAACTCAATTCTTACCTCCAAAGTAGCTTTGCAAATTACTTTGCAAGTTTCAAAGGCTCTTTTTTTTCCTGTCAGAATACCAGAAGAGTTTAGGCAAGAATAAGAACAAGTGGCCACATATGCACTAATTTCTCTCTAAAAGAAAAACAAATAAATAGAGGAGAAAGGCTTTTGGGATGCAAAGAATTTGACATAAAAGCAAGCAAACAAACAAACATGAAATTCTGCCCCACACCTCAGCGTTAGCTTTTGGCTTCCCTGCCCTGAAAAGGAAAATTAACTGTTTTAAGAAATGCATACAAAATTTCCCATCTGGCTAACAACATGTATGTTTCTGCTCACTATGACAATTTGAAAATTCTGCTGAGATGCTTTAAAGTCAGTGTTTATATCTAAAAAGCCAAATCTTCCAAAGCTAAGGTGACTCACCCTGCTTTCCTGTGATATAAATTAAGACAATAAAGTGTGGCTGAAACTCATTTTTAAAGGTGCATAGCCGTGTTATATGAGCTTTGATAAGTGCTCTTTAAAATCCATCTTTGCTGACACAACTATTTCATGTCATAGTTGGTTTTTTCCTCTGTCAAGGAACATTTAATAATTGGGCTTAAAGCACATAAATTTGTATTTGTATTTTGTATTTACTCGCTAATCAGCTTAGCACTGCTAAATACATACATCATGCAAAGGTATGCTGCTATAATTCTTAACTTGCAAGGGCTTCAGGTGCTTTGGAAAAACTGATGTTATGACAGACAGGTAAAGAGCACCATAAAGCTGTCTGCTAGGTACAGAGTATGCAGAAGCAATTTGCCTTCTAAAACTCCTAACATGATATTCTCTAATATTTCCTGGCAGATCTTCAGTAGCTAGAAAATAAGCATTTCCATATGTAAGAAAGTATTCCTTTGAAATGTAGATTTATCTTTACGAGAAAAGAACATGGAGAGAATTGCATTTTTAAGCTAAGAGTTCATTATTATTTATATTTCTGCTTTGAAAATGTTGTGCATTTCCCATACAACGCTTAGGTAGTAATTGCAATCCTAGTATGAGCTGAATTACTCTAACAAACCTCCTAGCTGTTTTTGTCCACTAAGAATAATCCCTTGATAAACAATTTTTGGCTAATGCTTAGGTTCTCGCTGCATAGTTGGCTTACATTGAATTTAATACAACGCAGTAGGAATTACCGTAACTATCTAAGATTTAAAATATGTTCATAACACTGAAAGTCTTTCTGTTCCACTGTTCTCGACAGTGCTTTCCCCTTTAAGGAAAGCAGTTTAAAATGGTTGCTAGCCTTCTCAGTTGCTGCAACCACATGATGCAATCTATTGTCAAATTAGTGGGTGGCAGCAAGTGGAAACAGATTTCACCAGCAATAAAGCCCATCACATGATTTCATCTGTTCACAGTCATACAATCTCTTATCCCCTTTCTTGCTTGATCCCAAGACCCTGTCCACATTGAGCAGGGTTTATCTTCATGGTTGATTTTCATTAAGGGTTTTTGAAAGTATGCGAGGAATTAAAACATTTATGACAGAAAGTTACGGACTTGTTTTTAACGTGGCTCAAATGCACAGATGTTTTGCTAAGTCAGAATGAAACTTAAATGAAATAGAAATATGTGCAAAAAATGACCAGAATTAAGGTCTTATGAAAGGTTATACTTTTGAACCTGATCCCACTGTACATATTAGTAATATCCAGATGAAAAGTGTAGCCACAGCACAAATAATGAAATCTTTATAGTATGAAGAAGCAATTGTTATGAATCAGCAAAAAGTTGGGGGGAAGCAAAAATGGAAAAAAATGTGGTATAAAAATAGAAACAAAATTGTCGTGTAAATAGAAAGTTAAAAGATTTCTGACCAGAAGCATTTTGGTTTTCACATGGAACACTGAATTAATTTCAAGTACTGATGAAGTCACCATTACATAATTTCAAGCCCATTGGGTGTTTCTTGGTTCCTTCCAAGTTTACAAAAGAATCCTCAGCCCTGCCTGGTCCAGTAGGGCCATCACCCGATAATTTCCAGTTTCCAGGCCCAAAGCCTCAGATTTCCAAGCATTATCTCATGCTGATAGCAGAAGGGATGGGAAATGAGAAGCACAGACAGGGGCTCCCCCCCGTGCAACAGACATTCTACATTTCCCAAAAGACTTCTAGAAGCCAGCAGTTGCTTTGTGCAATAATAACCTGCAGGAATGACTATCAAGGAGTCAAGGAGTGCAGTCCCCTTCTGACACGTCAACGCCAGGGAGGCATGGTTTACTCGCCAACAAGGAGTTTGCTGACAAGGCTTTTAACAAAGCAATAACTAATTGGGTGCAGTATTGCTCTGCAGTATCTATCTATCCCGGTCCAAAATGAGGATAGATGCAGTTGATTATTCTCAAATAATGTGATTTCTGATTAATAAGTTGGTAAGTTAAATTAAACATAAGTATTTGTGCTGTTGAATAGCATTCAAAGGCCAATGCATAAATTTTCCTGGAGAGGTAAATATCACAGGCTTTGTTTTTGCAGAATTGCAAAGTAATCTGCAGATCAGCAGGATGACCATTTGCTCAACTACAGAAACACAAGATACAGTGCACAGCACATGTTTGAATTTCTCAGCCCTTACTCAGATTAGCTTGGACTACAGAAGAAATGTGGCTACAAAACATTCCTGAAAACACTTAAAGCTGCACTTTCTGTAAACTCTTTCCATTGACTTTCAGTTCTCTTGCAAAGCAGGAATCAGGAAGTCTGGAAAAACATTGACTGTTGGATCTCAACGTGGGTCCAATTCAGAAAAGCGCTGAAGCTTGTGCTTAACTTTGCCATGGTTTCAAGCTCCTATAAAGTTAAGCACATGTTTAGAGGTTTTGTTGGTAAATGTTAGGTTCACTGCTAAAACTATTGCATTAGTGAGATAATTTTACACGTACTAAGAAATAAAATCAACATAAGAGATGATACAAAACAGAACCCCCAATTTCAGAGTTAAAGGCACTCTTTTTGTGTATGTAATCATTCATGTATACAGATCAGTATTTAATTGTATTTCATTTTATTTCAGACATGTCCGTATTTCATGTAGCCATTCTGGTAAGCAGATCTCCGTGCAAAAATGTTTATGCAGAAGATCAGGTATTTGCACATCTGAGGATTCCTTTTGCATGGGCAAATAGCTGTTTACACATACAGATGAAAAAATAAGAATATATAGATATGCAAGTGTCTCTGAAATCTTGACACACATTGCCTTACAGGATAAAGCTGGAAGAAATTTAACAGGCAGGAATTATCCAATTAAGAGTCATGTAAGCATTTGGAATTAGTTCTAAAGGCTCCGTAGAAAGATTCTACTGCAGTAAACATCTCATCATTATTAATTCTGTCCAGATTCATTTGAAGTATATCCCTTCCTGAAGATCCAGTAACAATTTCTAATCAAGAGGTGAATCAGCAAATATTTGTTTAGAAAGCTGTTAAAATCAGATTGGTCCTGAAACACACGCAGTGGAAAAATAGCAAGACTTTATCTGCACTCAAGAAAAAAATCAATCAGAAAAACAAAACTGCTGTTGATCTGAGAGACAAATCTGGCTCTTGGTATTTTAAAACAACAAGAAAGAAAGAAAAAAAAAGGTAAAAAACGAACATGCGCTGGTTGCTATAGAGAGAACCTCTTCCTTTCAACCACAATTGCAGATGTGGTGGGGTTGATGTGAATATCTATGTCTGAAAATACAGAACAGCTATGTAAAAGATGCATAAAAGTGATCCGAGAAAAATTTTCCCCCTTAAAATTAGATAATTCTGAGTTCATGCTGACTGCCCAAAGGAATATACGAGCATTCCACAGATAACTGAGACTTAAGCAACCTTAAAAAACCATAACAGTTGGCCAAACAGAAGTGTTCATCTACAGATAACACTTTAAAACCAGTGAATTAAAACATGCATTAGAACAACGACCAAATTTAAAAAATTTACACAGTTGCCTGATATGTGTGTGAAGCCGTGAAAGAAAGTCTGCAGACATTAATGAGAGGCAAAAGAGAGCACATCTTACTGCCTGATGTAGTAAAGAGAGGTCAGTGCCAGAGCATTCCCATGCTCCTTCTCTACCCAGATCCATGCCTTTTCATCATGCTTAAGTCTCTCCTGCCGTAAATAAATCCACCTTCACTAACTTCACTAACAACAGATAGCATATTCTGTAATTAACTGCTCCCTGCTATTCAAAACTACTAATAACCTATGTTCAGATTACAGGATCAGCAAGAAGCCAGCTGGTCGAGGGCATGTAACTCTTGGTGCAAGGTGAATACAGAGGAAGGGGCATTCTGTGTGTCAGAGAGGTTGGACTCATTTATACAGCCATAATTCTGCAATTTCTGCAACTCTTTCTATGTGGATCTTCTGTATGTTAAAATCCCAGCGTTGGCAAAGTTCTGTTTTTCCAAGCCATGCTGATGATGGCTTGGGTTTGCCGCCTCTCCTTAGGCATGCCTCCAAGCCCCTATTGGTGTCACTGAAGCAATTTGTGTACAAGAAGAAACGCCTACAAATTGATCACAGCATCCAGAACCTGTTTCTTATCCATGAATGTAGCATGGTTTCAGAGTACACTACATGTTTTTAGGATGAAGGACTATCAGTACAAGGAAAGAGTACAAATCAGTACAAGGAAGAGTGTGCTGCAGCCACCCAGCACAGCAGAAGGCTGGCCTCACTGAGTAAGATCTCAGGTTTCTAAATGGCTTCTTCTACAATATCCCTGTGTTTATCACTCTCAGACAAGCTGGGATTCACATGATGTTGACAACTGTAATATATTCTCTGTAAATTGCAATTGGATCTTTGAATCTCCAGACAGTTGAGAAACTAGTTTCTCTCACCTGTTTAATTAACCATGTCATGTTTTCCAAAGAGAATTAATTGTCTCATTGAAGCAGTAAGGAGACTCAAAGGTTCAAAAGAAAAATAAATATGAGTATGTAGCAGAGTAAACATTTATCCAATAAACATTTTCACAGCTGAGTTTCAAACTTCTCATGTTCCAGTTTCTTACATTTTATCATCTCATCCCACTCGGTCCAGGCACCGGATCTCTTGAAGATATCCCTCATGGGAAAACACCGCCTCAGAAATCAAAACATTTAGACTGTGAAAGAAATAGAAAATAATTCTCAAGGAAATGTTATGGCATAGGGACTGTTCAAGAACAGAATTGTAACTTTTCCCCGTTCGGTCCTTAACAACTGATGAATAGAAATGGCTTTCCGTCAGGCCACCTCTACCCTGATCATCTGACACTTTGGCAGGCATTCCCTAAGAGGAACAGCTAGTTTTGCTGTCCGGGTGACACAGAGCAGTGCATCTTCTTAGTCACCTCTCTGCTCCTGAGATTGGCTGTTGCTGTTTACCATAGCTAGAGTTAACTCTAACAGTCTCAATTTTAACCAAATTGAAACGACTTCTTTTTTTTTTTTTTTCCTTTTTTTTCTTTTTCTTTTTGTAACTGCTTTCATTTCTGCTTTTACAAACATTTTTAACTTGACACTAAGAAAGAAATGAACAGTCGCACGTGAAAAGGAGAAATGAAAACAATCTTCAGATAGCTGCTTCTACAGACAGAATTTTTAGTGTTCAGCTGTGGTTACAGGATGGAATAAACCCTTTAGGGTATCCATGAGATGAGTAAAGTGGCAGTCATTGAGATGATGATGTTAATCATTGTCAATTCAATCCTGAGAGGCACTGAGGCCCTTTCCAAAGACACTGAAAGTTTTAAATTCTCCGTAATGTGACTCCACACAGAATTTAAAGGGAAAGACCAGCATTCTATATCAAAACCAAGCAACTTCTTCCTTA
>NW_024884253.1:56299128-56299218 GCF_019232065.1 Centrocercus urophasianus
AAGAGAAGAGAAGAGAAGAGAAGAGAAGAGAAGAGAAGAGAAGAGAAAAGAAAAGAAAAGAAAAGAAAAGAAAAGAAAAGAAAAGAAAAG
>NW_024884253.1:56299228-56556705 GCF_019232065.1 Centrocercus urophasianus
AAAGAAAAGAAAAGAAAAGAAAAGAAAAGAAAAGAAAAGAAAAGAAAGAGTATTACTGAGGTAAACCCAGCCACAAATGTATGACTCAGCCTCTCAGTGTCACATCTGTATTCACAACGCACACTGTCCATGAAAGGCTCCCTGAGCAAGGAGGTCACACATCTGAGAACTGTAGTTGCTGATCAACAGACACTACACAGAGAAGCTAGGTTGCTGATTTTACTGGAGTAACAGTATTACTGAAAGATGTCAATTTTTTTGGCCAGAAGAGGGTGAATAAATACAATACAGTGCAGCTTAGACACAGTTAATCTGCAATTAAAGTGTTTTTAGTAGAATAACACCTTACTGGAATTACTTGTTCCAATTGTTCCATTGCTACAGTGAAAACTGCAACAATTCCCCCTACAAGTAACACTGAGAATTTTCTACTGCCTTTGTATTGCTAAATCAATAAGAGACGAGATTTATTCCTGGAACTGCTACAGACATTTTTGAATTCTAATTCTGTTCCACTTGGGAGAGAGCACAAAACAGACTTCAGGTATTTCCAATACTAGCTGGGGCAGGAGACTTCAGGAACTGAGCACAAAATCCAGTTTTTATACAGTTCTACTCACTTTTCCTGCAATAATACCCAAAATACAGACTAGCACCTCTAATTTCACTAGATTTTCAGTTCTCAGATCTATAGCCCAGCTCATGAGGAACGTATGCTGTGATGCAAATTTCAGGATTTTAGCACAGGGGCTCCTATGCATGGTCAGTTGTGATGGTAGTATGGCATGAAGAAAGCTCTCAGAGCCCCAACAAACTCATTTTGTGAGCCTCAGGCATATTTGATCCTTGGAGACACTCAAGGTCAGACTGGATGGAGCCCTGGGCAACCTGATGTAGCTGTAGGTGTCCCTGATCATTGCAGGGGAGCTGGACTAGATGACCTTCAGGATCCGTTCCAACTCAGTCAGTTCTATGGTTCTGTGATTTCCTCATTGCTTTTAGTTAGAAGGAAGAGAGCTAGAATTCGAGCTGCTTATTGCTCAAAATGGCAGCTGAGCAAATTGCTGAATCCTTCTGGACAAATGTGCAGGGCAAAGCACCGTGTGGCTCAGGAGATTTGGTTTCTTCCAGCACATCTCAGAGCTTGATATTTCTCATTAGCTGCCATGCTGCTGCTGTTACAACGTCGCTGGGAAACAGGGTTGATTTTATATTTTTTTAATAAGGTTTGTACCTGCAATATTTAACACTCTCCTTGCAGCAGTCATTCAGAGGCAGCATGGCAGCTAGTGCACAAAATTCTGAGGTGGGCCTCAATTGAGGAGCGTAGAAGTGGGTCAGTTGTCTGATCTGAACTAGAGTGGCAGATTTCAGCCTGGGTGTGAATCCATGATTTCCAAATGAACTTTGCATCAAACAAACAGACTAGGTAGTCAGAATATCAGAATATTTCTCTGAAAAGCATGCCATAGTCATTCAAATGTATGCATTTCTGCATGTCTTTTCAGAGAACTTCTCAGGGATCTTGTCAATTCATCAAAAAAGTCTGAATGGAGAACATAAAATAAGCACTTTACATCAAGCTGACATATTTTTTTCTTGTGATATGCTAGGTTTCAAGATAAATAACAAAAAGTGGGTGGTAAAGCAGAACCCTACAGTTTTATTAAGCATAAATGACATTAAGTGTTGGCGTAAACTACAGAGTGAGTCAGTGCTGCTAACTGCAATTCATTATAACCATCTCGTAGTCATATGATAGAATAGGAATGCTGCTCACAGTGCACACAGAAATGACTTGTCTTGGCAATGCTAGAAAACGCACAGCCCCAAGACATTACTGTGTAATAATTTCCCCAGCAAAGGAACGAAAAGTATGACTGAAACCTTTCCTGACCTTAGAAGTCAAGTCAGTTGGTTAAAGCTGATCTACTCTGCACTTCCATTTTAAGCTTTTAACCAATAGCTTTTGCTCTGTGATATTGGTTTCAGGTTTGAGATTTGTTTTTTTTTCCATTCATTTTTGTTTTTCTGTTTTGTCTTGTTTGATCCAAAGAGCAGCAGTTGAAGGATAAAGTTTTTAAGCACATTAGGAGGTGAGTGGAGAAGAATTTGTCTTCATAGATTACATGTTTTCTTATATCATGCTTATTTACTAGTGAATTTATCCTAAAGATGGCAGGCAGCACATTTCCTTTATTGCCTATAATACCTGTCATATAAGTTTGTGAATCGTAATACATATGAGTGAATCCCTAAGTAAAGAAGAAAACTGAATTGCCGTAATGGTTTGTGTCACTGTAGGGTGCCTCAATCATGTAACAGCCAGGTATTATACAAAACCCCAAGTATTAATTCTTATTATTTTACCTGTAGATTTTAAAGCTCTTCAAAATAAATCAGAATGTTATTTTTCAGTTTTTATAGAAGAAAATCAGGGCAGCCTACACTGTACAGTAGCCAAGGTTTTTTCTAACCACCCAACACTGTTGTAGGAAGATAGTTTAGCTACAACAACTGGGATATCCAGAACTATAAAACTCCTTCCTGGATTAGAGAAAGAGTTCAGAGTTGTATTCTCCATCCTGCATTCCTCTCTGGGAACAGGTTGCCCAGGGAGGTTCTGAACAGCCCCTCCCTGGAAGCCAGGATGGGGCTCTGAGCAACCTGGTCTAGAGGGAGGTGTCCCTGCCTATAGCAGGGGTTGGAACTGGATGATCTTAAAGGTTTCTGGCAACCCAAACCATTCTACAATTCCATGAGCTTTGTGAATGAAACTGCTATAATTACTCAAGGACATTTCTAGAGAGCACTACTATTCAGCCTTTGGAAACATGAAGACTTGTGCTTCAGATGTGAGACTCACTCACCAGTCCCTCACTTCCCACACTTCCACTCTGGGACTTCCTTTGTATACATGCAGCCAATGACCTTTTAACCAGCTGCATCTGGAGCTGAAGGACACTGTGGTGGAGTGTTAAACAAGGACCAAGGAGTAAGTTTCCTAGCAATTCTGGTGCAGCAAGGAGCCCCCTTAAAGGGTGTGTCATTCAGTCATAGTTTTACAGCAACAAAATTCTCTCTTACTAAAAAAAAAAATAAAATAATGCCAGTAAACATAGTCAACTGTGACTAAGTTCTTTTCCTTCCTCCCTGGCTTGTGTTAATCGGAGGACACAGCAAATTCAGCCATATTTAAGAGCTTCATATGTGTCACTGTAGAGACTGGTGACCTGATATCATCAAACCTAGAGACAGAGACAGATAAAAAAAGTGCAACTCCCACCTACCACCAGAAATGTTGCATAAATACTGCTGTCCTTATAGCGTGGATATATATTATGGATATGAGGCTAGCATTTGAGCATGAAAATCATGCGTACTGCCAAAAAAGGGGGAGGGCTGTCACCTAGAACAGGCATAGAAACCCTGTAAAAATGAGCAACAATGGTCGCCTTCTTATGGTAATCTGAGATACCTTGAGCAATGCTGGAAGACACTATATAAATATTTCTGTTTGCAGTATGCTTCATATGGGTTAGCAGCCTGAACAGGATTTGGAGCCAGGCCATTGGTTCAGAAACTGTGCCAACAAAGGAGCAATAGCAATGTTAAAGGCGCTGAACCAGCCGAAGGATGGTTACCTCACATCCATACCAACCACCTCACAACTGCTGGCAGGAAGAGAAGTGTCTTACTGAGTGCTATTAACAGCTCAAGGTAGAGCAATTACAAGCACTGACTGTATCAGCAGTTCGATCAGTTACTAGCTTCACCCGTTGTATCCTTGTGCGAAGAGTAAATCTACATGTATTCATAAGGAGCTGCAGTAGGCACAGATGAGCTAGGTCCATGCTACAGGCTCAGCACTCATGCTTTGGATACTTATGCCTACACCATATATATAAAAAAATACATATGCATGTATGTATATATATATAAACCAACCACTGAAGGCTGCTTTAAAATTTTTTCTTTCTATCAGTTTGCAAGGCTGGAGAAAATGAGAAAGAACAGGTACCAGGGAAAGGTGAGGGTTAAATGCTTCTCTCCCAAAATGTGACTTTTGGTTTGTTCCTTCTATATTTAGGATGGATAGTGCATTAAACTTCCACCAGATAAAACCAATCCAGCATTCCCCATGCTAACATAGACTGATTTGTTCTTCTGTTTCTACACTAGAAAGAATTGAGATCCTCTGGAAAGAAAAGTTGTTTCATGACTAATATTTGCATTCTCTTGTCCCATCACTGTGCACCACGGAGAGAACTCTGCTTTTGCCGTATTCTCCCTTGAGCTGGCTGAAGAGAGCAACATCATCCCCACTTCACCTTCTCTTCTTATGGCTGAACCAGTCTTTCTTACTATGTCATGGTTGCCAGACCTCAACCATTTTGGTGGCCCATCATAGGAAAAAAACTGGACACAAGCTTGATTCACTTTAAGCATTATAAAATCTAGAAATGGGAGAGGCCCATTGAGAATAAATCAGTCAAGGGACAAGATTGGAGTCTGTTAATTACATGAAGATGTGATTGTACAACTTTTCATGAATCAGAAATACCTGTGTTTTTTTTTTTTTTAAAGGATTTTAAAGTTTAGCAACAGGATTCTCCTACTGGATATAAAAGTCTTTGAACAAGAACAGCAGGACTTAATAATTTAAAATAAGATTATGGCAGAGTACTGGGCAGAAAAGCACTTCTCTCATATGCTAGAAGTGCTAACATGCAGTAACTTAATGAGGACAGAAGGGTGCCAGGAATCTGTATGGTCTGCAGCACTTTCCACAGTGCATTGTGAAGAGAGGAACAGGTCCCACCGACTCATTATGTATTCTCCTCATGCAGGCAAGCAGGAGCCTGCAGGTAGAACTTAAGGCTGGAGGGAATTTTGCCAGAATCCCAGTCAGTGCATCTTTTTTTACTTGGCATTGAGGCATTTACCCCTTTTTGGGACTGTAGGGGAGTTGGAAGGGGTTTTCCAGGAGGAGCACGGCAGTATGTTTCTTCTTGCCCTGCACTGATCGTAGAGCCCTAAGTGCTGTACATATCTGGTGTGGTCTCCCCAGATGGCAGCTCCAAGTTCATGCTGCAGTCACATCTGAACTCTGCATAGCTTGAAACCACATTTCCTGTTCTACTTTCAGGTCTGTCCAGAAAAGCGAGTTATGTAGCCTGGAAGTTGAGGTGTAGGCACCTACCAGCTTGTTTCTTAATTGGGAAAACCAAGACCAGGATACCTGCCTCACAAATTGGATGCCACTTGTGTAACCCAAAGTGTATATCTGCAGTCTCTAATAAGCAATGCCTATACAATTTACAGATCATTTACACTTTATTTAAATACTCTTCTACTTTTCTTATTGAAATATATGTATATTCATAAATAAGAAACCAAAATGTACTAAGAACTTGAACGCAGTATTAGGAATACAGAATAAGATAGTGTAAAACTTAGTTCTATGTTGTAAAACTCAAAAAAGTATTCTTTTACTATAGAAAAATCAATTCAGTCTCTTTAGTTCTGTTCAATATTGTCTGTAACTATTTCACATGACAAATATAAATATTAACATATTCATATTCATATTCATAACATATTCAGTGCATAACAACCTTAAAGTAGATAATTTGGTGTGGATAATTTAATGTGATTGGAAAAAAAAAAAAAAGCCTAGGATGTGCTAATGAGTAAGCATGTGACCTTATATCTGCCCTTTTATACCACCACTAATTTTTCATGTGCAAGACACTCTGCATAAAAAGTGACAAGCAGTACTTTGTTTTAGGTTTTCAGCAACAAGTACTTTCTCTACTACCAAGGGACATTT
Organism: Centrocercus urophasianus; assembly: GCF_019232065.1. NCBI lineage: Eukaryota > Metazoa > Chordata > Aves > Galliformes > Phasianidae > Centrocercus > Centrocercus urophasianus. Next base: position 56,305,062 of record NW_024884253.1, read on the forward strand.
CAGAGAGTCACTTCAGAGAATGCAAATTAAATCACAGAGTAAATGTCTTTCATCTTCCTTCACGTCAGAGGAAAAGTGCAGTCCTTCTAGCAAATATTCTATTTTGGCATCATTTGAAAAGAAAGCTTTAATTAACGGTACGTTCAGTTTTCTGATGTTGAGTACTATTCAGAATTGTAGGCATCTGCAGCCAGCTAGAGGCCATTAAACAAGCTTTTGCGCTCTGTTGACAGGGTTTTGCTTCAGTACAAAAAAAAAAAAGCTTCAACAAAGGTCTCTCCAGCAGCTACAGAACAGTGAAAGAGTAAGAGAAGGCTAGGAAAGCATGTTAATATAACAGGTAATACGTAAAGATGATAGAAAATGAAATTGTGCATAGATGTACTTAAGGGTTTATGTGAAATGAGTACAAAGTAATTAATTTCTTTATTTGCTGACTGAATGATGTTTACTTCAAAATTAATGTTGCAGAGTTGTTAGATAGGAGGTGCAAAGCAAATTGAAACACTAAAACAATCCATGTCATCTCTTAAACCAAACAAAATTGCTGATGTGCCGCTGTACCTTTTCTGAACAAATGTTATCTGAAAAATAAAGTGCATACATCTACATTACAATCAGTTCAGTCCCTGGTGATACAGGGGACTAGCCACTATCAAAATAGGAATGAATATGCTATGAACTTGATCCAATAAAGTGATCCAAAAAATCCTATAGTGCCTAAATTTGAAATGACCCACTTAATCTATCAGACAAGTGAGAACATTCTGAGCATCTGCTGCAGGCACTTGTACAATTGCATAATTCTCATGAACAGGAACCTGAAAAGAAGGGGGAAATCTCCATGCTGAGCATTCCATGTTGTGATTCTTAGTGTGTTTTTGTTGTTTTTAAGACAGTGCTGAAAACGGTTTTGTGCTGAAGCTTGGTATCCCCAGTGTTTAACTCTCTTCCAATGAAATGCTTTGTGCGCCACTGGAAAACTCCCATGCAGTTTTGAACGATCCTAATGCTTGTGCATGAGCACAGTGCAGTGCTGGCAGGCGGTTGCTAGGACTTCTTAACAGATTCAGCAGCAGCCAGGGATGCATTCACAGCATAGCTGATTCCATTGCTATGCCTGCCAACTAGTGGACAGATGGGCAGTGAGCTCCTTAATTAGCAAAATCCACATCAAGAGTACATTTTCTGCATCTTTTTTATTTCCCCTGCATATGATTAGGATTGATATGGTGCTGGTAGAAATTTGATTTTTTAAAATTATTTTCTACCTTGAGGTTGCTGCCTGTTCCTGGCTACATCTCTTCTATTGAACTTGATAGAAGCTGCAGGTGCCTAATTATCCAAAAACCAGGCCATTTATTTGAGTGCTTATGGGCAGATTTATGAGTCTCCTTATATATCATGATGCTTTAATTTTAAATTTATATAGCACAAAATTCAACCACTGTGTAAGATAAAAGTCTAGCAATATATCCAAGGCCTGCTGACCCCATAGCAATTGTAAAAAATTAGTCTGATGTGGGTAATGGTTAGTAACATTAGACAGAATGATAGCGTGTCTTCACATGTCCTGCAGTATTTCTGTTTGTGCCACTCATTCTTTACAAAACAGTTTTTGGAAAGCATTAAGGCAGGAGCAGCTCTCCAGCAACACAGGGTCAGAAAGGTGTCTTCAGTTAGTTCCAGAAGGTCCCAGAAATGCAGGTTCATCTGTGGGCGAGAAACACTGGGGTTTTTGGTACGTGTATTGGAGAGGGTTGGCACAGTGTGCAGAACCAGCTTTAGGACTTGCATGGTTTGCTAAATCTGCAGGGACATGTCAGTGTGACTGCAGTGATCGTAAGTGCAAACAGAAGAGGCCTTAGAACATGTAGGAAATGGCTGTCTCTCCACCCATGTCTCAAAGCTTCCTTCTTTTTAAATCAGATCACATCTTTTAACACACATGAAATAAAAGAAAAATATATGAATTTGAGTATCTGCTGCTATGAACATTAATACAAGAGCGGAGGATATCAAAGATGAGAATTTTACCAAACATACCTCATGAGAAAAGAAGTCATCCTCAATATCAGTCATGTACAGATTGCAAATAATGACACTGAGAGCCATTTGGAGATGTTAGTTCAACTGATCCAACCAGCACAAACAGGCCTGTGTCCTAAACAACAGTCTGAAGACATGAAGCTTGCTACGATTATATCCTTTAATGAGGAGCAAAGAGGCACTCACCTGACTCCCCAGGGCTCTGATAGCTTGAAGTGGTGGAAAAGAGCAGAAGGCTGTTTCGGCTTTTTTTTCTCCACAAATAAGGTCGCTGCTGTCTTCTGGCATACAGCATACACATGTGCCATTCCACAAGAACACTTAAAGAGAAGACTATTGTAGGAAGTATGTGAAATAATCTAGAGCAAATCCAGCACAGCTAACAGTGATGAAATTCTGAAAAACTGCCACACCTATTCAAAATAGTTGGAGGATGTGAAAAAGGTGTTTAGGACAGTTTTACGAGCATGTCTGACTGTGTGAAAACTGAGAAAGAAGCCAGATAAGTATGGATGATGTGACTTATTTGGAATGTAGGATGAGAAGAGGTCCGATCAGACAGGAACTGGCTACACTGGAAACTAACCTGCCAAACGAACACCAGATGCTTCTTCAGGACATTATTCCCTCTCATGGTAAATGCCTATTGCCTAATTGCCCAAAAACCTACATTAAAAGCTCAGAGGCATTTTCTGTTTGGGGCAATACAAGAGGTGATCACAGACCACAGCACCTTGCTGGGGATATTTCATCACCTATAGCATGAGTACCAAATCATGCTATAAATCTTTAGAAATACTCATTCTATGTTCTTCATTAAAGTTATTTGAAAAATAATTAAACTCTAATGATATACAAAAAAAAAAAGTGAGTGGAGCAAAACTCTAGAGTTATCTGTCTATGTCAGATGCTCTGTGATTAATTTTGTGACTGCCACATAGTTACTTTTATTAACACAGGAATATCCTTTTTTGTTTATATCACATCTACTGATCTCCATTGTCCATCCTGTGGACAAAAATTTCCCACCTAAGCACACTGGGCAATATCACTGCACTTCAGTTGAACAATAACTGGATTCATAAAGTAACGTTTGTTTTCCTGGATTCATTCTAGGCAGCACACCATTCAAACATGTGATCACCACTCCTAGCCAAGAGAGACATCAGAAACCTCTTTCTTTATCATATATTCATTTTTCTTGGACAGGTGATCCCTGATTTGAAGCCAATAAGAAATTTCCATTTTAAAATAAAGAAAAAAAATCCAGACCTAAACATTTATTTATTTTTTTTAACGCAGAAAATTTCCAAAGCTCCAGCACACAGCCCAGTCTTCATTCAGGCAAACTGCTCAGTAACATCATAAGAGGACATAAAAACCATGCAAAGAACAACTGTAAAAATAAGAGAACTGACTTATCATAAAAGAAGTTATCTGCCACGTGAATTAAAGGAAGCTAAGCATGCTGTTTCAGATAACACAGACAACATAGTACTTTCTAATTAAATATTCTTTCAGTGGATCTGTTACTGGGTGCAGGTAAAGACGGCTTCCTCCAGGAATTTCAAATATTTGCAAAGCGTGAGAGATAAAAAAGAAGAATTCAGAGAGGAGCATGACTATGCGAACACATATAGCTGCAGGGTTCCACCACTGATCTGTATTTAGAGCACATCAAAATTGTTTTTGTAGTAGATAAAAAGAAAAAAGAAAAGAAGAAAACCACCGCCACGAACAAAAAACCAAGAGTGCCTTTATATGTTTTGCTTGTAGAAAGATGAAGTGCACATTAATTGTCACATCTCAATATACAGAGGACCCACAGGCCTATCTATACCTGCGCTGAGATAGAGGTGCACCCCCTAAACATGCACCCCTCATGTTTCTTTTTCTTTTTTTTTTTTTGATACAATTTCATTTTGATAAAATTAAATTAAACAAGCAAACCTTCCGTATGTCAAGATGGGAAATTTTACCACTTGTACTTTGTACTTTACATTTCTTCCTCCTGACTGAAGTAATTTTATCAACATAATACAGGCAGCAGGGCAACACTTCATAAGCCAGATGTTTATTGACCTGCATGACACTCCAAGTGTTTTCCTCCAGCTTATTTGTGGTATGACCATAACAGATAACATCTGAAGTAATGTGGGAAAATAGGTCTATAAATTCAGTTGCTTTTGATTTTTGCTTCAGATCATTTTGATTTCACTGGATTTTGTTTCTTGCAGGTAAGAACCATAATTGAAAAAAAAAAAAAAGATCAAAAAAACCCAATTGATCTTTCAGATAGTCCCCGAATTTCCCTGTTGAATGCTAGAAGAGGGCATTTCAAAAGGGGGTGAAACAAGAAAAATGTCAGTAATTCAATGAAAGTAAGGAAGTTAACATAGCAAAATAAATGCTATGTATTGTATAATTATCATTTTATTGGAAGATATTGCCATAGTCATTAAAACATTGTATGAAAATAATTGTTCTGAACTAAAAAGCTGGAAGGCTAATTGGTATGATGCTTCTGAAGTCAAAGGTATTACAGAATAATTTAGGCATGCCGGAGGTTAAGGATGCATAAACATACAGGAGAACCCTTTGGAGAGAATTATGCCAAACAGTAATTAGCAATGACCAGAAAATTGTATTTTTCTTTCTGTCTGTCATCTGAAGCCTCTAAGATCCCTTAAGCTACAAAATGAACACGGAAAGGAAACACAGAATAGATACGAATGGTCAGGCTTATTTGAAGAAGGATGCTCAGATGCATCTGCTTTTTTGAAACAAGCAACATGCAGCCTTTGGCTGGGAGCTTCCCAGTTATTAATAAAGTGACTGCTGTAGAAATAACTGCAGCATCTACTCTTATTCCCTTACCCCCTGATATTTGAATGACTCTTTAGCTGGAAACTGTTGGCTGTACAGCTGATTTAGTGAAATGATTTGTGAGCGCCCCTCATTCTGTTCAGTGCAGTTACCTGGATGCCATGAAACTCAACAAGGCTTTAAGGGGCAACTCCACTGGTATTATCCTGAAACATTCATAGAATCATGGAATCACATGGTTGGAAAGGGCCTACAAGATCATCCAGTCCAACAATCCTCCCATTGCCATTGCTAGAACAAGCCACTAGACCATATCTCGTAGCTCCTCATCCAGACACCTCTTGAACACTGACAAGGACATCAACTCCATCACCTCGCTGGGCAGGACATTCCAGTGCCTGACCACTCTCTGAGAGAAGCTGTTTTTCCTTATGTCTAATCTAAATCTCCTCTGGTACAAGTTGTGGCCATTCATGATAGCGACCAACAGACCTGAGTCATCCGTCTCAGATGAGGATGAAGCAAATGAGCAGAAAGATGGTGAGACTCGCACATTTTTGACTGGAAGATATTTCTGAATTTGGTATGGCATCAGGCTAATCTTTCTACTACAGAATGAGGCTGTGGAAAATTTATGTTATCCGAGTGATGCTTTGTTGCAGAACAGAGCTGTCCAGCGAAATTACCTTTCTGCCCTCTGTTGTTACTCCTAGAAAATAAGTTTCTGTATGATTTTTCAATGTAAAAGTAACATAAGTTAAATAACTGACTTGCTACTAATTTCTTTTTCATGCAAAAAACTCAGCTGAGATTTTTTTTCAGCTTACCTCAGAATCAGAGTATTTCTTGAATACTGAAACAAATTGCCCTCAAGTACTATCTTTTTAATATTTAAATTGAGAGCACAGGGTTAGGCTGAAATATTTGCTTTGCCCTGTGCAGTGGAAATGCTGAGTCATGGCCAGAACCAAATTGAGCACCTGGTGGGAAGACAGGGCCAAGTCAGGAGAACTCAGGTGCATGCAATGCAGCTGAGTGATGGGAATGGGGTGGAACCAGGACCTGCCCCTTCCCAGACCTCATTTAAGGGTTGGCAGTGCAGGTGAGGGTCTCTTCTGCTGGAGATCCTTGCTTACTGGAGGTCTTCTAAAGGTAAGCAGTTCTTTTTTCTTTGTGTCTGTATGTAGGACAGCTGTGTTTGGGTTTGTTCTCATCTGCTGCAACCTAGGATTGTACTCCTATTACTAGATTGTACTGCTATTACTAGTGTACTTTCCATTGTGTTATAGTATTATAACCTGATTCTCATAGAAAATTTGCAAGTCTTTGATAAACATTTTCAAATGCTATGCTCCTGGGGCTAGAGAAGATATCAATAATTAATTTCAAATTTTATATGAAAAAGTATCTCCAATTTACAGAAGAGGTTTCTGTGATAGTGTTTACCAAATAACATCTGACCTCACTTTAGGTGACTGTGTTTGACACTGTTTTTGAAGTTATATCTTTCTCTATCAACAATACTGTTAATTGTTGGCTCTGTTATTAGCTTAGGACCCTCATCCAGAATATAGGATGTACACCGATGAAGGAAGGCATGTATTTAAGTAGCCTGTGGTGTGATGCTGAGAAGAGCCACGTATGAGTTAAACAAATTCTTTCAAGGAATATTTCACTATTTATATAAAGTAGAAGTGGGCGCATCATTTCTTACAGCTTCCAGTTCCTTCAGGCACAGGAGGAAACTAAATAATAGAATCATGAAATAGTTTGAAGAGACCATTAAAGGTCATCCAGTTGAATTCCCCTGCAATGAACAGGGATGCCTACGGCTATGTCAGGTTGCTCAGAGCCCCATCCAGCCTTACCTTGAATATTTCTAGGGATGGGGCATCTACCACCTCTCTGGCCAACCTGTGCCAGTGCCAAAATTTAATCTCTCTGTGTATCTTTCAGTAAGTAATTTGGATAAGAGATAATCATTCTGTTCTCTGATAGCTTTGGGTCTCCAACTCCTTAGAGATCCCCAGTGAAACTGTTAGCTGAAGTCAGAATTTCAGAACAGTTGCACTTTTTAAAACTCTATTTATTGCCTAAAAAAGCACAGCTCTAGATATCGTCTATTGGCCAGTTTTCACATAGGAAAACTGTGCTGTGTCCTTTCTACTGTCCTCCTTTTATGGATCTGAATAGATCTGTCTTAAAATGATGTAAACTGAATCTCATTTTTAATGATTGTTTCCTATTTTATCTTCAGATGGTTTAGAAATACCACTAGTGTTTCAGTCTTTGGTACTTAAATTGGATATAAAGAAAGGCAACAGTATATCTTAGTTAATTTCCGCAGATCAGAATTACTAATATTTCTTAAATGAGGCATTAGAGAACTTTGCCTGGGGGATGTAATTTATAAACTTCTGTAGCCAATAAAACTAGGATTGAGAGAAAGCTTTAAGTGAATAAATAAAAGTAGTAGTTGGAATTCTTGTTTTAGTATTAACATATTTAAAATCAGATTATAGATAACATGCAGAGGGATAGAAACAAAAAGCACTTATGTTGCCACAGAGTCTCTGTTCTGCAGCGTGACTTCATGCAGGTTACAATGTACCCCAGTAATGTAGCAGCAAGGCACAGTTGTGAGATGTGTCTGAAAACGCCAGATGGGCTCCAGAAAACTGGTCTTAAAAAAGGATTAAAGTAGCATGTGGGGGATGGGATGTGTCTAGTGGATAATAATAAACATTGCAGTGTGAGTGCTGCTTTGAGTTGGACAAAGTGTTAGCAGCTCAGGTGGTGTAACTCTTCTTGCCAAAATCCAAATGCATGGTGCTGCCTGTGGGTAAGAGATATTTTCTGTATAAAAACAATTATTGTATGACAAATGCTGAAGTTGTTTCTCCTACATGGAGAACTACCTCTTCTAAAGTCTCTTCCGTGTTTGTTTGATGTCAGTTGTTTAGAACAATAAAGGGAAAGGAAGCAAAGCTTGGACTAAAGCCTGTAATGTTTCCCAAAATGTATGTATAAGGAAGTACCAAAGATACTTAATGAGCATTAACTAAGCTGGAAAGAAACTGAAAAGAATGAACAAGAAAAAAACAAAATAAACAGCAGCTTTTGACTGTCTTCAAAATTTCACTGCAACTTAATGGGATTTAGAGGTCCATGTGATGTGTGCTATCTATCTGATTGACAAGAAAAATACATTTACATTCTTCTTGGTTATTTGATTTCAAGAAAAACATTAAATGTTATTCAGCAATGATATGTAGAATATATAAACAAGCTATTAAATATTCATTTGTACAAGCTGGAGTGGTGGCTATCCATTTAGTATTTGTGGATTCCTATCTGTGTGTGTAGTTACTGTGAGCTTCATGAACAGAGAAAATAATATTTTGTTCTTTGCAGTAATGATCTATCAAGTAAATGTTTTCAGGTAACTTCACCTCTGACACAGTACCAGTCTCTACGAAAGAGTTATGCTGGCTACCTGAGGTCTAAATGTGTGAGGTCTTCTGAAATTCCTCACATTTTGTTATTTGTCTATATTGCTTCCTCCATTGGTGCAATATTATAGAATCACAGAATGGTCTGGGTTAAAAAGGACCTCAAAGATCACCCAGTTTCAACCCCCCCTGCCACAGGCAGAGTCACTAATCACTAGAGCAGGCTGTGAAGAGTCACATCCAACCTGGCCTTGAGTGCATACAGGGGTAGGGAATCCACAACCTTCTTGGGCAACCTGTTCCAGTTCTTCACCATAATCTGTTTAGTGTTTAATTTTATTGTTGATAGTTTTCTTCCACTATGATGAGTGGTAACAAAATCATGAAATGTTTATTCTTGCAATGAGGCTTTATTTAAAGAGATGCAAGTAATGTAAAGTTTTAGGGGGCACAGATGGTTTAGCTCTAACTCTTCCTCCAGTCTCTATTAACTGCTCTAATAGGACATTCCTAATGCAGATGAAAGAAAGGCTTGCCTCAGGCTGCTTCTGATTTACCTTTATTTTACTCAGTTTGGACAGTTTTAAATGTTGAATGTACGTTTATGTCTTACTAAATCACATGCACAGCATTTAAGGGCATTATTTTAGTCCATTGGCTATACTCAGTCTACATCAAATGCTGTCTCATGCATTTCAGGTTCACAAGTTGCTTGAAGAAGACCCTTATAGGTTTCATCTTATAACTTAAATATGTTATTCATACCATTTCTTTCCTGGGCAATCTAAGAAGTCCCAGAACATCTGTAAATATACCTAATTTGCCAACCATGGTAATTTCATGCTCTCCACTGATGTCTGAATGCAGTGGTGGTTCTGACTCCCTAAAATTCATTTCACATACAAGAAGAAAATGACAGCTCCATTCCTTAGGATCCAGAGCTATCTGTAGGACCTCACTCTTCTGGCTCCATCAACAGAGGTGTACAGAAACCTACCGGAATGCTTGACTGCTGAGTGGCAACATGAGGGACACAATCCAAAGTCTTGTGAAATTCACCTTGAGTATTGTCCCAGTGTCTCTACCAACTTGCTTGAAATGCTTTGTGTATATGCTAGGATCATTGCTCTTTAAGACAGTAAAATTAATAGATTTCTAATATTAGGTCCCTTCCAACCCAAATCTTTATGATTAATTTGTCTTCCTGTGCATTCACCATAGCATTTTCAGTTTTAAACAAGATTACCTCTTTTTCCCCAGTTAAGAAGAGTAGTATTTAGGCTCCCTCCACTACTACCATTTTTTACTAGTAAATTTCTATTTTCGCTTTAATACACTTAGATTCATCTATAGTCCCTCTCTACACATTATATTTTATTTTTAGTAAAACCATGTTTCATAGCTACTGATTATGCATTCCTTTATAATTGCATCAAACATGACAAACGCAATTCCTTCTGATTAATTGCCAGATTATTATTATTATTATTTTTAGGAAAACAAATCCTCTGTTTCTATAGAGATCCTTAGGGAGAAGGGTGTATTTTTTTACAAGAATTAATTATTCAATAGGCTGAATATCAACTCAGTATGAAGATGTCTTGTACTTTAGCATTTTTGCTTAACGTTTACAGTTGCATCAAATTTTCAACAAGCAGTGAATTAAATACAGAAATGTAATGTTCTCTACTTCGTATGTTTCCACATTCATGTTTACTGTGGGCTTCACATATCATAGTAATTTATTCTGTTATAATATTATAATATTTTAATATTTTTTTCTTTATTTTCTACTTAGTTACTCTATGGTTTCTTTTACACTGAAAATCTAAACAGGCATGCAAATACAACATGCACAAAATGACTTGTTTTAAGCTTCAGGGTATGTGGTCACAGAATCAAAAGACAGCTGGGTTGGGAAGGGGTCCCATCTGGACTCATCCAATCCTTAAAGCAGGGCTGACTAGAGTAGGTTACTCAGTGCTATGTCTAGCAGGCTTCTGAGTATCACAAAACAGGAGGACTCCAAAGTATCTTTGGACAGCCTCTTTTTGGATTCAACAACTTAAAAAGGATTTAAAATGTTCAAGTGTTATTTCCTGCATTTCATTTTGTCCCATTGCCTTTTCTCTCACTGAGTATCACTGAAAAGAACACAGCTCCACAGTTTTTATTTTCCCTCTTCAGGTGGTCACGTACATTGGTAAGGTTCCCCTGATCCTTCTCCAGTTGAACAATCCCAGCCCTCTCTCTCTCCTCCTATGTCAGATGCTCCAGTCCCTTTGTCTTTGTGGTCCTTCATTGCACTCCTTCCTGTATATCTGCGTTTCTCTTGTACTGTGAAGACCACAACTAGATACAACACTGTATGCTGTCTTCTCACCCCTACTGAGGAAAGGGGAAGGATCATCCCCTCTTGACTTGCTGGTAATGCTCCCTTTAATGCATTCAGGGATGCTTTTAGCAACCTCTGCTGCAAGAGCACAATGTTAACTCATGTTTACTAGTATTCCCTCGTCCTGCTCTAGGAGTCTGCTTTTCAGCTGTCCTAAAGTTATCTTGTCCCAGGGCAGAATATTATTTCCTTTTGAAGCACTTGACCTGGTTTTCAAGTTTAAGGCCCTTTTGGTATATCAGAAACTCCTATTGGTTTTCTACTGCCAGCTTGCTGAACATGTGCTGTATCCAATCATGCAGCTGAATAATGAAGTTAAACAGTCCTGGCTCCAGTATTTGAGGCCTAAGTTATACCATTAATGATTGACCTCAGGATGGAATTTGTACTTCAGATCACAATTCTGAGCCTAGTGGTTCAGCCAGCTTTCAACCCATCTCTCTGTTCCATGTATCTATCCCATACTTTATTAGCTCATCTATGGGGAGGCTATGGAAGACAGCATCAAAAACTTTTCTACAGCCAAGACAAACCACATCCACTGCTTCCTAATCCACTCAGCTGTCTTATTGCAAGGCTAACCAATCAGCTAAGCATGCTTTCCTCTCTGTGAATAGCTGCTGGCTACTCCCAGTTACTTTCTTATCCTTCATATACTTGGATATATCTTCCAGGATTATTTTCCCCAACAGCTTCCCAGGAATTGAAATGAGGGTGACTGACTTATAGCTCCTGGTATCTTTCAAGTTTCCCCTTCTAAAGACAAGAGTGACATTTGCTTTTTTTCAAGTCCTCAGGAACCTCTCCTAGTTATCTTGATGCTTCCAAGATTGCGTGTGCCCATGCAATGACATCAGATCAACTAGTCCTTGTGTAAAGCCTACTGAGTAGTCATTTTTTCTGCCCTGCCAGCTGCCAATCCATTTGTAGAAATGATCTTTTTTTTTTTTCTCTTGCTGAGGTATCCTTTTATCTTTCTGCTCAGCTTGTAGTTTATTTTTTGCTTTCTTCTTGGTTGTCTTTATTAGGTCATGTTTATAACAAAATATTACTATATCAAAGGTGAAAATTTACTATCTGGTGTTATAAACTTCACCAGTAATGCTCAGTCATTCTTCCTGAATAAATGGAAGTCTAGGTATGACTTTACTTTTGATCTACATTTCATTCTTTGTAAAAGAGGCATGGGATTTAAAGGAAGAAAGAAAGCCAAGATGCTGAAGTTGATTCCTGTACTTGATATAACCATAAAGTCCTATTAATATCAGGTTGTTTGCTGAAAGTTTTATTTATAGCAATAATAACTAGACAATACGACAGGATTTTGGGAGTGAGAGTCTGTCAATTTTCTGTATAATCAGAAACTTCTTAGATATGAGTAGTGCTTTGATCAGCTATAAAATAACTTGTGAGGCATGATAGCATCACTACAATATCTTCTGCCTGGAAGTTTTTATGACAAGTATTTATACTGAGCAGCATAAAATTTAATTTCTGAGGATTTCAAAGCTTGAATTTACTTTGACTATCTTTGTGTATCACACATACAAGGTGCTGTTAGAAATTAAATGTTTTAGTAAAAAAGAAACACTAAAACAAAAGGACATGCAGCTGAATATGGAGCTAGATGTATGCTGGCACTGGTGGACACAATCTTTACAAAAATTAAACCCAGTTAATACATACCTTGGTTGCTTTTGCTGCAACTTTCATCATCAACTAAATTGTTACAAATGCTCTTAAGTCTTCCCACAGTCAAAATCTCAAGAGACAGTCACTGTAAGTCTGGCTCACCAGTGACTTCAAGAAATGAATGTACAGTCAGTTCAACGTAGAGAATAAAAATATAACAAAATATCAGTTTAAAGTCATAATGCTTTGACATGCGAAAGTAGCATGGGGCCATAAGTTGCCATGTGTCACCTCCCGTGAGGTGATCTCCACATGCACATTTGCAAATGTAGCACATTTATAGGTAGTTTTCCTTACAATTAAAATGTGATAGACTAGTTCATTTTTGCTTGAGGTAAAAGACGCACACTGAGAAGTTCACATGGAATTGAATATCCACCGGATATAAACAGATCAGGTATAGAAAATTTTTTTCTCAAGAATATTGCTCCTCCTCCAGAGAGCTGCTGGTTAAGCAGATCTTGTGTCAGTCTTTACTTAAAATCACAATGGACTTATCCTTAAGTTTGTCCAGTCCCTTGTGTTTAATTCCCTCATCCTCCCAGCTAAATACTCAATTATTATTAGAACTGATAAAGCAAGCTCAGCAGCTGGCATGCTTAATGTGCAGCACAGTATGTTAGTGTGATAGCATCAAGATACACGTGAAAAGAATGGGTGTTCTATCCTCCTCATTCTGCTCCAACACTTAGATAAGGGCTAACAGCTCCTCCAATGTAAGTGTGAGGACAATGAACAATGAGTCACACTGTTCATTTATGAGAAAAATGCAGAATTTTGTACTTTAGATGCTGATAATAGCTGTTTTCTCTGTGATATAGGCAAGTAAAATTAGAAGGGGACATAAACTAGCTTTTGAACAGACTAACTGGAAGGAGCAAGCAAGAGCCTCTTTGGGGAATGGTAACTAAGTAACTAACTAAATAGGATGCAATTTAAGAAGATGAGAGAGATGGAGAAGGTCTCCAGGGTGTTGGGAAACTGATTACCATTGTATGTAAGAAGAGCAGAAACACAGAATAAAGCAAGAGATGTCAAGAGCATACCTATGAGAGAAAGACATGTAAGGTTATTTGGGAGCAAAATTTCTGGAGAGCCAGGCAGGCTATGATTTCTAAACAAAGAATATGCCTCATGGTGACTTTCTAATATTTCCTAGAAAGTGAGATGATGTTTACTTTCTTTTGAAATACCAAGGTTGCTACTAGTGGACTGCTCTCCTTTTCTTTTCCTGATGCAGTGGTGCCTCTCAATACAGCTACCCACCTCTTCCAAAGGCAATGAATTTGCTTTTTACAAGCAGCATTGGAAAAAATCACCTTTCAAGTTTTTACAGAACTACTGCCAAAGTAATATCTGCATATTTCACAATACAATGAATCTTTTTTTTTTTTTTTTTTTTGTCATAAGGTTCCACAGTGTGATGTAATGTGAGATTTATACAAAGATGTTAACTCCTGAAGATTTGCTGCCTGAGTCAGTCTTTCTAGGGCACCGTTTAAAAACTAAGAATGCAACTATGCTTCTAAAGTGAGAAAGGATCATGAAAGTACAACTACGTGTTAACAGTTTAAACTGTGGTACGACAACTGTTTGTAGTATTTTTAACCCCATGCCTTTCTAAAAAATCTATTATGCCAACTGCTTTTATGAAACGTTTACCCCAATCTGGATATGTTTGGGCAGTTCACCCAAAATGATCTACTCTATGCACTGACTGATAATCTGATTAGTTTTTCCCCCAAACACAATTTACCTTGTAAAGTGCCAAACATGCTTTGTCTGAGACAGATGTGGAGAAGTATTCATGTTCTTTACAAAAAGAAACAAGGACAGCTGTAAGCCCAGGCTGTCTGTCACTAATCCCAGCTCCTACACACTGGTTCCTGGCATAGTTTAGGCTGGTTAAGTTATGACTATATCATGGGGCTGCTCTGTGGTTGGCTGAATTACCTGAAATCTCCACCATGCTGAGCGCTGCATCATTCTTTACAGGGCATCCTGAAGGTGAGGCTGTGGTTGGGTTTAGGATGTGCACAATGGTTTGTCGTGTCCTTAAGCCATTTTTGATGTTGTATAGCAGGGAGATGACAAGGTTTTGGTAGTGGGTGGGTCACAAGGGTGGACTTTGTGAGAAAAGGGTAACCTCATGTTGTTTCCAGCCAGCTTCACCACAAGATGCAGCTTAGCCCATTGGGGTTGGAGAATCAGTCAGAGGAGTTTGTGGTGCTCCTGTTAGAATGTGTTTAGAAATGGCAATAAATGCCAGAAGGAAAAAACACCAGGGCCAGAGGAGCATGCAGTATTCCGTCATGAGCATAGTAACATCCCTGGATGAACTGTGGCCCATGTTACTACCGTGCCAGAGCAGGTACCCCAAAGATCTGCTGCCCCATGAATAACCCATGCCAAAATTGAGCAAACAAGAAGCAGTAGAAGAAAATAGTGAGAAGGAAGGCATGGCGATAAAGGCATCTGTATATCCTGACCCCAACCTCCTGCGCAGCCCACTGCATCACCAATGGAACTGAGCATAACCAGCTGTGATAAAAAGGGTAGTGGAGATCAGAAGTGGGGAGGAGAAGTAACTGGCAGGAAACTGAGCCTGGAAAAGGGAGGAGAAAGGTGTTTTCCCAAAGTCTTTAAATGCCTGCCTCCTTTGTTTCCTTCCTAATACCCAAATCAGTAACTGAACATTTTTAATTAAATTCCCTATGCTGAATCTGTTTTGCCCACAACAGTACTGGTGAATGATGTCTTTCTGGGCTGGAAGCAAGCAGCTGGGTGGTGCTTGGCTGACAGCCAGGGCCAACCTGCTACAGAGATTCCCCCCCAAATGTTGCCTTGGCATTTTAAACTAGCAACTGCTCACTTCATAGTGCTTTTGTACCACAGTCTCTACTTCAGAAGCTCAATTTTTCCGAGCTGCAAAAAGGCAATGTGCAACTTAATTCAAAATGAAAAGTATACAGAAATTATTGTTCGTCTCTTATTAAGATACAAAACACTCAAGAAAGTAGGGTTATGTTTATATATTTTGTTTATATATTTTTTATTTATGTAACAACAGAAACTGATGTAGTGCCAGAAAGCTTCAGTTTCAGGTGTCTCTAATGTTACGGTAAATCTAGGTTTCTACTACCCAAACTGTGCAGTACTACTTAATTTATTTATTTATTTATTTATTTATTCCCTTCTCCTATTACTTTACTGAAGCAGTTCCAAAATAACATTCTTCTGGTGGCCAGAATCCTGACTCAAAATTTCTCAGTTCGAATTTCATTATGATCACTTCACAGATCCATGCTATCCTTCCAGCACTGCCCCTTAGCTGAAGTTGGATATGAGGAAGAATTTGTTCTGGTAATGCAGTGGCACAGGCTGCCCAGGAAGGTGGTAGAGTCATCATCCCCAGAGGTGTTCAAGAACCATGTGGATGTGGTAGGTGGGGATGGGCTGGACTGGGTGATCTTAGTGGTCTTTTCCAACCTTGATGACTCTGTGATTAGCTACACAGTTCTTTTTTCCCTCTCATGATTACCTCTTCTTATACATTTATGTCATAGCGGTTAGTAAAAGAGAGAAAAAGAACAGTACTAGGATGGAATCTTTCTGGGGCCTGCACTTCCAATCAGTATTAGTTACTATTTTCTTCAATGATTATGGCAAAAGCAGCATAAAATGTGTTGATTTCAGACACTTGGGAAGCATCAACACTGCAAGGCAGGACTAGAAATATCATTTAAATGTATGATTTTATGGAGTGGAGAAACGGTCGTCTAATGAAATGTAAGAGCTTAAATTGCAGGATGCTGTGCTTAACGACTTTCCTCTAAGTTGGGTACTTGTAGTTGAAAATGTATTGATCACATTTGGACCAATGGATAAAGGGAAAACAACATGTGAGTAAAGGTACTGCAAAGGTACTGACTATCTCTGCCATCTCAGAACAGCATTCTCAAGGATTTTATTGGGATTGCAGCTGAGCAGTGTCTGGCACTATTTCTTTAAGGGAGTACAGACAAGGCCTAGTAAATCAGAGAGTAAAGAACACATTTTCTGAAACATTTATTTGTTTAACCTCAATCTGTGTTTTCTTTTCCAATTCCCCATGCAATTACCAAACGATATACTTCAAATCTACTGAAAATCAAATGTAAGGGTATTGAATAAAGTTGTTCTGATTTAATTTTAGTTTTTCTTCCCAACACAGCGTCTTTATTTTTCTAATTTTCTTCTTCCTCTGTACTTCTGCCAAGTATGGAAATCAACACGAATCTCCATGTTGCTGCTCTCCTGCTGTGCAACTTCTAAACATCAGGTTGAAGTTCATAAGCAAACTAATCTTGTGCTGCATATTGCTGTAGCCAGGCTGCTTCCATGATGTGAAATAGTATATGTACAGCAACACTGCTTTGTAACTAACACACAACACAGATTTAGAGCTTTTATTTTAAATCCAAGCTGAGCCATGACATCACCCAACATTTAAGTGGAGTTCACTGGCAGTGAAATTCCTCTGCTTGAAAAACTGTTCAATGACTGTGACTGAGCACTCATAACCAAAACTCTCCTCTAAAAAAAGCAACCTTTAAGATCTGTTTGATTTTATTGCTTTCATGTATCACAGCCTTTCCTCTCAAAGGACTAAAGAGACTTCCCTGTATCCTTGTGGTGATAAAGGCTAACCACATCCTTTGTTGTACTAGGAATGGTGTAGCCAGCAAGTCACATTTAAGTGATTTTTCTTCATTATTTTGTAAATATGAGGCCACATCTTGTGCCTATGTTCAGTTGTGGTCCGCCCAGTAACAGAAGGATATGAACATAATGGAATGAAGGGAATGATGACCACAAGGCAGGGACACATCACATTCAAGGAGGTGATGAAGCCATGTTTCTTCAACCTGGGTAAAGGAAACCTAATGGGGGCCTCTGCTTTATTCTTGTGTAGGGTGAGGGGGATCATTTCTTAGTATACAGTGAAGAAGTAGGAAGCAATTATTCTAAATCACAGTAACAGAAGTTTTGTCCCAGTCTTAGAAAAGATGCTTTCATGAGAGAGTAATCACACACTGAAGTTAATTGCATGTGCAAGTTCCAAAATCTCCATTGTTAATGCTATTAAAAACTCAGCTGGACAAGGTCCTGAGCAATGTAATGTACCTTCAGATTTGTCCCTGCTTTGACCATGCTACAGACAACTTGACCAATGGAACTCCTTTCCAATCTGTCATGATTCCAGCCCAATTTGGCCTGCTTCCATGAATAACAGGATGCAGGGACCCACTCCCTGGGAAAGGGGAAGATAGTGAGATAAGCCTAAAAACAACAGTGGCAGTAAGCTAAGGGAAAAAACTAATTTACTAAATATGAGCACGGAATGCAAGATAACACAATACAGTACAATATAATTGGAACTGAAGCTAATGGATTAAATGAAGGAGAGAGAGTGTGTCCAAAACCAAAGGCCTTACTCTAATGTTGAAGGTGAGATGGCTGGAGAGCACAAAAGCACACACCACAGAGATGAGCAGATAAAGGAGAGCCAGTTTTGTGACATCCAAACAGTTTTATACTTCCCTCTGAAAAAAAAAGAAAAAAAAAAGGCACAGTGAAGTCTTCTGGAAGCTGGACTTCTCTTCTGAGAAAGGTACCTGGAACTATTGACAATCCACAAATCTGGAGCTTTAACTCTCTAATTCCCAGTGCACTACATGATGTCATGATGAGGAATATCACCCCTTATTCCACATCACAAACTATGACACAACCTAAATTAACCAGTGATTCTAGCACAGCTTGCCACTGTAACTCTTTGGAAATCTATGAAAGAGTCTGCTAGTGTTATTTGTTTTAGAAGCTGATGAAGAGATGCTTCCCATCTAATGTCTTACCTTCATGGAGGAGGGCTGTGTTTTTTTCTTTTTTTTTTTTCCCCTCCAGACCCACTCTTGTGACACACCAATCCATTCTACTTAAAAAGGAGACTTCACTCATGTAGACCTCTCTCTTTCTGGCACTGATATTAATCTTCTGCTCTTCCTTTCCAGATTTTAAAATCACTGAAATGCCATCTGGGGGTGACAGAGGATGCCAAGTTGTCTCCGCAGGAGAAACAACAGTAACCACCTGGGCTGCATTAAGAAGTGAATGGCTAGCACGTGAAGGCAGGTTGTTATTCCCCTTTAGTTGGTGCTGGTTAAGCAGTACCTAGAATATGGTGTCTTGTTTCACCCACTCCACTTCCTGGCTGTTGAGAAACCATGGCAGGGGGGCATGAAGATGGAAAGGAGCCCAGGGCATAGTTCCTCACATATGCAAGAAGCACTCTGCTTGGTTTTGTAAAGAAAAAAACGTGGTATGATCTGATAGTGGACTACAACCATTTGAAGGGGAAGTACAAAGATGACAGAGCAAAAAAAAAAAAAAACAACAAAACACCAAAACAACTTGGTGGATGATACTGCAAAGGGCAATAGCAGCCATGTGCAGCATGGGAAGTTCCAGTTGGGCATCATTATAAATGGCTTCACTGGTAGTGCAGGACTGGAGCTGTGAAATTGTGCAAAATCCATTCTTGGAGGTTTTCAAAACTTGGCTAGACAAACTCGTTGCTGACTTTATCAGTTGTTGAAAAGTTCTGCTTCAATACAGTAGGTGAACAAGGTGACTTCCAGAGGTCCCTCCAACCAACACTTTCAGATCTCCAGATCCTAGTTCACAGATTCCTGTACTGCTTTGTTATCCATCCTGTTGCATTCCCTGATGGTGTTTCCACTTCCCACCTCTTCCCAGAAACAAAGCTTCTATTTCTACTTTTTTTTTTTTTTTTTTTGCTCTTCAGTAATTTAAACTTGTTTTTCAGCTGGGCTCTTCATCCACTGGTGATCTCTTTCTCCATTCTGACCTTTTGACATATGTGTTTTGGGTCATCCAAGTCACACAAGCATCTCTTCTCCATGTCATCTCATTTATTAGGTGTCTGTAAACATCAAGTTGTCTGCACAGCCTCCTCTCTCCTTTCCTTTGCCCTGTATTTTCATATCACTCTTTCACTGATCCTCCAGGTGCAGTGCTAATCCTCAGATCTTCTCTTCTGTCTGGCACCACTTCATCAGTAGGTAATTTCCATCAGGTACCTATTCAAGATTAGAAAATATATCCTACTGCTTCTGTATTGAATGCCTTTCACATCTGTTCTATTTTCAGTCAGATTTTCTTGCATCAAAGACACTATTTTTCTATCCCTTGCCTGTTTTTAATAATAGATCATGAAGGTTTTTTTTTTTTTTATGTTGAGTCAACAACAATTTACGTGAACATGAAAATATACAGTAACTTATGAAGGCTACTAAGTTTCTGATCATTTAAATACATGTGGTGTTTAAATTTTTTTCTGTGAGTAAAAGATCAATTCAGATCAAATTTCCTAAAATGTAAAGAGAAAGTTGTGCCTGCTTCAACTCACTCTATAAAAAACCAAAACCAAACATTTTTAATACTCTTTCTTTGATTTTATAGTCACTGTACTTTCCCCATCATCCACTACTTCCATTGTTAAAGCTCAGCAGTTAATTGTCCATTAGCTGCAATTAAAAGCACAATGTTTCAGCTACATGCTGTCTTCTTTACTTAGCTCCCCTGGAGCAGACCGTAAACTAAAAACTGCAACAAAGCACAGGTGACACAGACTTAAACCAAGCCACTTACCACCAGCCATTGAAACCTCCTATCTGCTTTGAAATTAGATGGGAAACAGAGAGCATGCTGTAAGTTTTAATGTTAGTTGATGTTCTCTGAATCAAGGATTTCTGGACTTTCAGTTTTGGAGGAGGTGGTTCAGTGGTAATTCAAATAGAGATAAAGCATCTAAAAATAGAGTCCTCTAATCATTATTCCTATTTGCCACGTAATTTTATGTCTCTTGTCACTGTATTTATATTCTGCTGACAAAGAAACAAAATCACTTCTGACAGGTTATTGGCTACATCAGGTAAAGTGTTCACAGGTAGGCTAATAGTTGCATATAGAAAGAAGAGTTGAACTCACCCAAACTGGTGAAGGAACTCTCACAGCATTCCTTCTTAGGAAATAGCATAAGTCTAAGAAAACTTCTCACTTTAGTGGCTGGCTCTTATATGAGCCCAGGGTGGTTCCATCGTGGGTCCTCCCTTTCTGGTCAGGTGGGAAGCACAGGAGCAAACGATGTGTCTGTGCTCCCTGGGCCAACCACACCCCTTCACTGGGTGCTCAATTACCACTTCATGCCATGACCTAACTGTTGCTCTACATTGATGTTAATATGCAATATTTTGCAATATTTTGGAGTAGCACTAGAATAGGGTGTCACAACATGGAGACTGTTTAGTAGTAATGCTGAAACAATGAGGAAGTGCAAAGAAGAGTTTCAGCTGATGATCAGATATAGTATAGCTGAAGAATAACAATGTATTTTAGTGCTTGTTTCTTTAGCTTTGTTTTTATTACATCACTTTCTTTGGATTTTCCAATGCTTGCATTAATTCATATTTAGTCTGCTTTTTTGTTTGTTAGTAGGTGCAATGCTATACAAACAGTGATACCACCTCATCTAGTGTTCCGTGCCTGTCCCAACAGTTGGGTACCATAAGGCCTGTTAAGAATATGCTGCAATAAAAGCAGCCATTTTCTTCCTACTGTGACTTCCTGTTATTGCCTCAGCACGATTTTATGCACTAATTTTCTGTAAATTTTAGTTTTTGAAACATGCAGACATCATTCAGCCACAAAAAGTAAGATAATATCCTACAACAGAGCGTCCACAGGCTCCTCAGAGGCTCCTCTTAGGACCTCTCTCTTTTATCATAATGATTTGAAAAAAAAAAAAACCAAAAACTAAACATAAAAAGAACAAAGCAACACGTGCAGGTTATCAGGGCTTTGACAGAAGTTTTTATCTGACCTTTTGTGGACTTGAAGGGATCTAAATTAGTTCTGAAAGTAACAAACAATCCAAATATAGAGATTTTTGAATGAATGAGTAACTTGGAGTAAAAGAGAAACATTTTATTCAGGTTATAGTTGAATTTTTATTTTATTTTATTTTTTTATGTCAGGTATATTTTCTTGTGGGAAAGAAAATGATACTTGATGAGGGTAAAAAAAAAACAAACCACAAACAACAAAAAACAGAACCTTTTCCTCTCATGGCCAGAGTAAAGGCAAGATTTGCAGTCACATTTCTATCAGAATCAGAAAGAGAATAAACTAAAGGTAAGAACAGTTCAGTTATTTTCCATGTTCTGGGTGATTACAAACAGATTATAAAGTTTATGGTGGATTATCCATTCCTTTTTAGCTAGTCTAACAGGGTGCAACAAATGAATTTAGTGAGCAGCAGGAAGTAGGAATTATCAGTCTGTAATGTGTGGCAATTAACAAATTAATATATGTAATCAGATCAGCAAGTATTTTTATCTACAGGTATTAATGACAGCTACAAATAAAATGCTATCCAGTGCCCCAAATTAATGCCCTCTAAAGGTAGCTTTACAATCGTATCATCTTCTAAATAAGAATGGTAACAGGCACTAATAGCTGCTGTAGAGAATAGACACTGAAGAGAGCTTTTGCATGTTAACAATGACATAGAATACTGCATATTTAAGTATCTGCCTCTAAATTTGCCCAGAAAGTCTCAAAAATAATCCAGAAACCAGTAGACTTCTTCAGGATGTTTTATGAGTTTCTATGACTCATTAAAAGGTTGGCTGTACTAAAAAGAGAAATACCAGAAATCCAGGACCAAGCTATAAATCTGTATCTTTCAAGAGTTAAAATCTCACTTAAAATGAGTATTTGAAACATTTTAAATGGTTCCTCACCAAACATAATCAGTATTACAGATAATTGGAAGGGACCTTGAGAGATCATTGAGTCCAACCCCCTGCTAAAGCTTGCTCCCTACAATAGGTCACACAGGTAGGCATCCAGACTGGTCTTGAATATCTCTGCAGAACAAAAGCAACCTGCTCCAGTACTCCATCATCCTTACTGTAAAGCCTCAGGCTCCATCTCAGGGAATCAGACTGTGTCTGAGTGTTCTGAGGAGCACGAATTCAGCTGCTATGGGATTTGGAGTGCAGTTGCCAGCATGCTTCTGGTCTGTACAAGCAAGCTGTCTCCCAAGCAATCCCCAGGCGCAGGCTAGGTGTTAGAGCATCCCACAGCCCATTACTGCCAGAGGATTTGCATTCAGGCACCCTCCTCTGGAGGCTGTGTTTGTTTACTGCTCCACCAGTGAGGCAGCCTGTGCCAGTTGGCCTCCATGCCTGGGAACTGCTTAATTTGCTACCAGAGAAAGTCATGTCCCTTCCCCACCAGGAACCGCTGAGGGAGAGCAGTAGGCTTCAGGAGGATAAATACCAAATCTGTAAAGCTTCAGTCAGCTGGAATCACTCTTGACAAGTTCATAAAGATAGTGCTTTTTGCATTCTTTTTACAGACTGCATTCCCATTTCTTTAATCCCACTGCAACACAGGCTGCACAGTGTTCAGCTAAAACCTGAATGCAGTATGAGGTGTAGCAGGCTTTTATTCTGTATCTTGATTAATCCCATGAAGAATGTCCGGTGTTATGTTTCAAGGCAGCATACATCAATATCCCATATTTTAAGTCACTTGAAATCACTACCCACCACTTCCAGCACTGTCCTGCAAATCACAAGAGCACGTTCATTGAACATAGAATGGTTTGGGTTGGAAGGGACATTAAAGCCCACCTAGACCCAATGCCCTGTTGTGGGCAGAGCTGTCTCCCACCAGCTCAGCTGTCCAGGCCCACATCCAACCTAGCCTTGAGTGCCTTCAGGGATGGGGCACCAAAGCTTCTCTGGGCAGCTGTGCCAGCGCCTCACCGCCCTCTGAGTAAAGAATTTCTTCTAATCTAAATTTCATCCAACACAATGCATTTAACATGCTTCCCTGGAGGTAAGGCTGCAGTAAGGCGATGCCCCAAAGCAGACCACCCAGTAGTTTACTGTTAAGGCAGCCTTAGAGGTGTGCAGACTTTAAGAGCATCTGCAGCTGAAGAGAGACAAAATGGAAAGCCCAATGCCACCTGACTCCAGACTCCATGTTCTAGCCATTGGGCTGTCATACAGAACGTACAGCACTGACTTGGTAAGGAAGTATACTTTTGCAAGGCATACTTGCTTGTAAGCACTGACTATCAGAGAAGTCCAGATTCTTACAAGGCAGTCTTGCAATAAATCTGTAAGTCCTAATCAGAATGAGTTTTCAGACAAATCTATGTGTTACCAGTATATTTCCAACAGTTTTAAGTGAATAATTCTTTGGGACAATTATTCTAACTCTGCCTAGTACCTATACTCTGCTTTGGATTCCGCTCTTCAGACCCCGTCTCACAAAATTTAGTTGCGCTATGATGATATTATGGATGCTTACCCTGCCTGCACGTTGACTCTTAGTATGATTCCTGCCTGGGAAGAGTTGTGTGCCTCTCCAAAAAGGGAACCTGGGGTTGAGAGCCGGACTGGCTGGCACCTGAGCTCCCACTCCTCCAGGCCATACAGATGCAATTAGAGCCATTTGGATCTTTATATTCAAACACGGATTTCAAAGACATTACAAAGTACTACCTTATTTCCCCATGGGTAGCATGGGGTGTAGCAGAGCTTTTCTACCTTGCAGCTGTTGGGAAAGTAACACTCACATTTTGGAGTCGCTCAGACCGTACACTGTGGGAGCCACACCAAAACATGCAACCAAAGAGATGAAATGTGCTTGGCAGTGCAGACAGGGCAGAAAGAGGGAGTCAGTTATGGATCATTGACTCTCGGGACAGACATACCCTGCCCTACATCCCGAAAGCTTTATGAACACCAGCTGAGCATATAGCCTGGGGCAAGGTGCTCTCAGCTCTGCAGCACAGGAGCGGAGCGGGACAGGAGCCAGCAGTGGGCTGGGTGCCAGCTGAGTCCCCCAGTGCCAGGGGAATTCTCAGCTGGGAAAGCCTGGCTGCCTGCCGGCCTTCTTCCTCTGCGGCTATATATATACATGCATGTATGTATAGCAGAACTTTTAAAGGAATAATTATCTTCCATATGTCTTCTGATTTGACTAAGATTTTTATTTTTTATCTGGCCTAGTACAGAATAAACCTGCAGCTGCCTGATCTGTGATTACCCTCAGCTTTCATACAGACCAGACTTTTAAGCCACCATGTGGACAAAAATAATCTCTCTTCTCAGAAAAATGCAGCATAAATATCATGGTTGGAGTACATACACGTGAAAATATATACAGATAGGCACTCCAAAGTTTGGCAATAACAGAAAATAGCTTTCTGTATGCAGCACAGAAACAGGTGGCTGAAGATATCCCCTCCCAAAAGCAGAAAGGGGGAATACCTAAATGGATTTCAAGATAAAATTGAGTGTTCATTCCTTTCTCTATGGAAAAACAAAACAAGACCAACCCATTTTATTTGTTACCAGGTGTTTCTCACTTAATTCATTTCATTAACTTCTTATAACTTGTTCAGCCAGCTCTGCAGACAATTGATTTTTATTACTATATGCTTCAGTGCCTTTCTATGTTAGATTTTTCCATTTACAACACGGCTCTACAAATCTCTTTAAAATTATATTGCCTTGTTTCTCTTTTCAGAGCTTAGACTGCCTTTTCAATCAACCTTATTTATTTAGCACAGTCTTCTACAGGGCAAATATAACATAATATCAGACATTTACATGTATGGTAGCTGCTTTCACAGGTTTGATTTTGAAGTAATCATTAGGATACTGCTGCTGGTGAAAATTGCTGACAAATCAGAAAAAAAGCATGATTATGATACTGTAACTGATAGATATGAGATCCGAGACAATATTTGGAATGTACTTTCTAATGACAAATCAGCTTTTAACATATACAACCCAGGATACCATGTGAGAGCACTAAAAGTTGTTAATCAGATTATTTTCACCCTTTATTACACAGCTGGAGTTTACACTGATACCTGATGTTAAGACTGCCTAACTTTTCCCATTATAAAGACATTTTCAATCTCATTGCCAACACAGTAGGTTGACCTTTTCTGGGATTTATGTCATTTTGAGGTTTATTTCAAAGAAAAAAATATGAGAGTTTGGTTTTCAGACAAAATGTGTTTGTGATTTTCAAGAATGACCCAGTGAGGTAACAGCTACTTACTTTGTATGGACTCTCAGTTGCTTCACTTAAATAAAATGTCAGTTACCTGTGTCTCTTGAAATAAGAACTTGAGAGCTAGCAGTACCCTTGATGAGGGCCCACAGAAAAGCATCCACAGCTGGCCAAACTACGAGCCCCAGAAAAATCAGAAAATGCTCACTGATATAAATGGCTGGATATTACAGTTTTGTAGCTTTCTTCTTTGAAGATTCCATATTTACTCCTGACAAATTGCCAGGCGTGAAGAAAAAGATCGTTGGAGAATGCATACGTGGACCAAACCAATGCAATGGGGAACGTGAAACTGAAGAAGGAAATACAAGGAAATACCAGCTTGGCAAAGCAAAAAATGCTAGTGGGCACTGAAAAAAAAGAAGAAATACACATACATGTTAATAAAATAAGGATGAAGTTCTGTGCTGATGACTAAGAGCCCCAGCAGTCAACTCTCCTGAAATATCAGCATGCAGCTGTTCTCACCTTCCCCAGGAAAAGTCAGCATCAGGTTTCCATGCAGCTCACTACATAACTAGAGCCTCCATCCAGATACATGCCATTACAAAATCATTTGCTCTTCTCATAGAAGCGATATTACTCAGTTCACGTTACACAGGAAAAAATTAAGGCAACAACTCTAAAACACTTGTAAAAGAAATATGTTTTAAATTATTGACATTGCTAAAAACATTGTTGCAGAGTGTTTGTTTCCTAAGACTTATGTATGAAATTATTTGGTTTTTAATTAGGAAGATTTTATACTTTTTTCTCTCCTCTTTCCTTCTCACTGAATTTGTGATCAGGCTTGGGTTTTAACTCTGCATTTGCCACCATTTTTTTGTTTTGCTTTTGAAAACTCACAATTTCCATCTGCCTCTGCTGTCTACAGCAGCTGTAAAACAGACTTAAATGGATGTGACTTACTACTAACATACAGACCTTTCTGCATATACATTAGCAACTACATTTTGGTCCAGCTCAGCAGCTGCTGAATGTAGCAAAGACTGCAATTAGCATCAGTAAAGGACAATCCTCAGTATCTGCCTTTGATGAAACACAGCTTGGCATTCTCACTTTTCTTCTCTTGTACTGACAACTCGCACAACCCCAACGTTTTATGGTCATCTGCCACCTAACTAACACTTCATTAAGTAGAACACCTACAGTGATTTTAACTACAGCCAAGGTGATTTACTCACTAATGATTTACATTAGGCCAGCAGCTATAATCTTGTTGCCTCTGTCCTACTGTTAAGATGGAAAATAGATGAATAATTGATTTATTTTCCTTATTTAAATGAGGAAGGATATTAAATTCTTGTTATGATGTTGACTGATGTATTTTCAGGCTGATATATTCTTCAAATTCTTATACCTATAATTATAGAGAATAATTCATTCATTAATAGCAACTCTTTTATGGGTTTAGTTCAAGGTGCCAGAAAGGTATCCAAAAGCTTAATGCGAGGTTGGACTCTGAAACAAATAAAAAGCTATGTGATTATTATTTGCATTTCAACAAAATAGTTAAAAGAGAGGAAAAAGAGTTATATCAGAAAAAAAACAACAACAGCAAGAAACCTATTGCACTGGCAAACAAAAGCATAAAAATAATGTAACTATTAAAAAATAATAATAATTCAGGCTAGTGTTAGAAGCTCGGTTGTGATCATAGGTCTAGCTATGTCTCTGTGTACAGAACTGCTGGGCAGCATTCACCAAGTCTTTGGATGCTTGAATCATAGAATCACTTAGGTTAGAAAAGACCACCAAGATCAAGTCCAGCCATCCACCCAATACTACAAGTTCACTGCTAAACCATGTCCCTTAGCACCGTGCCCTCAAATACCTCCAGGGATGGTGACACTGCCAACCTCCCTGGGCAGCCTGTTCCAATGCCTAACCATCCTTTCTGTAAAGAAATTCAACCTAGTATCCAATCCCCAATGGAATAATGAGTGCCATTAAAAGGAATTCTTCTGAGCATCTCAGTATCTGCAGTTTCCTATTTCTGTTGTTCTACCCTTTGACTCTTCATTTGAATCTATTTTTCTCATTATTTTTTTCCTTAGTAATAATAAGTTAGTTTCTTCCTGGATCATTTTTCTGTAGCTTGTCCTTTACTATTAAAATAATCTTTCAGGCTAGTTGTAGCTCACTTATTTCTCATATAGAATTTACTCTATATCTCTCTGACCATCCTTCTTGCCCTTCCCAAACTTTCTCCAGACCCTTGTCTTGTTTAAGACAGTAAGGAGGGCTAGGCCAGAACTGTACAACATATTACACATGTGGTAAAATCAGAGATTTACATATTGGCAGAGCGACATTTTCTCTTCTTTTCATTATTCTCTTAATGACTCCTAACATTTGATTTAGTCTTTCAATCACTATTGAGCACTAAGTGATGTTTCTGTGTGACTATCTATCATAACTCCCAACTCTCACTCCAGTCAGCTCAGAGCTCATGTAAGTGAAATTAGGAGTTCTTCTTTCCGTTATGCACATCACTGTTCAATTACCTGCACCAAATTTCAGCTGTCATTTTACTGCTCTGTCACTAAATTTTACTACCCTGAATAAATTATATAATCAAATTTGATTACCTCATTGCTACTGTGCTTTCCAGTCCTTTATGAATATGTTGAACAGCAAAGGTCCTAACACAAATCTTATGGAACCTTGTCTGTCACTGCTTTCCACTGCGAATACAAACCATTTAATCTTCCAACTATCTAACCATACAAGGATCTTCCCTTTTATGAGGTGGTGCTGAGTTTTCCTTGCTGGACTGGGTTATAAAAATCCAACAGTATGTTTTTTAAATTTTGGATTCAAGTTTCAGTGTGTGTGTATTCATAAGTTTGCTTGCCAAAGTGGTGAGTTTTTTAGCATAATTAGGTTATTATTTAAAAAAAAAAAACTAAAAAAATACATATATATATAGCATTATATCACCACTAAGAAGGCTTACTTCTTCTTTCATCCTCTTTGAATTGTTCTGTTATTGTTTTGTTATTACAGTCTTCCATGGATTATCTTTCTCCAGTCAAGCTTCCTATATCTATACATTGTCACTTCTTTCATTTAGGGCAAGACTCACTTCCCTCATGCAGGATCTTACATTTCAGGAGCTTGTATCTGACATGATTTCTTCGTTAACTGACAGTCTGCCTCCACTTCCTCTCTGACCGGTTTCTTTCTGACTGATGTATCAGAAATCCCATAATTGTGTAAGGTTTCATTTCAAACTATCTTTTTCTGCACCTACTGGCTTTCTCACTACTTTTTAATTTAAAAGCTCACTCATGATTTTTGTGATTAAAGTGCCCAAAGCCTGCTTTCCTTAGAAGAGGTCCACCCCTCTCACACAGCCTGAGTGTACTGAGGCAGATTCCCAACACTTGATAAATGTGACTCCCTGATTTTTTGCACCTACAATATATGGCTGAGGAGATGACGTTTGTGTTTGGCATCAGAATTATTATGCTTGCAAAAAACACATCAATATATACACTCTAAAATTGGGTTGGTACCATATCTCAATTGTAGTTCCCTCCTTCCCACAAGGATGTCAGCATGACCAAGGGTCACAAGCTGTAGGGAGAGGAAAAATCAATGACAGAAGGGTAGGGAGGGAATTTCTGAGTGAAAACAGCCATCAGATGACTCTGCAGTGTGCATTTACAACATCCTGAGTACTCTGTAAACCACAGTGCACCTGCACATGAATTAACACCATAAAAATGCAGAAGAGTAAAGTCCCATATATTGTTTGTAATCACAAGTTTTGAAAATTACTAGGTTATGAATGCGAACATTCAGCTAAATATACTGACTTACAAAATGTCAGGCTTACGTTTAAAACAAGAATACTATTATCAGATTTTTATAATAAAAATAAAACGTTTCTGCTTTTTTAGGAAATATTATTGCTTACTTTCCTCATTTTACCTTCCCCTGCAAGCACATACATACTTCCTTTTTTTTTTTTCCCCTCACTGTGGGTTCATTTATATTAATAAATACCATACGTGACAGTGTGACACTGTCATAAATAAGTAAGAAAAATATATGTCTGTGAAACTCTAAAAATCCTTTAGCTACCTGTCTACATAAATTATGAATAAGCACTGTTTGCACGCTGCAGCTACAATCTCCCCACTTGCTCACTGATGCTGGAAAATATTTGTTTTCTAATTTGTTGGGATTAAAATGTTTATTCTGAATTCCTATTTCAGAGCAACTCCCACAAATAGTGCTGCCAAATCTGGAAGTTTGCTTCTACTGAAAAAATTTTTGGACAACTCCTGTGCACTTGAGTTGTCAAGCTTCTGCTGTCTACACAGCATCTGGATACAAAACAGAGCTCAATAATGTGTCCAAACGCAAGTCTTCTATTAAAACAGAAAGAAAGAAAGAAGAAAGAGGAGGAGATAAAAACAAAAGGCAACATAAAATAGAAAACATCAACTTCAGCCTATCATAAGACATCACGACAAGGCAGCATAGAAACAGGAAATTAAATGCCAAATACACAGCAAAGCATCAGTAGGTTATGAAGACTCCTCTATTATTACTTGAACACAGAAAGCAAAATTGCAGTGACAAAAAGATTTAAATTACACTGTGCATGAACAAAAGCCACAATGATCGTGTAATTACAAAACAATAATAATTCCACGCACAAAGAAAATATACAGTAAAAGCTTAGAGGCTGGAATTTGTGCTAGGACAGATAACACAAACTAATGCCACCATAAAAAGCATGAAAGTTAATACAATAAACTTTTAGTAAGTAACTTTAAGCTTAATCAAAAGGAAAACAGAACCCAAACTCTGTACTGTCTAGTGTAGACAATACACTTTGGCATCTCTGCAGCAGAGCTGCTGGAAGTCCAGAAGAACTGGAATGTCTCCCAGGCACGTTACACCAACAGCCAGTGGAGTACGTGCACCACAAGATGGAAGCAATGAATGCAACAGAAATGGCACACCTCTAGTCATGAATCCTTGGACTCTCTTGGCAATAACTGAACATTTAGAAAAGCTGGTCAAGTGAACTGTGATGTCTTGCTCAGTTTCAAAAGCCTAACAAGCCTTAAAAAATCAGTGTAGGACCCAACATAGATAACTTTTTTGTAGGGACACATAGCCATCAATTATATCTCCAACATTGGTAAGGAACTGTTTTTGTCTTTTTGGGTTAATCAATAGCAGGTGAAAGTCATAAAAATAAACATATCTAAGTTTAGCTGCATACATTAAGAGACTGCTAGATTTTATGTTCTTACTGGATCTCTGTCCCAGAATACACTAAGATTTCAGCTGTCATACAGTTCTACCACCTCAGTATTGCCATATACCATATCTCAGTATTCTAATTTATTTTCTCTCAAAATACTGAACTGTGCATGCAGCTTTGTAGCCAACAACGAGAATTTCATGGATATTATTCAAGTGGATAAAGTATTTTCAGTTACCTCTTTAATCATCATTATTTTTTTAATGAGTATGAACATTAGATGCATACCAAGTATTAATTTTTTATCAAAATATTTTCCACTTAGCACTTTCAGAAGCAAGTTGGCAGGGCTGGAAATCCAAGTCCATTATCCAAGCAAAAGCAAACCAAGAAAGAGTAGGAGGCCTCTGTCTTTGATAAATGAACAGAGCATCTCAGCGAAGCTGAAAACATTAATCTTTCTTTGGGAATTAATATATTACTACTGAAAAACTGGTTCTTTAGTGAAATTCCTCATACAAAATGTATACTGCAGTTCTTGTAATGCATAATTTCAGCAATTACCTACAGGCCAAATGTACACCGTGTCTTTCTATTTCTTTTTGCTGTTTTATCAGTATGAAAGAAGACTTAATGGTATTTCCACATTACCGCAAATTCTAGATCAGACTACGTCCTATAAGCATAAAATTTGTCTTTTTGATGCAGCTTATTTCATTTTGGTAACGCATATAAAGTCCTAACTGCATCCACTGCTTTGTGTCCGCAGTAGGGAAATGTGCTGGTATAGCTATCAAAAAGCCCTTGTGTGGAGGCCTGGCTATCCTGGCTATGTACGATATGGTGCTGGCCTTTATTTCTGTCACCTCTGGCTGAGCAACTAGTATTTCTGTCTCTGAGATTGTTGTGAAGCACTGTCTTGCTGCTGCTGCTGCTGCTGCTGCTGCTTGGAAAATATGGGCAGAGATTTGTTACATAACCCAGTTATTTAAAAAGAAAAAAAAAATCTTTATAAAGCATATCAAAACACTTTCAAAAGGATATTTCTGATTGAAATTTTCATGGAGAGATTAATGGACTCGTGCAAATTTAAAATTTGTGCCAGAGAGAAAACTTGGTGTCACTGCTAAGTACTATATTTCTTAATACAGCCAGTAATTTTCCATCTCCTCTGAAAAAGAACAGCTGAAACATGATCTGACAAATACAAATGATCTATTCAAATTAACCAAATCCAAACTGAAGTTAGGCAGCATGCAAATTTTAGCCCAAACAGTTCAAGTACATAAGCAACTGGAGACAGCATGTTACAATGGTAAAGGACCTGACTACTGTCACACTAAACAGCACTCTACCTCATAAATAGCATTACTGAGATGTTTCACCAGATTTCACATTTGCCTTAAAATTTAGTAAAACCTAAAATTCAATTTGTTCTGGGGCCTTGTGTCAACCTCATGCTTTTTGTAGCCTTTGTATTCTTCATCTGTAGTCAAAAAAGCAAGCATAATTTGTGTGTGTGTGTGTGTGTAATTTTAGGTCTGACACTAGCTGCTTTCCTTCCTAGAAATTAGCAACAGCAGATAAAATTCATGATGGAAGGAGTTAAAGGCCAACCATCTGACTAGCACTCTCCCTGTATTACATTACAGATTCCCTCCGGGGAACAGACCCATGTTTCCTTTGCATGGAAAGCAGAGCGTGACTAATGGTCTGCAAGGCTCTCACCTGAAAAGGCACTGGCTTGTAACACTAGGGCACATCCAAAACCTGAAAAGTTCTGTGCAGCACCTCCAGAATAATGCAACAGACTTTAAAGAGAAACTGCTGGGGGTTATTTTATTCTTTACAAAATGCAACATTTTAAAAATACATTGAAATACCAGCATTTCTTCAAACAGATTCACTCAACACGAAGAGCAACAGTTTCAGTTACGCATTAAGTTCCTTTCTTCCAGGAGCTGCAAAGCGCAGCTGGAAAATATGTCAACCATATAGACTAAGAAAGTAAATCACACAGATTAAATAGCTTCGGTAGACTGAAAATGGCTGTAAACTCAAAGACAGTATTTTAGACATCTGAGTTAGCACTTCCTTATTAATAAAGTTATTTTTATATGCCCTTCAACATCTGTTCCATATATTCTTCATAAAAGTGTTACTTTTCTCTTTCAACACCAGGGGCTCCTTGAAGGTCTGAAGCAAATTTTGATGTATCTTCAGCTGTTATGCAAAGCTAATTTTGCAAGGAATGAAAGTGATGCTGAACACTGACAAGCACCAACATACCACATAAATTTGGGACACACTTTTGTGTGTACAGGCTTTCGTGGTACAAAATTAACCCTGATTGTATGTACTAATTCTGAACACTAAAATACATGCAGGGAACAGTAATGCTGAAAAGCCAATATAGAAACTTACCTTTTGCATTAGATTTGAAAAATGACATACAATTTTTGCTAATATCAGTCCAGACAGAAGGTGCTGCATATACTGTCCTGCTTTCTTTCATGTGAAGTACATTTCAGTTCCATGCAAAACTGCGACAGAACTCATGATTCAAAGTGCTTAATCCTAGTGCAGAGCTCACGTAAAATACAGATAATCCTACAGCTAAGTTAGAGCAGAAAAAAAACTAGTAGTTGGAATAACGAGCTTGTGCAAAGGGTTTTTAAGATAGCAATTCAGTTGGGTTTCCTTGTTTGAGAATCACGTCTTAGGGTCTAATTGAAATCTTGTGAACAGATGCTGCCTTATCCCATGGAATTGTAGGCTGTATTTAACTGCTGAAACGACCAACAACTGTAGTAACGTTCAGCATAGAACAAGCCTACCACCACAAGAGGCCACTGCTGCTCTTCGCGTTTTTTCGACGTGCAGCTGGGCTCCGAGCAAGCAGACAGCTGCAAGGAGCCCCAGGCAAAAGTCACAGCAGTTGCAACCCTCCTTTTCCTTATTTATGCATCAATGCTGCACTTCTGCAGAAAAAAATTGAATTCAGTACTTTTTTTTTTTTTTTTAACTGGCAGATAGAAGAAGAAATTTTCTAAATGCGCTTATCCAATCAGCCTTCAGGAAGAAATGAAAACTTGCATTCCAAAATGCTGATTTCTCTCCTTGATATGATTAAATCGTGTAGCTAAAGGCAAGTATTCAGATATAATTTAATGAGATATTTGAAAAGCATTTAATTAATCGCTGACAAAAAAACAGCTCCTTACGTTTCCAACAGAAGATGATAAAAGAATTATGAAGGCGTTATCAATATTTGATGATGAAAAAAAAAAACACCAGTAAATAAAATTCTGTTGCTACAGTTTACAGGTACCAGTACCTTGCCTACTATTTAATTTTGATCAATGACTTGAAGTACGTATTTAATTATATTTCCAGAGAAATACTGAAATACAGAAAATGAAATAAAAGCAGTAAGCAATGAAGACAGGGACATCGAACTTGCTTGATCAACAAGGCCCGTGCAATATTAAATGCATTTTAATAGAGGACACTGAAACACTACACGGGCTGAAGTAAAGAAACTAGCCATATGTTGGCCGCGTGGGGTGGGGGGAGGAAAAGAGGGATATCCTAGAATGTAGCAAGAAGAATTTGAGCATCTCAACAGCTGAGTAACTGAACGGCCTTGAGCACCTCCAGGGATGAGGCATCGCAGCTTCCCTGGGCAGCAGTATCAGCACCTCACAGCCCTCTGAACGAAAACACACCTATTTTGAGTACTTGAAATTAAAAGGTGCAGAAGGAAAATCTAACTCTGAAAGCCTTAGGATTTGAAAGAGGCCACGCTGTTCAGATAATGAAAAAAGCTTAATGAAAGCTTTATGAACTCTAACAGGGAACGCAGCACTTCCATTGGAAGCAGTGAAAGCCACCAAGAGCTAGAGCGAGATACCAGCGAAGCATCTCCTCCACGCGCCCACCACGCCCACCCTCTACAAGCCGAACCCCACTCAGACCCCAACCGCTACGCCCTCTACGCATGCGCCCCCTCCCACCGCACTCTTTGTTCCTCGCGCATGCGCGTCTAGCTCCCCTTTCCCTCCCTCAGCGCGCCTGCGCCGCTCGGCCTCGCCGTGAGTGCGCTCCTTCTCTTTCCTCCGTTTCCCACCGCAGCACATCCCCAGCGGGCCCGTGTGCGCCTGCGCCGCCCGCCCGCCTCGTGTGCTCCCAGGGCGCCGAGTCCCCACGGTCGGCGCTCAGGGTCGGGTCCGTTCTTCTCTTCCCCGCCCCCCTCTTCCTCCTCCTTCCGCCAAACGTCGCTGCGCGTGGCTCTGTGTGTGCGTGTCGTGTGCGCGTGTGTGCGTGCGCGCTGGGGGGGGGCGGGGGGAGGGAGGGGGCCGCCATGCCGAGGGGGCGGCCTCCCAGCGCCAGCGGGGACAGCGGCACGGCCGGCGCCCGGGCAGGTAAATGGCGCGGGTGGGAAGAGCGGGGCGCGGCCGGGAGCGGCGAGGAGAGGGGAAACCTCCGCGGGTTGCGCATATAGTCCCCGGATATGGCGAGGGGGGGAAGGCCGGGTCTATTGTGCGAGTGTATGGGCGAGAGGGGAGGGGAAGGAGGCAGCGCGGCCCGGCCCTGCGGAATGATACGGAGGCGGCGGAGCCGTGGCCTGGCGCCGGGCGGGAGGCAGGGCCTGGGCGCGGGCCTCGCACTGCCTGCCCGCCGGCCGGGAGGAGCGGGCCAGGGCGGGGGGAGCCGTCCGTGCTTGGTGTGCGTGGGGAGAGCTGAGGGAGGGCTGCAGGCAGCTTCATTCCCGAAAGGAGGCCTTTTTTTTTTTTTTTAGGTTTTAAAATTCTTCTTTGTGAGCTCGTGTATTAAAGCAGACCTTCTGTGTTCCCAACCGACTACGAGTTTGTCTCACGCTTTCCGTCGTTTCTTGCTTGTTTTATTGCCGTGTGGACGCCCCGGGGCAGGCTCGCTGTGGTGGCTGTGCTGACAGCGCCTCAGGGCTGAGAGCTGGGATTCGGTGGGGCCTTTGTGTGGTGCATCCTGCCCGCGTTACGGGGCACGGCCCCGCGCTGTGAATCGGCCCCGCAGGCTGCTGGCAGTTGTGAGCTCCTGCACTGATGGCACGGGCTGTGGATGGGGGAGGATTGAGTCTGAGGCAACCCACCAGCACCTGGTGGCTGTACTTTGCTCGTAATTGGGCCATGATGTTAGACTTCTCCAATGTTAAGATGTATGCTTATAAGGGGTTGCCAGATTGATGGCTAGTCTAGTCATACGTTGTATTTTCAATGTTTTAAACAGAAGAAACCTGCTAGCTTATTAATGAAATTATGTCATGGGGTTGTTTGCAGGTGTCAGTTCAGAATTACAGGGTCTGGGGCTCCCACAGGGATTCGGAAACATGCAGACTGCAGTTGCAAGGACTCTGCCCCACATAAGCAAATATTCTGGGTTCTGTAGACTTCAGCAGTCTGCAAGAATCAGTAATGTCAGTGTTGTCAACTGTAGTATGTTCTCTGCCTTAATGTTTGGCTGAGAAAAAGGCTTAAATGAAGAAACTGGCTAAACAGGACAGCTTGAATTGAGGTAAATGATATTCCCAGGACAGTTGGTTCCTTGTCCCACTCAGGAACAGGCTAACAAACTTGGAGAACTGATTGTGAGTCCCACAGTCTTTCACTTGAGTGGGAAAAATTTTATTAGGAAAACAGCTGTTTGCAAAATAGATGCTATGTCTTTTGCTTAGGAAACTACATGTGTAGGTTTTCTTCCTTGTCAGTGTTGCCCAAACAGTTCTTATCCTGGTACTCGAGTGTCTTTCCCGAAAGAGAGAAACTGATCTCTGTAGTTGTGCAGTCTGTACGTGTATGGCAGTATGGCGTCGTTTGCAAGGAAGTGAAGGTGGATCAGTCATGCTTTGTTGTACAACTTCTCTAATTACTTTGAGTTCATGGGTGTCAAAGATTAGCCAAGCTCTTTGTTCCAGGAAAATTAGAGGTGATAAATGGAAATCTGAACTATATGCAGAAATAATAATAAGTACCAAATCTAAGCTTATGCATGAGGGCATGTGTTGTGTTTTTGCTGGAAAAAGACAGCCTTAGATTGCCCTGGTGTTCTTTAGTTCCTCACTATGTTTGTAATGAATCTGTGCCTTTTCCCCCAGTAATTGAAGCAGTTCAATAACCTGCGTTTAAGTTCTGTCTGTGTGTTAACCTAACTACCATGTTCTGCCTTTCTCTGTATCTTTCTGGTGCTCATTATTTTGTTCCCTGTTGCAATTGCACTCACACCTTCATACCTCATTCATTCCTATGCATTAAGTGTTTTAAAGAATGATTAGATTTCCATTTCAAACCTGTCAGATCTTTTTTCTGCTGTGATTGGGTTGTGCTTTCTCTCAGGGAGAGGGAAGTTCACCTAACAAATTACTTGGTTCATTCTTAAGTTTCTGTTGACAGAGTAGTGCCTGGACATAGGTCAGGGTCTGAATCGTGTAAAAGCAAACCTCTGAAAAGCTCTAGCTTGGTGTCAAATATGCAGCTATCCAAAAAATGTAGTTTCTAGTTTAGAATATTAAGCAATAAATGTAGCAATATTTACCTGAACATCTAATGAAAGTATCAAGTTTGGTTAAGGAAATGTCAGTTTTTGTATACCTGTGTAGATTGCGGAAATGTGGGCTATTTATGTTATCCTTTTTACCTTGGCCTGCAAAACTCACATTTTCCCTTAGTTCTCTGCAGAATAGAAGAACAGAAGTGAGAAAAACCTTGTGGCTTGAGATGAGGATACCTCAGTAAATGAAGGAAGATAGAAAAAAAGAGGGGGGAAAAATGCTATGAAAGGCAGTCACTTACTGCTCTCACCAGCAGACTGATGCTTAGCCATCTTGGAAGGACTGTCCTGAGTTGGTTTTTTTTCTGCTGAGCATGCTGTTGGATGGCATGGCCATCCCCTTGGCATTTGTCCCCTCCTGGCCTTCTGTTCACTGAGGGGTGAAGAGAGAGAAGCAGGCTGCATTCATGCTCTACCAGCAGCAGGAATGAAACACTGGTGTGTAATAAGCACTGTTTTTTGTCACCAGTCTAAAACATGGCACTATACAGGCTGCTTATGACAACGTTAACTCTATCACAGCCAGACTAAGTGCTGTCTAGGTTGCACTGAACCAGATACAACAGAGCTGTTCATTCTGTGTCCTATCAGGCTCCTCTGCCACCTGCAGTGTGGCCATGAAACTTGGGGAGGCCTGGGTGCTCCAGAAAGAAAGGTGGCTGCTTCGTGTTGACAAGCAGGACAGCTGGCATCTGAACATCCTTCTCAGCAGAGTGCCTCTGGGAGCTGAATGTCTGCACTGGTACTGCTTAAATTCTGGGTTGAATATTGACCAAAAATAACAAAAACTACCTTTTAAAATATATAGCAGGTCCTTATTGGTTTCTGTATTTTGGCTCAGTGCATGGGCAGAGAGTTGAGCGTTCTTCCTGCTCCTCCCATCAGCAATTGTGAAGAATTACTATTTGTTGCTTTTTGTTGAAGAAAGTGCTGAGTTAAGTTTAAACAAATCCAGTTCTTTCATGATTGCAGAGCTGAGCAAAATGTTTTAATGATCTTATGTTTTAATGTTTTAATGTGATCTAATGTTTTAATGATCTTATATCATTATTCATTATTGTGATTTCTGACGGGGCATGAGGAAATGTCAATATTGCTGTCCCTGTTTTGGTCTTTTGTTCTACCTCTGTTCTCTTTCTTTTATTTTTTTTTTAATTCATAAATTCAGTAATAAGCTTTGATAGGGTCAAACACTTGAGTCTCTAGACTTGCCAGCTGCTGGGTAACTTCAGTGGTAGATTTTCATCAACAAATTCCATGGGCTGTGTTGCATGGAATTGTCTTCTTAACCTGATGCTGGCAGGCTATTAGAGATGTAATAAGGCTGTGCCGTGTTTACAGCTGAATGAGCCCATCTGTGCCTTGCACAGAGAGCTGTGTTCTGCCATGAGGCACAGTGCTGCTTATGTATGGAAGAAATGTTCAGGAGTGCTCTAATTCTGTCTTCCTCCATCCGCACTGAGGTTGTATCAGTGGCTTAGGGCCGAGGGCACCTGCCTGCTGACTCATCCTGAAGTCCATTGTTCTGAAGGCACTGTCACAGGGATCTATAGCTGAGCTTATCCAAAACTTCATGGCTGATGCTCCACGAGGGGCAAAACGTTTCCAAAGAACTTGAAGGCAGTAGCATTCAGAATGCTCAGATAGAATCAAGAATCCTTAGAGTTGGAAGGTACCTCTGAAGGCCATCTAGTCCAGCTCCTTTGCAATGAACAGGGACACCACAACTATATCGGGTTGCCCAGGACCTGATCCAGTCTTGCCTTGAAAGTCTCTCGGGATGGGGCATCATCTACGACACTAGGTAACCTGTTCCATTGCCTCACCATCCTCACTGTAAAAGACTTTTTCCTTATATCTAACCTAAATCTACCCTCTTCGAACTTGAAACCATTTCCCCTTGTTCTGTCACCACAGACCCTGCTAAAGAGTCCCCTTCTTTCCTGTAGCTCCCCTTTAGATACTGAAAGGCTGCTCTCAGGTCACCTCACAGCCTTCTCTTCCATCTTTATGCCTGTCTTTATGCCTGTGTTGTTCTCTTTGATACTTTCCAAGTCTGTTTTTTTTTCCTACCATTGCACTATGGACAAAGTGCAAGAATACAAACAGAAGTCTTTGGTGGTAGCGCATAATGAACTGGGTGCTTCCTATTCAGTTTGATTGTATTGATAGGCAGCTGTCTGTCTTAAGTTATGATGGAATTGATTTACGTTATCACTAGAGAAATATTGAAATTGCATTCATGCCTTAAAGTTTTTGCACTGTTTCTATACAGTTAATAAATGACAGTGATTTAAACTTCAGTCTTGCTTGGTAAAGTTTATCATCTGTTGAAGTATGCAGACCTGAGAGCAACGTTTCAGGGCATTTCTTTAGTCTGATGTTCACTTTGTGCCTTGTGTGTGTATGTGTTTATGTTTATGGGATGTCAATAGATAGCAGCTCTCTAGCAGGAGAATGCCACGTCTTCATGTGATTGTTTTAATTGAAGTAATATGCTTAGTGAGTTCACCTATTCTCTGTAATATATTCAAGGAAATCAAACTTAGTTCTTTGTTGTTGAGTTGAATAGTGTTCTCGTATCTTTGTTAGCACACAGCAGAATTGTGTTGTCATCTGGACAGAGTATATCTAAGACAAACAGATGGCTTAATCTCTGTACCAAATATTTACAATTTTCTGGGAGCTTAGGCACCATATTAAGTATTTATGATAGAGTTGCTAATTGTGACAATCAGATGCTTTATCATCTGCATCAGTATTTGTATTTTTTTTCCTTTGGTAAGCAGGGAACTCTATCTGTATGCTATTGCTGACTTGCTGAAATAGCATCGTCACTATTTTTGGGTTTTCAAAGCTACAGACCTTTACATTTGGTTCAGTAGTTGTCAGCATTGGCCTTGTTTCATGGCCCATGATGCATTTAAAAGTGTTGCTGCTTTGAAATAATTCAGTAAACCTGGATTTTGTTGAGGATTTCCCAGAAATATGGTAATGCAGGTTAATACTTTGACCTGCTGTGAGGATGACATACCAGCATGAATATTGTCTTTATCTTGTTATTAACTGTTTGCACAAAAAGTTGTCAAGCTGTTACTTCGTTTTCATAGCCATGACAACATCCCCAAACCATACCTGGAGTCTGTGATGACCGACAGGAAAGTTATGGTCTGTCTCACTTGTTACTTCTTTTATTGTCAATGTCTTCTCTGCTTTTGTCTTTCTTATTCAAAATACGTAACATTTTGTCCTTGCTGTTTTCAAATCTCTGGATTTCTGTGGGGATATTGTTTCGAATGCTTCCCTTATTACTAGAAGAATGAAATAAAAAGTCACGACCTGTGTCTTTAATAGAAAGGAGCTATGTGGCTCTTAGAATATCCTGTGTTTAGCTGGTTACAGAGAACAAACAGGATTTTTGTGAGAATATAAGTGGAAAAAAGATTATTATAATTTCATAGCTTTCCCTTAAGCTATTTCAGGCAGAGTGATAAGGAAGAAAAGAAATGAGTATGTTCTAATTCTAATCTGCGTTACATCTCAGTCCTATCTTTGGCTGGAAGTGGAAACGGAAGTCCCAATGGGGCTGTTTTTCTGCTTATACTGGCTGTGACTACTTAGGGCAACATTGAGCTCATCTTCAGTAGTGGAGATGTCTGAAATTGAACCTAAGTTTGTTTGCTGTACCTTATCCCTAAGGCCTTCTGGTGCATTTCTGCAGTAGGAGCCCTCTGCCAAGCAGCCTCCTTCAAATGTATTGTGCAGTCCAGTCACTGAGTCTCAGGCCCAGTCCTGACTCCCCAGGCTTCTTCCTTTTGCTCTTTGAGGCACTGTGAAAGATATAAGATTGTAGGATTTGGCTTTGCAAAGAGTTACAAAGGTTTCCTTTTAAAGAAAAATGCTTGAGATGTTACATGATGAAAGCAGTGAGTTTTCTAAGTGGGTGCC
This sequence comes from Centrocercus urophasianus, assembly GCF_019232065.1. Taxonomy (NCBI): domain Eukaryota; kingdom Metazoa; phylum Chordata; class Aves; order Galliformes; family Phasianidae; genus Centrocercus; species Centrocercus urophasianus. The sequence goes on from NW_024884253.1 coordinate 56,346,466, forward strand.
TTCTCTCTCCTGGGAATGTTAGGGCCTCTAGGGAGCTGGAAAGGTTTCCAGGCAGCCTTGGGTTTGTGCTTGCTCTTGAGAAATTCTTGGCACTTCTGTGTGGGCTGTGATACACTGAGCTGCTGATTTACCAAAGTTAAGGCCATTTCTCTATTCTTTCCTATGAAATTCTGCTGCAAGATGTTCAATTTTTAATTAATATATGGTTCCACTGAAATCTTTAGTGAATTCTTAAAGAAGATGCCTAGCCTGTAGATTAATTAATGTTCTGCTTGATGCAGATATGATGCACACCTTAATAAAAACATAAAGCGTATAAATATTATTGACCTGGAAAGTAACTAACCAGGTATCTAGTTACTAGTTACACATAGGAATGAACATGTTGCTTGCTTTGACTCGCACTGCAGGGAAGTTAGTACCTTTGGTTGTATGAAAGTTACATTTCTGCTTGCTCAGTTGCTGCAGCACTGTTTTAGTCTGTTATCTGCTCTCTTTGATCTCAGGAGTGAATGCTCAAAGGTAGTAATCTCTTGGGTTCACAGAGAATTTTTTCAGTCCTCAATTAAGAGAGAGGTCAGGCCTTCATTGGGTTGAACAATTATTCCAGTTTCCATAGGACAAAGTTTTCTTTGTTAAGTCTCCATGTTGTCCACGTGTTGGAGTAAATTTTCCTTTCATTCCTCCTTTTTTTATTTTCATTTTCTGTTTTTTTTCATGTCATGCCAGTATTATTGATACTGTCTGCATGTACTCTGAATTTACAACAGGGATTTCTTTAAAGGATGCAGTAGAAATACGCATGCTTAAGTTCTGTGGTGCTTGCATTATCATGTCTGTAACAGAACTGTGTGAAAACTAACTCTACAAAGTGAAAGTTAACTGGGTGATTTGGATAGCCCAGCAATGGGAAATCTAAGTTCCCTGGCTGCGGTTTTCAGTTATGATTTCTCACTGATGCTGTCGTGTTCTGAAACATTATGAAGAGCCTCCTTAACTACAAGCTTTCTAAAGTTATTTTTGAGGATTTTAGTGGGAAGAAAAGGTAGTCAGGGTGTAAGGTACTGTTTTTTTATTTTTTCCCCATGTGAATGATGTGTTAAATGATAGGGGGCTTGAAGGTGGGAATAGTACTGATCAGAAGTTCACTATGAATTTGCCTCTTAGAGGAAATGTAAATGGGATACTGTATGTTGTGTTGCTTCTTCCTGTGCCTCATACTTATGAACATGGAGAGAGGCGTTGGCAATTTTAAGGGAAAGCGTCATGTCTTGCATGACAAGATAATGAAATCAGTGCTCTTTTTTATTTTTTTGTCTCGTTGCATTCTGTTGTTGATTCACTTTGAGTTGTGGCAGTGTTTGAAGCAGAATTCTGTGGTTCTTTTTTTTTTTCTCTTTAGTGTCCTCAAGCAGCAGCGTGAGTCAACAGAGTTTATTTTTGTTTTATTAATGCTGTTTTGAAGGACCTCTTGCCAGTTTTTCCTTAACGTTTTACTTGCATAAAGATAGCTTACCTTGCAATATAGTATGGTCTCAAGTGTAAAATCTGTTCATGTTACTTGGAACCTTTGAGTTTTCGATTTAGTTGGGTTTTTTTCCTGTTAAATATTTGAGATAAAAGAAAAACATTGATAGAACTGACTTCTTCAATCTGAGAGAATACTGACTTATGTATCAAAATATCAACCTATGTATCAAAAGCTGTATTGCACTGGGCATTCAGAACAAGAAAACTGTATGTGTTTGGACCAAATTTATTAAAACTGTTTTCTTTGAATTCATGTGACTTGCATTTTATTACATCTTTCTCAGCTTCTTGAAACTTTAGTGTTGGTTTTACAACAATAAACAATATTTTATGTTGCCAGAAATATTAGAGACAGAAGATACTTAAATGATCTGAAAGAGGGAAAAGAAAAAAGAAAACGTGGGGGGATCTGGGGGTGAGGAAAGGTGCAGAAATACAAGTAGGCAGAAGTGCTGACTGTTGTTGCATTTTAAACATGTGATATAATAATATTGAAAGTAACCTCTGTCAGTGTTTTTGATCTCATACCTAGTGCATTTGTCAGCATTTCATTTTGTTGCGAAATTGATGGGTTTTTATGAAGTACAGAAGGAAATAATTATAATTACAAGGAAAAAGGTGATTTTGTCCTTGAGAACAGGCATTTACAGGGATGGTTGTATTCCTGTGATGTGGTGTGAATGGAAATAGCAATGTGCTTTATGCTTGAGATCTTCAAGTTCCAGTGCAGTTACAATCTTGTCAAAAACTTGCAGGAATTAGAATAGTTTCTTCTTTGAAAAACTCTTGTTTTTACAGTACCTTATAAGTAAATGGAATGGGGCTCCATACGAAATGTTTCCATGCTTGCTTTGTAGATGGTGTGCTGACACCGAATATAGAGAACGGTGATTTTCCCTACCAAGTACCCAGCTTCCCTAAGTGTGAGATCTGTTTGCTGTCTTTCCCAAAAGAGACCCAGTTCCAGCGCCATATGAGGGATCATGAGCAAAATGACAAGGTACAACTTTTATGAATTGCAAATGTAAACTTAAGAAATATTAGCATGTCTTGATACTTTCATATACTGACAAGTAAAGTAAAGATAGCGTTTTCAGGTGGTGTTGTTATGTCACTAGTTATTACTGTTTAGAAACCTGGGAGTTTTATGAAGCTGTTCTTTTCACTCTGCATGTTTCCTTTGAGATAAGAAATTATTTTCAGTTCAGTAATTTTTATTTTTAGCTGTTCTCTTCAATTTATAAAATACATAGGTAAGAAAACATGGGATCCTTTTAATTGAATCTGCAAACTGATTCTACACATTAGCAATGAAAATAGAATGATTGTATTGATTATCTGGACCCAGCCAGACTCTTGTGTCTGTTCTTAATAGTTAGGCTACCTACCCTAGTATGTATAAATTAATCAGTAGATTAATTTCATAATGACAGCTGTTTCCAAATGAAATGTGGGAAAAAAAAAAAAATAAAAATCTGTGATTAAGATTCTGCTTACTTTTAAATTGAGCTTTTGCCACAGGTTTCATATATAAACTGAAGCATTTTATTTAATTTATTTGCCTTGCTTCCTATTATACAAAGCATGAGATTGGAAAAATTCTTGTACTGTTTAAGATAGTTGCAGTTGTAAATGAATTCTTAGGAAACATTTAACTTAGGGATGTTAATGAATATATGGTGAAAGCTACTTATGTCATCACAGCATCGTAGAAAGTCCCGAGTTGGAAGGCACCCACAAGGATCATTGAGTCCAACTCGTGGTTCCCCACAGGATCCCTCAAAATCCAAATCATATTTGTGAGGGTGTTGTCCAAACGCTTCTTAAAATCCAAGTTTCCATGTTACAGAACTAATCCATAAAAACAGGAAGTTCATGTGGTTAAAACTATTACATTCCACGCTTGCAAAAGAGCTTTTCTACCTTCACTAACTGGAAGTGGTAGTGCAGATAGCAACTGAAGAGCACTGAATCCTAGCATAAGCTAAGCTTCTCCGGTTGAGAAATTAATCAAATTTAAGGAAAATTCCATATCTCAGTTTTAAAGCAGGGAAACTTATCTGTCTCGTGCTCATTCTTTTCTCATGCTAACTTCATTGCCCTTAGAAAGACTCAATTTTGAGTCCCTGCTTTCTTTAATTCCTAGGCTTTCTTTTCCCAAACACAATGAACACAAAGCACTAGCTTTTCCAATTGTGAAACCCAAAGAAGAGGAAATATTTTAAACTGGTGCTATTATATGTTGTTACTGCTATATGTGGGGGTCTTAATGTTTTTTAAAATTTTGAGTTCTAGTTATGTGTCATCTGTATTATGTATAACTTCTGGGATGATTGAATTTTGTCTTTATTTTTGGGTTTCTAACAAACAGCCTCACCGATGTGACCAGTGTTCAATGTCATTTAATGTTGAATTCAACTTGACACTTCATAAGTGTACTCACAATGGCGAAGATCCTACATGTCCTGTGTGCAACAAGAAATTCTCCAGAGTGGCCAGCTTGAAAGCTCATATAATGCTGCATGAAAAAGAAGAGGTAATACATTATATTTCATCACTTAAGTTTTAAGAAGGTGAAGGTGAAGGTGGTTGTCCTTAATCTCTCAGCTATATATTTTAGATCGGAAGACTGAATGATGTAATTTATAAGAACCACAGCATGTTTAGCGGGGAAACTATTTTAATAGTAGTAGGAATTAACATATCAGATATAAACAAGTGTTCCAATTGTGCATTCTCCTACAGAATCTGTGCACATTCAGTAGTATTCATATACAGTCAGTGATCATTAATTGATGAATGCGCAATGGATAAAACTAATCCTACCTAACCATTTGTCTGAGTTATTTATAAATACTTCCAATTGGAGTGATTTTGGTCATTTTGTGTACATTGATAGGCCCACGTGTAATAATAGCCTGTGTGATCATTTCCATGGCTTATGTCATATTAGATAATTCCTAGTCTTTGTGAACGTTTCTGTATTCTGTTAGTGTATTTTTATTACTGCTGAGACTTGTTCACAATCTCTTGTATCATGAAGCTGTTTTTTGAGACCTCCTATTTTTTCTTTTTGTTTAAGTAGTCACTACTGAGTTAAAATGAGAGGACTGTGCAGTTTGGGGTGTTAACATGTATATAACACCAAACAGTTTAATTTACTGGGGGAACTTGATTTTTGTGATTGCCAGCAGCATTAGGAGAAGAAAATTGAACAGCAAGGAAGATGCTCAAAAGTGATTTCTGTTACTCATTTCTACACTTCAATTACTCTGATTTTCATATTAGGTGCATATGTCAGAAGAATAGATTGTGATGCCTCCCAATTTAAAAAAAATCAGTCTGCAGCTTAAAAATTAAACTTAGAAAAATATCAATGCTTTTCAGTTGTAACGAATCCCTGCTTATAACACAACATAATTCTGTGCTAAAACAGAAATGAACATAGTAATTAATTTAGAGAATTGCAAGAGTGACTTTCCCAGTGATTGTGCATGTGGACTTGTCCTTGGAGAACTGGAATTTGAACTTTATACCCTGTAGTTCATAGAACGTGGTCCTGGCATGTTTTTCCAGATGAGCAGTATAAAAACTTAAATTAGCAGTGGGGTGTGTTTCCCTTGCTGTGTCACTGCTCATTTCTGTTGTTTTGTCTGTGGGGATAGCTTAAGGTAAGTCAGTAGTGACTGCGGCGGGTTTACTTTTAAAGAGTAAGTGATATTCTGTATCTTTTTAACAGTAAAAGTGTAAAATCTTTACATCTGCCGTTAAAGTATTTTTAGTTAGGAAGTATTTTGGTGGTGGTGTTTTTTTTCCTCAAATGTTTATGTAGATTTCTAGCATTGAGGTAAGTCATGGTGTATATCTTGAAAGATGTGACCAAAGAAACAGAGAGCAGAGATGACAGTACTGAACTGTTCGTTGCTGTTACTTACAAACTCATACGCAGTTCAGTTCAGGTGGAGTTTTCTAGAAGATAAGTATTACCGTAAGTGTGCAGTGGTCCATGATTTATATTACATGGCTTAAACTTTTTTCACTTGTATACTTTTATTGGTGTTTGCTTCTGGCTGCCAAAGTCCTTAGAAGTATTCATGCACCTACTTGAGCAGAACTTGTATTTGTGAATCTTTTTAAAAACCAGTCTCTATTATCTGTTTCAGAATCTTATCTGTTCAGAGTGTGGAGATGAATTTACGTTGCAGAGTCAGCTGTCCATACACATGGAAGAGCATCGTCAAGAACTGGCAGGCAATAGGGTCCACAGCTGCAAATCTTGCAAAAGGGAATTTGAAACTTCCTCACAACTGAAGGAGCATATGAAAACTCACTATAAAATAAGGTGACAATCACAGTTTTGTATCAAAATGAGAAGATGTTACTTTGAAGGTAGTAGCTAGGAAGGCAGGAGTAGCATTTCCAGTCATTAAAGTACCATAACCTGTGCTGGTTGTTTCCTTTCTTTGGTATGCTGTTCTGAAATAGCACTGGTTCGTAAATCCTTGCTAAACTATGTGATCATTTGTGAAAGCTGTTTTTGTATTTGGAGGCCCATACTAAGCGCAGTTCTGTCTGCATACAGGTTAAGCATACGGGTTTGTGAGGTGTTTTTTTAATACAGATTGCATTCTGAAGTGCCTTCATGTGATTCTGAAGTCCAGTAGCAGTACTGAAGCAAACCTGTGTAAACTTTATGTAGTTACTGTAGTTTTTTATAGTTACTGTAATGCAATCTTAATGCTTTCCCTTGTCAAAGAAATAAACTGTTCCTTGCAGTTTAGTACTTTTTTCCTAGTAGCTCTTTCATGACCTTCCCTGAGTTTCTTGCAAATCTGAAAAAGCACATAATGAAGGGAAAGAAAGAACCCTAGTAAGTGTTGCTCTTGCTTTAGGTAAGTATTTGTTCAATAACTTCTTTCAGCAGTATAATTTGATTCCATCTTAGGAAGGTGAAAATTAAGTTAGTTGAAAGAAACACTTCTGTTGGTTCAGTTTAAGCTAAATTGTATTAAGAAAGTTTATATATAGTTTATATATAAACTATGTATTAAGAAAGGCTAAGGTTTTTTATAAGAAATCATCTGCAGGAGAAATGAAAACAACAAAATGAGAAATGTCAGGTATTTCCTATTCTGCTTATAGGCAGCTTTTACAGGTCGAGAGATCTTGTTATGTTTCAGAGGGTTTAAATAAGAATTGCAGTTTCTCTGTGCAAACTGTAAATTGAGAGTTTGAAGTATGGGGTTGCTATGTTTGTACTGAGTCACGTAAGTGTATACTATGAGTCAAGAAGCAAGTTCTTATTGTGGATGTCTCCTTTATAAGTTAGGATAATGAGAAAAATACATGAATGATTATAATGGCAACTGTGATTTTGAGAGAGTATTATGCATCCTGTGTTTTGATGTGAGATATATGAGTAGTTTTAGTTTACTTTTAAAAATGAAGATGGAAAGTTTTGCTTGACAGAGAGGGACAAAATTGATAACAGCATCAATTTTGACAGAGTGGTTAATGGCAAAACAGGAAGAGGAGTTATTTCTGGTATTTTCATTCAGATTCTTTCTTGAAGAGTAACTCCTTTGGTCTTGCAGGAAAGCACAGCTCCATCAACGTTTGTTAATCTTCATTTTCTTGAACAGAATTTTTGAACATAATTCTGTTTTATGTTATTAAGATCTACTTTATTTATCAATTCAGATGTGGAAACATTGCATTTGTGTTCCAGAAATTGTTTACAATAGTTATTTACTGTCCTTTTGCCAGCAGTTCCAAAGCAACTTGAGTATGTGAACCAGTTTAGCTAGTTGCAGGAGTTACTTCATCGAAAAGCTAGCATAGCTCTGGTCTTCTGTTCTTCAGTAGAAATTCTGAATTTTCATTTGACTCAGTTCTCTCATATTTTCAGAGAAAGTATGAGAAGTAAATGTTTCATCTAATTAGCTTAACAGTATACAATATAATATTTATTTAAAGTTCAAGGACCTACATATGTAGGTAAAGATCTTATTATTTATTTCCTGCTTTTCATTATAAAATAAGCTTCAAGGATTTTTTAGGAGTTAAGGAAGCAAGGCTTTTAATATTTTCAGTTTTTTCTTTCCAGAAATAGAATGTAGTTCCCCTTCCTTAGAGGTATCTGTTCTGTCTCTGAAATGTTTGAATAATAACTATTACAAAATCCATAATTTAAAATTATCGATGTATCTGTAAACGCTGAAATCCCTTCAGCTGTCTTCAAGTTGGAGGCATGTATTGTATTTCCTTGTTAAAATATCACAGCTATAGTTTCAACAGATGTAATTTCTCCTCAAAGAGTGTATCAGGCTGATGTACATCTATTGTCCTGAGGTGAAAAGAAGTATGGTTTCTAAAGTCTCTCCTGGTCATAGAATTGTGGCTTGGGTTGGAAGGGACCTGAAGGATCGTGAAGCTCCATCCCCTTGCCGCAGGCAGTGCTGCCAACCTCCACATTTAATACTAGACCAGGCTGCCCAGGGCCCCATCCAACCTGGCCTTGAACACCTCTAGTGGCAGAGGTGTGCTGTCTCTACTGCTCTTCAGTCTTCAGCAGATTTTATTCTGCATACTTCAGTAAATTTTAGTAGATACAGTTAACATGTATCAGTAACAATTTTGTCCAGACTCTGCTTGTTCTGCAAGAATATTGAAAAGAAAAAGTTTTAAAATGCATGTAAAAGTTCGAGTAACTAGAAAAGAAAATGTACTGCCTGTTAAATTGACATTGTATTCTTTTAGAGGAGAAAAAATGCATCATTTGAGAAGTGTAGATTTCCTCCTGCACAGACTGTAACTTCCCTGCTGTTTTTCATGGTGTTATACCAGCTTGTGCTTCAAGGTGCTTGTATATTTTTGCACATCTGATCCATATTAGCTAATTCTTATTTCTCTGGTTTTCACGAAAACACTGGGTATTTAAATCTGTAATTTTGAGCAGAACTGCCAAACTGAATTACCATATATAGATATAAATTTTCAGGCATTATGGAAATTGTGGAGCACTGTAGATGTCGCATTGATTTGCTTACTGCTTCTTGTTTCCATTGAGTTGTTGTAATGGTCTTTAGGGCCACCTGGCTTTTTGACTTTTTTTCCCCCCCTCAGTAAAATCAGGTGTTCTTTTTCTACATTATTGATTAGTTTGATTTGTACAGAGATCAATTACATGTCTATGTATCTGTTGCTGTAGCTTTGGAGATCATGATACATACTTGAGATATTAAATCCTTAACATGTTCTTGTTAGACTTAAGTAACTGTGTTTGTGCGGTGGTTCATAAGACACTTGTAGTTAAGAACAAAGATTTTGCTGTGTGCAAGAAATAGAAATGAGTTGCAATGTTGAAAGTTCCCATAGAAACCATAGTTGTGAAGTCACTCTAGATGAATTTACAGTGAAATTCTCTAGAGAACCTGAAAGATCTACCAATTTGGTTGCTGAAATAACTGTACAATTATTTGTATTATCTGGGTAGGCCTAGAAAAGTACTCCAAGTACTTTCCATTGATCATTCAATATTATTAAAGATTTTATTTTCACTGATGTGGCTGATGCTGTATATATTGTCATCACTTTTCAAGTTTGTTTAAAAAAAAAAAAAAAAAAAAAAAAGCTTTAAAATGGGCTCCTTCAAAATAAGACTTTGATGTTAACTTTTTTTTTTTTTTAATGACAGGGTATCAAGTACCAGGTCTTATAACAGAAATATTGACAGAAGTGGATTCACCTATTCATGTCCTCACTGTGGAAAGACGTTCCAGAAACCAAGTCAGTTAACTCGACATGTTAGAATTCATACAGGTAAGACTGTAGAAATAATTATTTCACAAAATTTCATTAACCTGAGAGACGCTGAATACTTTTGTATGTGTGGGGATGTGGAAGTGCTGTTAATGTGTTTGGCTTGTTATTATGAAAAATTTAAGTACTTCATACTATTCTTTTTATTTATTTTTTTTTACAGAAAAAATTTTTGGTACCTAAAGTTTCAGTGGGCCAGAAAATTTTAGTCCCTAGATCAAGGGACTGTTCTAATTAAGATCTTAAATTGCAAACAGATTCTGAAAGTTACCATCACAAAAACAGTAGAAATTTAAGACAGTGAATAGTACTTCTAACATAGTGGCCTTGCTTTTTTTTTTTTTTTTTTTTTTTTTTTTTTTTAATTGATGTGTTTAAAGTTACTGCTATATGTATTCTGAACTTACTGTAATTGACATGTTCAAGATGCCCAAAGTAAGCTTAGGAGGTGGTAAGCTTAGACTTCAGTTTTGATAATTAAAGAAAATATTCATTGTGGAATGAATAGCAGGGTTTTTGGCTAAATTACTGTAATAAATATATGTATTTGTTTAACCCTTAAGCAATATTAATAACTGAAAGTGTGCAGTAGAAAATAATGCAAAAGTTTAGGATGAAGTGTTCCTGGAACTGTGGTATTAGTTCTAAAGTTTTAACCAGCCATACGTTATATAGTATGAGTTTGGCTTTAAACCAAACCTTCACAAAAGGTTCTCCAGTGATGTAAAACTTGTTTTCTGTCTTGTGAATAAATTGCTGTTTGTTTAGTTTTTTGCTAATATAAGTAGTAAATTAGGTAAGTGCATAATGTTCTTTGCATTAGCCATGTGTGCAGGCAATCTTGTGAAGAGTCACTCTATGTTATATTAACACTCTATGTTATATTCCCATAGAATTCGATTGTGTTACCTTATCATAGGAATCTTTTCAAGTTTTATAGATTTTTAGTCATGATACAATGACACAGGAGGTCACTCTTGCACCTGCTTTAAAGGTTACATCAAAATAACATTCACAAATGTCATTGAAAAATGGTTTTACTGTTTTAGAGTCTGTGTAGATACATTGTTATACCTATTCTAACCAGAATTGAAGAGGCAAAACTACAGTTGGTTGAGGATACTTCTGTGAAAATGTAAAAGTTTGAAGAGCTTTTGTAGTTCATTTGCAGAATGAAACGAGACAGAAAATAGATTGTCCCCATCTGCGCATGACCATAGGTCACTCTAAGTTTCAAGCAGTTAGGAAATAACAATTTAATTGAAAGTATATTATTGCTTTGAATGCCAGACAGACTGTGAATTTAGTTACTTGAGGTACTAAATCTTTGTGAGACTTTAGAATATGTGTTCCTTTAATTTTGAAAAGAGCATGCCTGTGGTGCTATTACAGTGCATACACTGGTGTTGTAATTGCATTACTTTTTTTCTTATACCTATTATTTGGGGCCTTTACATGTTCAGTATTTTAATCTGTGTTAAAAATGCCATACCAAAACCCATAGACTTGAAAGAAATCATCTGAACTCAAAGGCAATAGAACAGAAAATGTATATTCCTTAAGATTTGATACTGTGGTATTCTTTTTAATCTGTTCCAGAAAACTGCCTTTTTCTGCAAACAGTGAGATTAATTAAGAATTAATCTTTTTAAACTAGACCAAATTATAGCTCTTGACATCATTAGAAGTAATATAAAATATTCATTTAAATTATTTGTATCTGATATTTATCGCATGCTGTTACTCACATCTTTTAGCTAGATGTAGCATGTCTGTAGTGATTTTGCTGTAGAAGTATGCAGAGCAAAGTAACAAATTTTTTCAGGGTCTTGGAGTTATCATTGTTGAACTGTTTCATTAAAAAATATATATATATATTAATGCTGAGTTTACAGTGGAGATTTCTAGGAGTCAATTGAGACAAAAGCTGGCAAGGTACTGGATTTTGTGCTTTATGTCAGTGTATAACTGCTCTGTAATGAGTTAATGTAGGTCCATTACATTTCGTCACTTAAGATTTGTGGGGACTATTTTTTATGTATAATCAGTGTGGAAATAACTAAGTATATACAATGTTGAACACACTTAACGTCAGAGAATAGCAGCAGATTCTCAAATATCATTAACTAGGATTTTCTCTCGTGTTTTGTACTAAAGAAATATTGAAAGAGAACATTCAAAGTTTTTGATTTTTGAGCAAGTCTATACAATATCTTGAATAATAACAACATTTGACTTCACTTTTTGGGGATAGATGGTTGCAAAGAATTGAATAAGTGTTAATACTCACTGAGGGTGGAGGCTATACATCTTTCTCAGTGTTTCTGTAAGAATTTTTTATGGACAGATTTTTTGCTTTTTCACATTTCTTTTCCTCCAGTGCATTTGCATAGTAGCTTTCTGAACTAAGGAAAGCTGTTCTGAACGCTCTTCACAAAAATATCACCTAATAATGTGTCTGTTTTAAACCTGTAATTACATATATGCCTTTATCTGTATGCAGTACTTTATTTTAGCTGATAAAATTTCATTATACGTACAGGAAACTGCTAAGACGTTGAAATCCCTTAAACTTTTTTTTCCTTTAGGTGAAAGACCGTTTAAATGTAGTGAATGTGGAAAAGCCTTTAACCAGAAGGGGGCGTTGCAGACCCATATGATCAAGCACACTGGTGAAAAACCCCATGCTTGTGCCTTTTGTCCTGCTGCCTTTTCTCAGAAAGGCAATCTTCAATCACACATACAGAGAGTTCATTCAGAGGTAAATACAATTATTCATAAAGTGGTTGGTGCTAATATACTGCGTATTGGTTTTTAACCTTTTGTTTTCAGTATTTAAAATGTCCTGTTTGCTATTCCTGTGCACGCTGGTGCTTTCTGCAGCCAATGCAGATTTTCTGTTGTAGTATTGCTATTGGTTTGTTGGTTTTACCTGCAAATTCAGCTTTCCTAGAATAGCTTAATCTGCATAAACAGATTCTTAGGATAAGTAGCAAAGCCTTCATTTACCATTGCTTTTTCAGAACATTCGAAGATGAAAACATAATTGTGATTATTTTTTAATGGCTAAAAATGGCATTTGTGGCAGTCTCAGGAGATTGAGGGCTAAAATCAGATCAAAGTAAGCTGTAAACAGCAAAGTAGAAAATGTTGAGTAATTTCAATCCCAATAGCAACCTGCTTACTCCAACATAAAGCACAGTTCATATTTGTCTTTGAATAGTGTATCCTACAGCCCCCTTTAGAAGCTTTTCCTTTTGACAGGAAGAAGGAAGTTGCAAAATAAGTTTTGTTTTTAAAGCCACAAAAATCATAGACCTCTTTATGCTGATACTTTTTTCTTTGTGACAGACAAGTTTTAAGATACTGAAGGCACTGCTGTAATATTGTAATGTAGTCTTCTGAGCAATGTTGACTGAGCAATCTTTTTCAGTAATTATCTTTCTGATTTCAGTGTTTCATAGATGGCAGTACTCATAAACAGAGACCTAGCTTTGATTTTGGAGGTATAAATAGGTAGAGGCAACTGTCTTTTTGCTGCATATAGAATATCATCTTTGTTAGAGGAAAAAAAAAAAAAAAGGGGGGGAAAAAAAAAAAAGAAGAAATAAACAGAAGATGCATTTTTTTTAACTTGCATTTTTTTCCCCTTGTTTTCCCTAACTTGAATTTGCATTTTGTATGTTAAATTTTCAAGCATGTCTTATTTGATAAAGATGCATTTTGGTTTTGTTTCGAAGTATGTAATAGTAGCAAATATTAAGGAAAGAGAAATCTTGAGGCCTCAATACACCAGATGACATTTGTTTTCCTCTCTGGTGCTTTTAAACATTGAAAAGCAGTAATAGGTGAGTAATGCAGGCAGATTACCATTAACTTTGTAGCAGGAAGATTCCAAACTGATTGTATAACAGAATATCAATAAATTGGGGAAATAAAATATTTTGTCTCTTATAGTGGCAGTGTATGTTTGTTAGTTGGATAAATAATGATTAAAAAAATTAGATAGTTTTAGGGAAAATGTACTTCAACTTTTTCCTTTTCCTGAAGGTGAAGAATGGCCCTACCTACAACTGTACAGAATGTAGCTGTGTCTTCAAAAGCTTGGGTAGTTTAAACACGCATATCAGCAAGATGCACATGGGTGGTCCACAGAATTCTGCAAGCTCTTCAACAGATGTATCTCATGTTACAGCGGTAAGCTTCACTTGAATCACAAAAATCCCCTTAAGCGTTTAAGTAGGTCTGTGTTTTAACCAGTAATTCTTCATATGGTTACAGCTGTTTTTAGTTTTGACCTCTCTGATGTCTTCTGCTCTTTCTAAGTTTTGCCATTTTAAAAAAAAAAAATTGCATATTGAAACACCAGCATTTATAATTTGAGGGTTTAGATGAAAACGTGACAATTTTATTATACATCTAATTCAAGTATAGCTTTGGTACTTGCAGGTTGTATGGGAAAGAGAAGTTTTCTCTCTATGTAACAAAACTAATTGGAAGAATGGAAAAAAAAACTCTTACTACCAAATATTTCCTTTCTCTGGCCAGCTGTGATTTTCTTGCTTTGTTTAGCTTGATCAATTATTTTCCTTTTGAATTGCATATTGATATTAGAGAAGTGTGTTACCATAATTTTTGCCTCATGTGTCCATCTTTGCTTGCATGAAGGCAATGGAAAGGAATAACTCTATACAATAGTGTAAGCAAAATAGAAGAGACAGAATTCGTCTTAAAAAGCTTAACAAGTAGAACAAAATTGACTGATGTATTGCGAGAGTGTTAAACTCTTTAATTTAGTATCTAAAGTTGCAGAGGTTTAATGATGGATTTTTTTATTGCTGTAGAAAGGTGGTAGCACTGGTGTTCTGAGATAAGAACTGTCTTCCTCAGTTTGGTCTCAACTTGCAGAGCTTCTCTAACAGCTAATCTCCATTGTACTTGTCCTGTGCTGAAGTCTGTGGTATGTCTGCCATCCCTTGATATGGATGTGAGGATGAGCAATGATTGTCCTTAGTATATACGTTCCAAAACTTGAAGTCATTTGATTTGTGGAATTCATATTATTCTCATACTTAGGTATATCTTGAAAAATATACTTACTACAAGGCTGCTGTTGTCTTCTGCAGCATCTGTGCTTATAGCTCAGGTGAAACTGATACCAGTTCCTGTAACTTGTGTTTATTTAATGTATATAAAACTATGAAGCAACACCAGTGATTACATGCACAATTGCATTTTTTTTCCCATAGTTTTTTTTTTTTTTTTTTTTTTCCTTAGCCCATATTGTGGGGAAAATGAGCTGTGGAACTGATACTTCTGCTGTTTTTCTTTTTTTTTTTCCTGGTGTTAAAAGTCTAAAAATGCTTTTTAAAATTTATTTCTAGGACTCTGTCACCCAGCCTTTAACAACATCTCCTGCTAATCTTTTGCAACCTGTTGATAATAAGTGGAAGAATGTAAGTATAGAGTTTTTGTTTGTCAAGGCTAAAAACAGGTGGAACTTTCACAGACTTTTGTCAGCTTCTTGGTGAAAAAAAATTTGCAGTTGTCCTCTGTGATAGATTTGTCAACTAATAGATGAAGACAGACTTCCTGATCAATGTAACTGGGTATTTAGGAATTGAACAGATCTTACATGGATTGTATTCCCACATTTGTTATACAGCTTTAAGCTCATAATTCTGATAAAGCGTTTTAGTTCTTCAGAATGGTGGCAAGTGTTACACTGTTACACTGATGTTACACTGTTACTAATACACAAGATGTTACACTGTTGTGTATCCCATTGATAGATCCATTGCTCCCAACAGGGACCTAACTGCTCCCTCCTCCAAGAACTGCCTGATGTTTTTGCATAGCAAGTGAGAGTGCTGGCTCCAATTTCATTTTTAGTCTTAGGGTCTTCAAGCTTGCATCTTTACAAGAGTATGCCTTAGTAGCTCCTGGGCCACCAAGTGTTTGTATGCAATTTTGCAGAATCAGCTTCAACTTATGTGTAGTAGTTCTAGTAAACCAGGGAGGGAAGAGCCTGACTCTTATTCAGCAGAGACGAACCTGGAATTCTCTTTCCCCTTGCCAGGGTACCTTCTGTTTTTAAGAAGTAATGATAAAATGTAACATTTATAGGAATTTTGAGGAAAAGGAACATGTGAAATCACCTGAAACTTATAAACTTCTAAACTAAGATGAATCAACAGTAATTTTGCGTTATGTTTTCAAATATTCCTCCTTTAATGTCCTTCAATGTAAAACCTGTTTTTTCCATGCTGTCAGATGCACAGCTTGCTTGTTTATGTACAGTTCCTGTTGATTTGTTGACCTAGGATAAATGCTCTGATTCTTCCATGGAACTGTATGATGTATCATACATGGCTTTAAAAAAAAAATGTGTAAGTGCTTTTCTTGTATGTAGCATCTTTTTTTTTTTTTACTTTGTAAGTAGAGCTTGTTTTCTTGTTGCACCCTTAATGAGTCTACTTTTTCTTCTTCTGCTGAAGCTTATAAAAAGCAAAAATGTTTTCCACTTTCAAATGGAATGGTACATCATATTGAATGTTACGCATTGTGAGTAAAACTTCCTGAAAATTTTCAGTAGGATTTACAGGGAGTCACCACTGTTACTTTGTTTCTGATTGAGTCCCTTAATAATTTTCACTACACAAGTTAATATTTTATCAGCAACCTGGATATAAAATCATCATTGGTCTGTATGATACGAAAGTTGTAATTTATAAAGAAGACAAATCAGTGGATTACTTGGTGAATTAGGGTACAAACAAGCAATATGTGTTCTGAAACAAGAATAAAATCGCACGCTGTAGAAAAAGCAAGCAGGCCATATTCAAAGGATATAAAATCCCATTAAAATAGGGATTGAATAGGTCATAAATAATATGCCAGCTAAAATTGAAGTTTTCCTTGCCCACAAAGTTTGGGAA
Organism: Centrocercus urophasianus; assembly: GCF_019232065.1. Lineage (NCBI taxonomy): Eukaryota > Metazoa > Chordata > Aves > Galliformes > Phasianidae > Centrocercus > Centrocercus urophasianus. Next base: position 56,362,755 of record NW_024884253.1, read on the forward strand.
AAGTCTTTTAAGTCAAAGTGAAAAATTTATCTGCAGTTTCTATTCCATTCTGACAATTCTTGCTTTTATCATGTCTGTTTATAGTGTCCACTTCTTATGAACTGTATTCAAAAATACAAGAGGCATCAGACCAATTAGAATTCCCAAAGTTTTGCACAATGTGTTTTTTATCAGAAAGATTAAAGGAGCTCTATCTACTTTGCCCATCAGATGGAAATATTTAATAATCACTTTATTTTCTGTTTTGCAGAAAAGGGAAAAATCTAATCCTTTTTATTAAAAGAGGAAGAAAAAGAATTTGAGGACCTAAGCTAGACAAACTAACTAACTAAACTACTTAATGTATAGAATTTAGTATGGATGATGTACTGTTGGAGTAACTTCCTGAAGTTTGATAGCAATGGAGAAAGCTGCTGCAGTGATTATAGAAATTATGGTAGTTTTTCTTAGGGAAGTAATTGACCCAGAGCGTGTGCTCTGTTTTACTCAGTGGGTCAGACAGCCCAAACGTGATCACAAGGTTCATTATTCTAACTGAAGAAATGTGGAATTACAAAGTAATAATATGACACTTTATACTGTTTGATACTTAGATATTTAAGTATTCTGAGGGGGACCTAGAAAGAGACCACTGAAAACATATTATTTTTCAAAAAAGATTACCTTTGTGAGACTGGATATAAAAGTGCTGTATAATATGTGAACAAACTGGCTGAAGTTATGTGATGCTGTAATTTTCAAGATGATGTCAAGCAGTTCCTTATTTTAACACTTATTTCTTGTTTTAGGGTCCTGGAAGATTTTACAGATCTTTTAGTCTCAGCTTCCCACTGTATTAGAGCTTCTCTGTTTTAGGGAGAAAAGTAGTTTCTATAAGGAGTTGCTACATGCTTTGCTTCAGCGTTGTTTCAGTGAAAATGTCACATGATGTGTTTTATTTTTGTAAAACAGATAGTGAAATGTTGATTGGACTTCTGCTAAATTGGAATCTGAAAAGACTCCATCTTTTCATCCCTCTCACTAGTGAAGTGAAAAAGACAAACTAATGGTAAAAACAATCAAATAGCAAGTGCCATTCTGCTGTGTGCATGCAAGAGTAATGAGATAAGGGTGTGCTTTAATACTCTTGTCCAAAAACATAAGTATTTAATGATATACTCAGGATATAACAGATACAAAGCTAACTTTTCATTGTTCATCCTCAAATAGGGTGGCAGTGTAATTTTAACTGTCCAGTGTAATATATCAATATAAGGAAAATATCTGGGAAAGATAAATACGGAAATACAATGTGCAGAAAACCTGAGATTTCTTTCTTGTCAGAAATGATCCAGAGGAATGTAGTGTTTTATATATATAAAGTGAATGTTAGAAGCAGATATCTGGAGTATTATAAAGAGTGTTACAGAGAAATGGAATTCCAGTGCCTGTTGATATATAAATACATCTTTTTTTGCAGTAGAATGATTAGAGGCAATTCATTCGATAACAGTAGGCTCTTGTGGTCTATTTCTTATAGAAAAGAGAAGTATATAAATGAGAGGGAACAGAAAGTCTTCATTTGTGATTTTTAAAGGAAATACTGTTTTCTTCTGTCTTTTCTACCTGTTCGTTACTAAGGTGGCTAAGATACAGTGATCTAATCAGTGCTGAATACATTTGATTTCAAGAGTAGGATTTTTTTGATTATTTTGATACGGCTCTGTGTGTATTTGAACTTTCAAAGTATAAACGGATCCACTTAAAGCTGAGAGATTTTGAAGGTTGAAAGGTGAAGGAATACAAGTTTGCTCTTTCTTTGGTCTGAAGTGTTTCAGTGTAACAATACTAATGACACCATACAAAGCATCTCAGCTAATAGAAGGTTACTTGTTGAAGGGACTTGTTTCAGTAGAATGTAAATTACGAAAAGAATCCCGTGGCAGCATTGTGCGTCTTTCTTGTGGCATATACATGTGGAATTCAGTAGTTGATCTCTGGGTTCTGTAAACTGGTTGAAGGTTCTTTTGTTATTACATACATAAATTTCAGCTTCTTCCTTGATTATGCACGTTGATAAGGAGCCCAGCAGGCACTGTTCATGTATATTTTCATCTTCCTTTCAAAATGTACTACTATATGTTTCAGGCCACACATTTCCGGTCTCCACTACTTCAGCAGACAGAAAACCAGGTGTCTTCAGCTACTGCTAATCAGGGACAACAGGCTGTAACTGATGTCATCCAGCAACTCCTTGAGTTATCAGAACCAGGTGCTGTAGAAAATAGCCAGCCTCAACAACCTGGTCAGCAGCTCAACATTGCTGTGGGACTCAACAGAGATATTTTGCAGGTAAGAGCCGTGTATGGTAACAGCTTTACATTTCAATAGTTTTACTCATCATTTTTATTTTAGTGATATTTGGCTTCAGCATTTTCAAGGGTAGCATTCCTTCAGCATTTTTAAATGATTTATTGGTTGAGAGAGAATTGTAAAGATCTATTGAATAGGAATGGAACATGCCAAGATACAGCTTTATATAATATAGCAAAAGGAAGATTGCAGATATTGATTTCATGACAGAAGAAAGCTGTGGACGCACCCATATGTGGATGTTTTGGTTCCTTTTTCTTGCCTAGAATCAGCTTGTCATGCAACCATTGGTAATGATTCCTAGAGTTAATATGGGCTATTTGATTCTTTACTGTCTGTGCGAATTCATTCCTAGGTTGAGTTTTGTTTAGCCCATCATATGTCCTTGATGTTGGCAGTAGGAAATACTGTGTAGTGTAGTGGAAGAGCTGTAGGGCAGTAGTTCAACTATGTGTTTGTTTTGAAGCCTCCATTGCATAAAGATGCAAACAGGGTGGAGCAGGTGGAGTGTATTCATCTGTAGCATTGCTGATATCCTGCAAACCTTTAATCTATTCTTACCTAGCCTGTTAAACACCACTTGCATTTCTTTTTTGGAAGACCCGTATGTTTTATGTTGCTCTGTTCAGGTTCTGCGTGTTATCTGTACTAAATCTCTAATGTGTGGAAAAATTGTATGTAACCATACAGAATTACAACTGTAGTCTTGATAGCTATATTGAAAAGAAGAGAAAAAGTAATGTTTGAGGCATGAACATTTAGTGTACTACACATATTGTACAAAATAAAAAGAAAATGGTTTGTTCCAAGTGATTAAATATTTGTGCCATCCTATTGAAATGAATTCTTGAGGTCTCTAATCCAAGATCTTCTCAGATGCAGTAGCATCCATGAAGGTATCCTCTCTGTTTCTTCTGATGTACGTAAAATGGGTGCATTGCTCTTGCCTCAGTAAAACAATTATCCGTGATTTGTTGATAGAGGCTTTTGAGCTTTTCCAGATCTTTTTTTGATGTATCACATCATAGAATCACCAAGGTTGGAGAAGACCTCTGAGATGATCCAGTCCAACCGTCCACCTATCACCAATATTTGCCACTAAACCATGTCCCTCAGTACGTCTAAATATTTCTTGAACACCTCTAGGGATGGTGTCTCCCTAGCTACCTTTTTCATTATAGCCATCTTCCATTTTCATTATACCAATTATGGCTTCTCTCCAAGTTGATGGGCTTCAAATTTGAATGTTAGTGGGAAACTGTTATCTTACGTAGTGGGTATAAGACTTAGCTATATATTCCTGGCAAATGCCTGACTCCATAAGACTGCTGGCACGTTTTTGAAAGGTGAGTCCTTTAATTATATTTGCGTTGTACTTTCTGAATAGTCATTTCAGAAAAATTGGTGCAAGTGGGGAATGCTTCTTTTCTAGTCTGAAGATTTTTATTTTCCCTCATCTAGCAAGCTTTAGAGAATAGTGGATTGTCTTCAATTCCTGTCTCTGCACATTCTACTGACTGCAACCAAGCTAAGACTCCTGGGACCCAGGATCAGAACACGGATGTCCAGACTCTCTCAAATCATCAGGCTGACTCTAATAATGCAGAACAAGATAAGGAACAAGAGAGCACAGATAAACTGGATAAAAAAGAAAAAAAGGTTATTAAGAAAAAATCGCCATTTTTACCTGGTAATGTTGCTACTGTTTGCTATTTTTTGTGCAGTAAGGACTGCAGTATTTCTGGGGATGTTGATGACTTCATAAAGGGATTTCTCAAAACATATTGTGGATCATCTACGTTATCTAAAATACAGTGTTTGTGTAAGTTATGATTAACGTCATTTATGAATTTCATTAGTTGACAGAGTAGCAATAAGTAAAGTTATACTATGAAATCTTCCGAAAGTTCTTAGAATAAAACAGAAAACAAAAGACATAAAATTATAAAATACAAATTTTCCATACCTTTTTCCCCATTGTTCTTTGAGGCTAATTGGGATTTTTTGGTATCTCCTGGAGCAGAGACTTGTTGCAAGCTCTCCTTTTTGTCTTTGCAAGTGAGGCCTCACATAGGTAAAGTGCTGCTGCTTCATACAGGTAATGGCTACTGATACAGTCTGTAAAAGGAGGAGTAAAGATTGGCATTGTGGATAGAGCTTTTGATGAAAACTATGTTTGGGATGGTAGTACTGATGTGATTATGCCATCGTAGATACAGGTTAATATCCTGCCTCCACACTTTATTTTGTTTGTACGAGTCTATATTCTCTCACAGTGTGCTTCATTGCAGGTTTAGTGTTACGGTTGCTTGGACATTAAAGTTGCTAGAAGTTCTTTGTTCCAAGTATGGCTGCTGTACTTCAGAGGCTGGCCTGTTGGAGATGGCCAATCGTTTGGCTGTGTCCCTAGTAACTTCATAAATATGTTCATTATGCATTTTTATTTTGCAAGGGATGTAGAAGTTGATCCAGAGTAAAAAAAACAAAACCAACCAAACAAAAAGCAAACAAAAAAACCCCTCAGCTTGCCCTGCGTAACTGACAAAAATCAGCATTAAATTTTCCCACTGCCTATAACAACTGTTTTATTCTGTGTGTGTAAAGATAACAAATACCTTACTGCAAACAAAAATATGTCTATGCTATACAGTCAAACAGGAGTCTTTATTTGTTACTTTAAAAAAAATAATTGTGCCGGCACAGTTCACATGGTGTGCCTATAAACTGATTTAAATGAGTAAATATCTCATATATTAAACAGCGTATTTGAATTTAAAAGAGAGCAAAGACATAATAGTATTCAGAAGCTTCCATTGTCATTGTTTTGTCATTTGTCAGCAGCAGAGGTATGTTGTTGCTTTGTAATAGAATTCTTGGATCATCAAACAACTTTTGTGAGAAATAGCCTTAAATTGCATTCAGAGCAACTCTTAACAGAATTTTATTCCTTTAAAAATGACGAAATTATAGTGCAAGTCTGTAACCTGAAAGTAGTGATTTAGTTGTAAATTTATGTTCTCCGTAGCTCTATTGGGCTAAAGTGAAATCCTTCCCTACCTGCCAAACTGTAAGCTCTGCCTTTCATATAATCCAGATGCTGTTTTCAATAATAGTAAATACACATCATGAACTTGATTAGAAATGGAGATAAAAGCAGAACATTGTACTGATAGTTGAGAACTGTGAGGGATTCAGAGGATTCACAGCATTACTGAATATTGAGAAGATCCGTATAAAATATCCTGTGAGTGTCTAGTAATTTAAGTAGTTTGTGGGTGTGGCTATGATTCTGGAGTTACATTCACTGCTAGATAAATTTGTGTTAAATGTGATATTTCTAAGTTAACCGGTATATTGGATTGCATTATGCTTATATTCAGAGTGGCCTGTGAACTGTTTCTTGCTATTCTGTGGAGTTACATTTTTAGCTCTGTTTTTCTTTTTTTGCCCTTCATTTTCAATAGCATAACAATGTTTGAATTTCAAAGTTTCTTGGATTTTGATTTCTTGGAGTTTCTTGGATTTTGATTTTCTCATTATGGCTCATTGCTATTGAATGTATCTGACAGAGAAGTGAATTATCCTACAGAGTGTTTTTTTAGTAGCATCTGTAAAATGTTTTCACGTTCTTTCAGATTACTCAGTACGATAGTGACAGTACAGTGAAATTCAGAAACAAAAAATGGTTAAAATCCTTCAGTCACAAATGTCTTTATTTTTTTTTCCAGGTTCTATACGTGAAGAAAATGGAATAAGGTGGCATGTTTGTCCATACTGCTCTAAAGAATTTAAAAAACCAAGTGATTTAGTGCGTCACATTCGCATTCATACCCATGAGAAGCCATTCAAGTGTCCCCAGTGTTTTCGTGCATTTGCCGTTAAGAGTACTCTCACAGCACACATAAAAACACATACTGGCATTAAAGCTTTCAAGTGCCAATTTTGTATGAAATGCTTTTCCACCTCAGGGAGTTTAAAAGTTCATATACGTCTACATACAGGTAAGGTCTCAAAGCTACATTTGTGTTTTTATAATGTGAGTGAGGCCTCAAAGGAAAATACACAATTTTAATTGCTTAATTACAGATGTGCTTATCGTACCATCTACTGTACAGTAAATAACTTCTAGTGTCTTATGATGAACTTGATTTTTTTTTCTCTAGCTTTCTAGTGTTTAGTTTTCTGATGAATCAGCTCTTCTTTTAATGTTGATATTGTGAGTGTATTAGATTCTGTGGAATACATAATCAACTCGTACAATTTGGATTCTGATTTAGCTTAGTCAGTTATCTTAATCTGCATATTCTTTTCTCTACAGTCTTCAATAAATTCACTATGCCACTCATGGCCATTTGTTTACTTCCTGTTTTATCTTCTGCTGTAAGATGTATGGTAGTTTTGCTGATTTAGATACGTTAAAAACCTTGCATTGCATACCCTAAAACTTGGGTGCTGATATGATTTTTATTGTTTATATCATATACAATAGCTTCAAGATCTCTTTTTCTGTGGATGGTCTTCTACTATCTGCATAGATTAAATGAATTTTCCACTCCTGATGAACTGTCTTGTCATTTTCCACTTTTTGTTTTTTATTCATATTGCTACACAGGCTTTCAACCAGCTATCGTGATGTGATACTCATGTAAACAGGAATGAAAGAATTTCATGTTTATATCTGTATTCTGTAAAATGCATTTTCTTGCTGAATTCGGAGTTTGTGGCAAAACTTTTCCTGTGTCATTCATTGGTTATATATATTTGGTGTTCACTGTGGTCTTAGTCTGCCTTTAGCCCATGAAATATTGAAGTTGAATCCATCTGCAGAACTTTTTTTTTTTACTTTAAAATTGTAAACTTTTGTCTATTGCTTTAAAGTAAACATTTAAGAAATCAGACTCATTCAATCATCCAAAGCACTGTTTGGATTGAAAAATATGTAGTTCAGTGCTTGTGGAGCTTCACCATATAACTGTACCACTACCTCTCAGAAATGGGTATTTGCTGTTTTTTCTCTGTCAGTCACGTTAGGTTTGCTGAATTGGTTAAAGGTTCGTCTTGCCCTCTATGTTGACTTCCTCTTGCATTAAATATTCTGCCCGGTAGTTTCATTTGAAATTTCTTATTTATTGTATTATGAAGAACAGTACATTCTTGTGCATTTTTTTCCATTTATGATTTTCTTCGTGGTGTACCTAGTCATGTTTGCAAGCCTTGTAAATTCAAGATTTCTTCTTGGGCAGAAGTTGAATGCATCAGCTTTGCCTGTCTCTATAACTTACCAAGTTCTCCAGTATATATTCCAAGAGCAAGTGCCCAAATCTGAATATTCTGTTCAAAATGCTACTGGATTTTGTAGTGGAAAAAGTCTCACTTTAAAAATTGTCGTTGGCGTGCTTGCTTGACTGCCATCTAACACTGTTGACATTGTCAGAGACTGATACAGAATTTCTTTAACTATTACATCTCCATTCATGTTTTTTGTCCTATAACATTTCATTTGTCTTTTTCTCACAGTTGTCAGCGGGTTGTTTTGGAAGGATATTTGACCAAAGCAATTCTTTGATAGCTTCTGGCAACCTTTGAAAAACTGCTGTCGCTTCTTTTTCCCAATAATAAGCTTGCTTGAAGTGTTAGAACCAGTTAGTAACTTGGCAGTTTTTTATTTGCTGTTGATTACATTTTATTGATCTCCTCTGAAAACATATTTAACAGTGAACTCCCAGACAGAAACCAAAACAGAAAATAGAGAAAAGAGAATCTATATCCCCAAACTGCATTTCTGGGAAGATGGAAATAAAATTTGAAACTAATTTTTTTTAAATCTCTTGCAGGTGTTAGGCCTTTTGCTTGTCCTCACTGTGACAAGAAGTTTAGAACATCTGGCCACAGGAAAACTCACATTGCTTCACATTTTAAACATAGTGAACTAAGAAAGATGCGACATCAACGTAAACCTGCAAAAGTTCGAGTAGGAAAGACGAGTGTTCCTGTACCAGATATCCCTTTGCAGGAGCCCATACTCATCACTGATTTAGGTAAAGAGTCAGTAAACCTCTGCCTACTTGTAAACATGAAATATAGAATATATGGAAAATAGAGGTCACAGTTGAATAAAGCAAATGCAGTCAGGCTTTAATGAGAAGGATGTGCTTTGAAGTAAGTAATCAGAAATCAGGCTTCAACTAAATGCGGTATTTCAGTTTGCTTACATTAGAACTCTTCTGTCTTTTCAGAATTACAGAGTCTTTTTTATTTATGCAGGAACTGTATAAGCCTTACGAATAAGAAATATATTAATTTTTACATTATGTAAGTTAGAGCATTTTAACTATTTCTGGATCCTTGGTGTTGAGAAGATGATGTACAATTAATGTCCTAGGTTTTTCTTGAGCTCATCACATTTATTCTAATTACTGTATTAAATGAGTCAGTATTACATGATTTTAGTACATTTAGTATAATTATGATCCTCTGCTGAATTAGTGGTAATATTTCAATAAGGGGCAGAATAATTCTTGAGCATGCTATAGATAATCAATGTAGTTATTTTAGTTCTATTGTAGAGTAATTGTTACATTACATAAAACCACTTTTTGGAACAAGATGTCTCACATCTCAATTAAGATAATATATTACCTAGCAGAGGTCAATGCAGTGGGCAGGATCTTTACTCTTTATTGGCTTTTGACTCGGTAGTATTTTAACTCCTGCTTTGTCTATTGTGTAGTTGTCTTTATATGGTAGAACACCATATTGATAATAGATCTATCCTAAAATCTTTCTCTCTCTGTAAAATTCCTTTTGCTTACATTGCAAGAATTACTGTATGCAAGAGTAATTGTTACTTGAAGAAAACTTCTTGTTACAGTGCTAAGGTAGCTGACTAGGCAAGTCTGCTTTACTAACAATTGGATTTGTTACTAGTAAAGAGAGAGGATCCCATTGGATGAAGTGATCACTCTGTAATTGAGTTTCAAATTTTTTGTGGTAGCAGAACTGCCAGTAAAACTTTGAAACCTGGAAAACAGAGTTCAGGCAGCACGAGAAACTAGTGAGATGCCCTTGGAGTCTGCTGTTGAAGGTACTGGGGTTCACATATGCTGATCATGCTTTAAGAGCTGTCTCTTCAGAGTGTATGTGGCAGACAATTCCAAAGTACTAGAGGTAAACTAAATGTGTCTTGACTGGATTCTAGAGTTCAGATGTGAAAGGAATATGTATGAATACTGGAGGCAAGGTCAGTTATGTGGGAGAACTACAGAAATGTTGTTTGACATTGTGGGAAGAAAATCCATGCAGCCAAAACTCATGTATTGTCTACAAGTACATAATACATGGGTAAACAATCGGTTGTGTTCGAAGGATTATAGTAAATGGTGTTAAGGATTGTCACTAGTGGGGTTCCCCAGGATTCCACTTTAGAGGCAGTTCTCCTTAGTGTTTTCACAAATGATTTGGACACAGGAGTCAAATGTATCCCAAGCAAGTTTGCAGATGATACTAAATTAGAAGGAGCTGACGCCTCCTTAAGGTAGAGGGGCCTTACAGAGAGACCTTGATAGATTAGAGCTGGGCCAGGTAAGGCACTTATCAGCCTTATGAAATTTAATGAGCAAATGCCAGATTCTGCACCTGGGTTGGAGTAATCCTGCTTGTATGTACAGAATGAGAGACGAGACTGGAGATCATCTCTGTGGAAAAGAATCTGGGAATTCTGGTTAATGGCAAGTTGAATATGAGCCAGCCTTGTCTCCTGGCATCCAAAAGGGTCAGCCGTACCCTGGGGTGCATCAGGCCTAGCGCTACCAGCCAGATGTAGGAAGAGATTGTCCTGCTCTGTCTTAGTGCAGTCTCACCTTGAGCACTGAATGCAGGTTTGGGTGCCACAATATAAAAGGAATGTAAAACTATTAGAGAGTGTCCAAGGGAGAGCAAGAGGTATGAGAAATAGCTGAGGTCACGTGATTGGTTCAGCCTAGAGAAAGCAGAAGGAAAGTCTTATGTCAGGCTATAACTTCCTCACTATGGAAGCAGAGCAACAGGTGGTTATAGTGATAGGACCTGGGGGAACAAGTCGCTCTTGCTTTGATGTTGTCATCTCTCTCATTTCCTCTCTTTATCTTTTCAATTATATTTGAAAGAAAGTCAGCAGAAACCCACTGGACTTTCGTTTCTGAATATGAAGGGGTTTGAAAATGGGTTTTGTTTGCTGATTATTAAGTATCATAAATGGATCTTTTGCTATTTTATTGAAAATCAGTTTGTTAGTCTTTCGTGCTGGTGTTGTGATGAGTATTTTTGTGTTCAGATGCATGAATGATGGTAAGTTCATGAGCGAACTCTGCTATTGTCCATGTTTTGTCACAGCATTTGGAATGATGGGCTTCTGTTGTCTATGTCTGAGACAGAATACTCTTGTATCAGTGGTTGGATGTTTATTAGCAGAAACTCTTAACTGGTTTTCCAGAACTATGCTTTTAACTGACTTCAGAGTACAGTGCATAACAAGTTTTATATATGTCATGACAAACTGTAATAGACCAAATGCTTTTTAAGTATTTGACAAGATACATATTTGGTACTTGACTAAATGTGAAGCACCTGTTGGGCGGTGAATTCTTAACTGTTGACTTTCTTGAAAGTTGGTGTGTTGGATACTCTTGAGGCTCAATATAATGAGGTTGACCTAGTGATAATTTGTATCTATAAGATAGCACACATGATACAATATGTATAATGCTAAATAGATACATGCAAACCTTTTAAATAGGTGGTGAAGATGTGCTCTTTCTACCATATACTAGCATACTAAAAGTCTAGCCATTGTTGTTTTTCAAATACTACCTTTTTAGATAACTGCAAATATCTCTAACAATGATTTGTTCCTTTTTGTGTGTGTGTTTTTTGTGCAGGTCTTATCCAACCAATTCCAAGGAATAGCCAGTTCTTCCAAAATTATTTTAACAGTAATTTTGTGAATGATGCAGACAGACCGTATAAATGTTTTTATTGCCATCGAGCCTATAAAAAATCTTGTCATCTTAAACAACATATCAGGTAAAACAAACACAAAGGAGAAAGGAAATGTACAAACCAGTTCTTAATGAAAAGCATGAAATTTACAGGGTGCTCTGAAAAAGAGAAGCTTGAAGAGGCTGTTTTTGTTTTTATTGTCTTTTAAGGAGTGAACCAAGGATAAGTGATTTTTCTGGTAGTGTTGAAAGAGATTTTGGAATAACTTGTGACTGCATGTAATCCTGGCAGTACACATGGTTGTGTTTGCTATGCAGCTCATTAACAGAATTGCACAGAATCAGAGAATGGCCAGGGTTGGAAGGGACACTTGAAGTCTTTTTTTTACTGAATGATTTACAGAAAATTGCAGGCGTTACATGCAAATTCTTATAATAGTTTTTAATAGCATACTCCAGATAATTTGCTTTGTATGTAACTGCTGTTATTTGGGAAGGAAATCAGCTTTTCATTCTGTGTCCATTTTTTAAATGTATTAAGTCTAAAAATTTAAGTTTGTAGAGCAGTTGAGTATACTTTTTTGGGGTCATTTTGTTGCTTGAAGTTCTGTATAAGTTCATAGAGTGGGTGTTCGTTACAACCATAAAATCATAAAGTTGTAGAAAAACTACAGTTGAAGGAGAACCAATGGTAGTAACTAATCCAACTCTGTGTTAGAAAGGAATGGATAGCTTCAAAGTTAGATCAAATTGCTCCAAGCCATCTGGCAAAGTTTTATAGCCCACAGCCTCTGCCATTAGTCAGGTTATCAAGCACTGCTTCCTGTTCTATAATCTATGAATAACTCAAGAAAAAAATATGGGGAGGGGAAGATTACTATGATTTAAGTAAAGAATGTTTTATTCTGAACTTCTGTGGACACGATTTTAGCTAAAATGAACAAATTACACGTGAATGGTAATATCTTAATCTAAAGAGTATATTTGTTTCAACACAAATTTTTTTTAATTCAGGCAAGTCTGACAAGAAAGCTCTACTTCTAGCTCTGCCATTGATGGTAGGCAGGGCATATATAAATTATTAAAGCTTTAATATCCAGATTTTTTTAACTGAGCCTGCTTCCATGCATGCAGCCTTACTGTCTATATTTTACTTTTTTTTTTTTTTTTTTAATTTAATATCTTACTGTCTCTTAGAATCAAGCAAATTAACTTTTACTTTCTCTTAAAAAGGTCGCATACTGGTGAAAAGCCCTTTAAGTGCTCTCAGTGTGGAAGAGGTTTTGTGTCAGCAGGAGTTCTGAAAGCACATATTAGAACACATACTGGACTGAAAGCTTTTAAGTGTCTTATATGCAACGGGGCCTTCACTACTGGTGGTAGCCTCAGGCGGCACATGGGGATCCATAATGACCTTCGGCCGTATATGTGTCCGTATTGTCAAAAAACATTCAAAACCTCATTAAACTGTAAAAAACATATGAAGACTCATAGGTACGTTTATGATTTTTGTATGTATCCTTCAACAGTCCTTCCTTAAAAATACTTTGAGAGGCGATTTAGTAATTGCTGATAATCAAAAAGGATACTTATGGGTAACTGATGTAGATTATTGTGTATAATAAAAATTCTGACAAAAATTTTGTGTCTAAGCCATAAAAAGACTTTGTTGCCTTTCATTGCAGGTATGAACTTGCACAGCAACTTCAGCAACATCAGCAGTCTACTTCAATAGATGATTCTACAGTAGATCAACAGGGCATTCGTGTTTCTGCACAGATGCAAGTAGAGATTGAAAGTGATGAGCTGCAGCAGTCAGAAGCTGTTGCAACAGATCAGCAAGCAATTTTAGAGTTAGACCAGCAGCCAGTAGGAGGCACAGAAGAAACAGCGCTTGAACAACAATTGGCTGATCAACCTTTAGAGCAAGATGAGGGTGAGTATATGAAAATAACCAGAGCAATAAAGGGAGTAAAGGCTCACAACTTGATATATTATACAGTTTAGGTATGCTGTTAAAAAGATAGTGTATATTAAGCTTACTAAAATTTATCTGCATCAAATAAAATTACTAAATACATAGGAAAAAAATACTGGCGTAAAACTTGTGCATATCTCATATTTTTATTTGGTGTTTTTCATTGTGTAATTGGTTAGTAATTAATAAAGCCTGCAATAATCAAAGGTTTATATATGTATTCAGCTAATTTTTTTTTAGTTTTAGTAGAGGAAAAGTTTGGATTACTATAAAATTCTTAGGAACAGATGAATTGTCCTGTTAATTACATCTTTTTTTTTTTTCTGTTTTTGTTTTCTGTCCAATTCCCTTCTCTCCCCCATTTCAGATAGATTTGTGACATCGCAGCACGCTTTACAGGAAAACATGACTCAATTTGAGCAACAATCTATAACACAGCAGTCATTTGATCAACAGGGCTTATCACAAGGTTAGTAATAAATAAAAGTTTTATAAAGCTTTTGAAAGTAATCTTTATAAATTTTATTCTGCAGCATAGCTATCATAAGGCATTTTGAAACAGCATCCACAATTGAAGTAACTGCAATATAAGGAACCTTGCAGAAATATTTTCTTAAATTATGGTTTTGAAGCCATATCTGGTAGAATATTTTGAATACTTAAATATAGTTAGCTTTTCCTTTTATGAGCTGATATTTAGCCATAAAACTATGAAATTTGTAGTCAGGCATTTTATATTCCTTCCATGATTCTGTCTGTAATTACTGTGAAAGCTCTAGCTGTACTTGTTCAGAACCTGTGATGATCAGAAGCAGTCTAAGATTTGACTGAGTAGTTGCTGAGATTCGCTATAGAAAAAGTGTAAAATATATAATCATGTAAAAGGTCAGCTAATGACAGCAATTTCCTTTGTATTTCTGTAAAGCTACATGCATGACAAATGAAGAGATCATAAACACTTGGAAACTTCTTTGTTTTAGCTATAAAATACTCAGAAATGTGCATAAGGAATGCTTATGCATTATGAAGAAATTACTGTGTTGCTTTGCTTTTTGCTGTTGGCTCTGTTGAGTTGGTGCTCGTATGAAGATAGTAGTTTTTTGGTTGGGCGGGGATGTTAAGTTTACAGAGTTTTATTTGTTTCTGACTCCAGCAAAGAACTTTATGTAACTGGTAATCAGTAGTTGATATCCCTGCTGGCTAAACTTCTCTATTCTTCATTTCATTCCCTCTTTAATTGTATGGAGCCTTTTATAAAAATATAATCTATTGCTAAGTTGCATGGAATTGTGAAGAAATAGGATAATTTGTTGCAGATTTCAATTCTCTAGGTTATGCTACTCTGTGTGTAACTGAGAAAATAGATTATGCTCCTCTTTTATTAAGCAGGACTGAAACAGATTCTATTAAAACCCTATAGATTATTATAAATTACCTTTTACAGCTGTCCCAATGAGCAATAAGAGATACAGAATAAAGGTGAAAACTTTCACCATCAGTGTTACTTTCAGTGTGGTGGTGGTTTTTTTTCTTTTGGATTTGTACTGTTTTTTTGAATTTATAAAAAAAATTATTTAAACCTTGTTTTGTTATTTTAGACTTCAGTTCCTAGCATGTTTGTCTTCTTCTTTAAGTAAGTGTTGAATACTTAATGCTTTTTTCAGGAAAGGAAATTGTTCTAGATCCTACAAAACAATTCTTTCATCAGAAATATACATCAGCACAATTGTAAAATTGGTACTGGAGAATCAAAACGTGTTTTTTTTTCCTAAAGCTCATTTGTATAAGATGTTTCCTGTTCTACTTGGAATCTCATCCACAGATTCTCAACTCTTTGAAGTTTCCTTGAAGATCCTGGAGCCCTACAAAATTTTTGAATTTCAGGTAGGTAAGCATTTGCGCGGATGCATGCGTTAAATTGGTCGACCCTCTCCCTATGTCTGCATCTGTGCTTCATGCTCCTGTTTTCTTTTTCCTATCAGCTAGACAGATCATTCAAGTTCTAGACATTTTTTTTTAATTATTTTCTTGGCATTTTTAGGCTGTATTCTTATTAAAATATTTTGGCTCAGTGTTTATTAATAGAACAGCATCAGAGTTCCTAGAAAATCTTCAGGTTTTATTTTTATTGTTTGCTAATTTTAAAGAAAAGGGGAATACATGCATTTCATACAGATGGCTGATGCGTAGGTCTGCGTGGACCTCTCAGAACTTGTTCTTTCTTTCAGGTTTGTTTGCAGTACTTCTACAGAATTTTTGGTTTGTTGAGATAGAGTTTCTTTTTGATATGTTCAGACCTGTTAAGAAGTGCATTTTGAGCGCGCTTCTGATTTCATCTGGGATTTGTTTCAGGTAGTTTTGAAGGACAGTAAAAGGACTGCAGTGTTCTGTCTGGTCTTACATATCCAGGTATACTCATTTTTAGTGAGGTCAGAACAACTGAATAGATCTTTTTTATCAGGACATGTCTTTGGGTTGTTGAACATCATCTGTCACCAAACATGTTTTCATATAGATTATGTCACCCTTTCTTCATTTGAAGTCTCCCTGGAAGCATGGTTGAATGTTAATGATTAAATTAGTGGTAAAGGGGGGAGTGTTTTTGACATACTACAAGAATTTCAAATACTATTATTCTGTAGCCCATGTGAATACCCCCTTGCCACCAGACTGCTGTTCTGCTTTCTTAAGAACTTGATTTACAGACTTAGGACTTGGTACTCCTGCTCTTTGAGTAACTGTTTACACATGGATTCCAGTGGATGCTGCTCTCTTGGTTCTAGAAGTTGCCTAAGTAGCCAACTTGCAGAACATTTGATTGCTAGTCACTGATCTCCACAGGGATCAACAAGTGCATGTAGATGCATTTGTGATATTAGAATTTACATGACCAGTCAGTTCAGAAAACAAAGACTTTGAGTTGTCAGAGCAAACCAAGATAGTGTATTTTCTATGAACCATTATACAGTTTGATTTCAGATTCTGCTCATAAACTGATTTACAGAATATTCTATATTTTCAGTAAATTCTGTCAGTGTAGAAGAGAGTAGGTTGGGTGATGTTACAAATTACATTGCAATTGATGACTTACACTGAACATAAAAGGTCTTTCGGAGTTTAGAAGACTGTTGTATGAGACTCCTGTTATTAACTTTGGTGCTGAAGTTGTTTTCTGTTCTTTGCTTGGCAAAAAAAGGTTAGGCAAAAGTTTGAGGAAAATGATAGGTATTGATGGGAAATAAGAGCAGAAATTAAAAGCTCCAGTTATACTTCTGTCTCCTCAGACTTTTTAAAGTTGTTCTGTGAAAATGGTGTGGTGGTGGCAATTGTCGTCCACATATTCAGAGTTGTCAGATCCTTTCAAATTTTGAGTGGACATTGACCTTCAGCCTAGGTGCTGAGCAACATGATGTGTATGTATTCCTGTTAAACATTTGGTTTGTATTTATCCCTGATCTGCTTTCAGAAGTAGTATTTCTTTCTTCAGTTTGTCCCAAAATAACTCCAAGTTCAGAACTTTGCTTCCTAAGCACTTTGGGAATTTTTTAAATCTCTGGATAAAAATTGATATGGAAAATGACAATTATTAAAACAATTTAAGTGTGTATTCGGTAAAATAGCTTTTTTCCTTCTTTGTTAGTAAAAAATAGTGATGAAAGTATACGTATTTTTTTAGGTTGTTGTTTCTTTTTACATTTGATAGTTATGTCCAAGTTATGTCCATTTCTGTATGGAGGGTATGAAAGTGGCATCTTTTTTTCCCCTAGTTTCTTGAGGCCTTTTTTGTGCGTGTATTCTTACCAAATGTAGCAAAAATACTACTTTTCCATAACAATGCTTCTAACATTTTGTTTGAAAACAGCAGTTAGTGGCCATCTAATGACCATAAAGCTTTTCATGGCTGTTCTTCATACCACTCTTAGTTTGTCATTTCACTAAGTGTAGTTCAGCTACAAGATTTAGTCTCTAGAATCTTTTTATTTCCTATAATCTTGGCAGTTATAAGAGAGAATCTAATACATGAATTGCAGCATTAGGTTTTGTTCTAAATCACTACCTAACTAATGATGCTTTCAAGATTGGTTTACATTTGTGACTTTTCATTCTATGGTATAAGCAGTAGCACATAAGTAGATTACTTTTCTCTATAGACAGGTGTTCTTTTGCTGTGAAAAATATCTTTTGGGGCAACTTCTGATTATACTTAACGCATCCCAGTGTTTGATATTCTGTAATTCAAAACATTCTCCAAGCGTTGCTTTTTTGGCCTCTGGTGCTGTGATGATCTGATATGGGTTTGTTTCTACCCTGTTTTCATAACCTTCACCCTTTTTGTCCATTGAAGGCAAACTGCACAGAAATAAGAAAATTACTACCCTTATTAATTATGAATACCTGTGGTTTCTCCTTTTTCCCCTGCATAACATTTACTTGTCTATTCATATATGTTAAAAGTATTAGAGCTTGGAAGGGCTGATAAAAGAGCGTGTCTATTAGTATAAAAAATTGCAATCTGAGCTATATTTCCCTGGCTTTGGATGAGTTATGCAGTCCATTCATTCGTTTGTTCAGAAGACAAGGTAATAAAGATCTGATGTTCTAGAAGAACAAAACTAAATAAATGTCAGATCTTTGTACTGGAAATGTGAATGAAAATGTTTATTTTTACTTTGCAGTTTGCCTTTGAGAGGCCATACTTTACTATTATCTAAAGAGTGGGAATATGTGGAGGAGATCCAAAGTAGGAGACAGTGGGGTTACTTTATCAGAAACTGGAGTTCTCCTATTGGGTCATCTCCTCCACTCACCCGCCATCCTCCCCACTGAGCTTTGCATCCTTGTGATCGGCTTCCAGTGTAGTTAAGGGAGCGTGGTACCAACGTGGATAAAGGGAGATGGGTCAACCTGTTTGACACATGCATGCTTACATACAAGAAATTCAAAATTTCAATGGCTCTAAGGTAATTGTGGCACCCTGAAGAAACTTCAAACAGTGTTTTTCTGTGGAGGAGATTGTCCAATAGAATTCCAGCTAATGGTAAGTAACCCAATTACACAATTATGCCAACAACAGTTGTGTATTTTGCCACTCAGCAGTGAAGAATATAAAATGAGTATTACTGTGTGGTAATACTATTTTATCTATTTTGAAGGTAGTCTTCATTAATGTGATGTTATTCAGAGTTCAATTCAGTGTATTTTCTGGTCTTGTGATTTTATATTTCTGGCAGGATTTGCAGTTAATGAGAGCTACAATCAACAGACTCAGTTTCCAGCTGTTCAGCAGCTGCAGGATTCAAGCACACTTGAATCTCAGGCTCTTTCAACAAGTTACCATCCACCATCCCTTCTTCAAGTTCCTAATACAGATGCTATTAATGTAGTAAGTACTGCTAGATGGCACTGTGTTGGGCTCAGTGAGGATTTTCTTGTGAGTTCTTCATAAATAATTATGTGAACTGAGAAATTGGGAAAGTTTCAAATCTTTCCTAGGTTGCTTATGTTAAACTGCTGGGAAAAAGGGAGTGTGGCTTGTAATTAGTTCTTGTTTCATCAAGAATTGTACACTTTGCTCAAGACTTTTTACTTCATAGCATTATATCCTTTTAAATCATAAATCTGGAACTGAGGAACCCCTATGAGTCTTCTCATGTGACTTAGTGTTATAAAATATCTTGCATTATTGCATTGTATTATTTCCTAATTCCTAAATTATTAAAGGTATAATCAAGTAATAAAAGCATTACAAATATGTAAGTCATCATTCACTGAGGTTACATAGTATGTTATTCTTTCATGGTTCTCATCTGATTAAGTTTGTAAAGCAGATCAGTTGCTTAAAAAAACT
Organism: Centrocercus urophasianus; assembly: GCF_019232065.1. Classification (NCBI taxonomy): domain Eukaryota; kingdom Metazoa; phylum Chordata; class Aves; order Galliformes; family Phasianidae; genus Centrocercus; species Centrocercus urophasianus. Next base: position 56,381,908 of record NW_024884253.1, read on the forward strand.
TTGCAGTTTAAATTTCGCATTTTATTATAGTAACAGCAGATAGCATGAAGGCCATATCTAGTAATGGGGACTGTCTTTACCATACTGAAGTGCATGAATTAAAGCTCTTTTATGCTTTTTGGTAAAAGACAAAATCCGGTCAAGGAAGTGAGGTGGGTTTTCAGATCTGAAGAAGTTGGAGTAAGTTCAGTCTCTGAAGTTTTCTTTAAACATTACAACATGTTTTGCTGGAGGGTTTTTCTGTAGTTGTTTCTCAGAGGAAAAACTTCTCCAGAAAATACTAAAGACTGTCAGTACTAATGCGTATTTTGCTGCTCAATGTAGGTCTTCTATTGCTTAGTAAGTCTACTTTAGGGTTAAATTTAATCCTTCAAACACCATAAAATTTAGGAAAATGTGAGACTTTTTTTTCTAGACTTTTAAGAAGGTATAAGTGCACCTTTGACAGTTTATTCTGACTCAGTAGATGTATGTTTTTCAGCTTTTCCCTATGAAAGAGCTAAGGTATTGCATTGCACTCAATTTCTTGTCATGAATTTGTGAAAGAATAGATCTCTGGCTTTGTGTTTACTTCTGTAAATGCTTGAATTTTTCTTGCCTACTTGCATGGCTTTGTAGTAGTATTTTGTTGTGAAATTTACTTGAGGCTTTGATTTCTAGACTACTCGCTTGATACAAGATCAGTCATCACAAGAAGAGCTTGAATTGCATACCCAAAGGCCTCATTTTCTTGAGGACAGTGAAGATCAAAGCAGGCGTTCATATAGGTTTGTTATACTTTACTTTTAGGTTCAGCCGTAGAATTTCCTGGATGTCTTATGGCCACTAACTGTATGCAACTAATAATTTTGTTTTAATAGATGTGAATATTGCAACAAGGGTTTTAAGAAATCCAGCCATTTGAAACAACATGTACGATCGCATACTGGTGAGAAGCCTTATAAATGCCAACTATGTGGCCGTGGCTTTGTTTCCTCAGGAGTTCTTAAGTCACATGAAAAGACTCATACAGGTAACAGAGTATGCCAGCTCTCCGTTTTCTTAAGTCAGAGTGTTTACTATACCCAAACTTGTGTAAGTAAACAGAACAACTGCACGTTACTTACTTGTTTCTGTTACTTTAAGGAGTTAAAGCATTCAGCTGTAGCATTTGCAATACATCCTTCACAACTAATGGCAGCCTTACAAGGCACATGGCAACTCACATGAGCATGAAGCCTTACAAGTGCCCATTCTGTGATGAAAGCTTTCGAACAACTGTTCACTGCAAAAAGCATATGAAAAAACATCAAGCAGTCTCCTCAGCTGTAGCATCAGCTACAGAAACAGGAGGGGGAGGTAATTTCATTTTTACTCTTATAGTCCTTACTACGTAACAAGTACAAATGTTTCAGTAGGTTACATGAATGCTGTACCAATAATGCTATAAATTAACCTTAATGCATGGGTAACATGTAATGTCCAGGGCTGCTGGAACTGCTTTTTTGTCTAAGTTGTTGTAAGAAATCAGTCTGCTAGGAGGCTATCCAGTGTACTCAAGGTATTGTATGTTACATAATGACTTTTTGTGCCACTAAAGTAGAAGTCTTTTGTTCTAAATTTATACCTGTATTCAATTATTGTAAAAACAAAAGTAATAAATCTAGTGTTATTTTAAAGATATATACATAGTTACATCTCTTAAAGAGAGATTAAGTGGAAGCACGGGCTGCACAGTGGCCTTGTATTTAATAATGTATTTGTAATAAGCGTTATGTTTTTGTAATTTCAGCTGACAGATTAAACTAAAAATACGTGTGTGTGTGTATATATATATATATATATATATATATAATTTTTCTTTTTTGTAGTTGCGTGTGTTGAAGATGATGATGAAAATTCTGAAAGAGCTTCCAGAAAATCTCGTCCTGGTGTCATAACTTTTACAGAAGAAGAAACAGCAGAACTGGCAAAAATTAGGCCTCGAGAAAGTGCTACTGTGTCAGAAAAAGTTCTTGTTCAGTCTGCTGCAGAGAAAGACAGAATTAGTGAGATCAAAGATAAGCAGGCAGAATTGGAAGCAGAGCCTAAATATGCCAACTGTTGTAGTTACTGCCCCAAAAGCTTTAAAAAGCCCAGTGATTTAGTCAGGTAAGAAATGGAAAACTTCTGTATCTTTTCAATTTTCCAAATTCTTTAGCAGACATTTGGTAGTAACAGATCGTTTTAACTTTTTATGCCTAAGCTAAGGCTTGACTCATGTTTATGTAAATTTATCTTTTTCAGAATGGTTTAAAAATACGTATGTATGGTTTAACAGTATGTATGAAATTGTTGCTTGTTCTGTATCTGAGTAGAACAGCCTTTTCATGTTTCCGGTTTCCTACGCTATTAGAACCTTTTTTACAGTTTCAGAATAAATTATTTTTCCGTAAAACAAGACTTGCATATAAAAATAAAACAAAAATAAAATAAAACAAGAATATTCTTTCAGTTTGACAAATTGTGCAAGTTTGAATTGTCTTCCTTAGTTGTTCTGCTTACTGTAAAGCTGATATTAATTGTTGAGGATTTCTAAAATTAATAATGTAGAAAATATTCATAGAAGCTGACATAAGGACAGAAATTCACTTGTGTGTGTATTTTGGAATTATTAGGCATGTTCGTATCCATACTGGAGAGAAGCCGTATAAGTGCGAAGAATGTGGGAAGAGTTTCACTGTAAAATCCACTCTAGATTGTCATGTTAAAACACATACAGGTCAGTATGATTTTGAATGTCTTTGTCAAGAAACCAGTTACTTTCGTAGCTGTGTTAGCTTGAAGGTTTTGGGAGGGATTATATATTTCACTATGATGTGGGGAAAATGGCATGAGTGCCATGGCTAGGTGGCATTTGGTGCTTGCAGCGTCATCGAGTTTAATCGTATGGTTTATTCAAAATGCCATAATAATGTTCGTGGAGAATATATATATATGTATCTGCACTAATTTAATCATAAATTAGTGGTAATATCTCAGTGCTAAATGGTTTTCCTGAGCAAGAGGGTGGAGTTAAAAATAATAATAATAATTTATAAAATTAAATGTTAAAAATTCTTTGAGTTTGTGGTGGTCTTTAAAAATGCTACATTGTTTGCAAAAGCTTAAGATTTGAGGTGATTGTTTTAAATTTCTTTGAGCGAGCACTTCAATTATGTTTCTTTTCAGTTATCTTATTAGAATGGTTTGGGTTGGAAGGGACCTTTAAGATCAATTCCAATCCCACTGCCCCAGTCAGCAGTATCTCCCTCTAGACCATGTCCCATCCAGCTTTGCTTTGAATACTTCCATAGAGGGGGCTTTCTAATGGATGCTGTTGACCTTTGTTCTGTGGTTACTATACATAGTTACACTTCATTGTTATACATAAAACCAGGTCTCAACAACCAGGTTGTGAGATTTGGTCCTTTGGCTAAATACTTACTCCCAGCATCTCATTTTGATTTAGCATATACAGCGTGGTGGCATAACACACATTATTATAGTTCTGCTTCATTGCTTATTGATTTCTTGTGTATATAATGGTTCTTTTAATAATTTGATTGGATAGCAAGCAGTATGACATAATCTTGTAGATGCAATAAAGTACACTTAATTACACTTTGATACTCTTTTGACTAATACTTTGATGCTGCTTTAGCATTTGGCATTTGTATATGTCTTTTCATGCCAATTTGTAATAGTCTTCCCTCTAAGTTTCGTTTTGACCATTAGATCCCTGTTCATAGTTGAAGTTCAACATTCCAGTCCATCCGTTCTTCTTTTCACTCTCCAGAATTTTGGCATTTTAATAAAAATCACATCAGATCTTAATTTGAATATTTAACCTTCTGTTTAAAGAGGACTTCAGATGTTGAGTTCACTTTTCACTCTTTAGAATAAAGTAGTTCACTTGGAAGGGACCTACAAAGACCAAGTCCAACTGTCTGATTGCTTCAGGGCTAAACAGAAGTGAAAGCATATGATTAAGGGCATTATCCAAATGCCAGTTGAACTGTTTTGATGTTGTTAATTCATTTGCTGTTCCCTTGTTCTCTGTTCCACCCTGCCTTTTTTTTTCCCCAGGTTTGGTTTTAGAGGGAAAGACTGGAAAATGTTTTTTTCCTTGGTATTCTTAATGGGGGAGATGCCTGTGCTTGCAGTCTGTGCCTCTGTTGTCTTCATGAACTACATTGATTTGTTATTCTTAGGTTGTTTCTGCTGAACTTGAATGCTTCCAGAGATTTTGTTTATGTTGAGCAGAATGTGACATCAGTGTAACCTCAATCTATAATCTGAAATAGGTTGAACTATAATTCAGGAATTTGATGGGAAATTCTTCTGAATAAACGAGACTTAGAACTCAACAGGAGAAACTGCATGCCCTGATTCTTTTTGTGATCTCATTATCAACTGTAAATAATAAACATCACCAGGTCATAGGAATACAGTTCTGACCAGAAAGTAGGTTTTTTTTTTTTGTTTTGTTTCAAACTGAGGTTTTTTTGAAACTACTTGGTTAGTGAGGAATTTGAGAGATGTTAATGAAGATGAGTGGCCTCAAGCTGACCTATTAAGATTCTGAATGAAAAATAAAATGAGTTTCAGAAATTAAGAGGAAGTAAAGATAGACTTAATTTAGGCTACTGGTTCATTTGAAAAACAGCCAAAGTTATAAAGAAAAAGGCTACTTATTTCAATTTCTTTCTTTTCAAAATAGTTTAGAATCAGTATTTTCTTAAATTCTTGGCACAGGTCTGTTGAATTTTAGAGTTATTCTCATTTATCTGTTTGTTTTTTTTTTTTTTTTTTTTTTTTTTTTCCAGGTCAGAAGCTCTTCAGTTGTCACGTGTGCAGTAATTCTTTTTCTACAAAAGGAAGTCTAAAAGTCCACATGCGTCTGCATACAGGAGCAAAGCCATTTAAATGTCCACACTGTGATTTACGGTTTCGTACTTCTGGGCGCAGAAAAACCCACATCCAGTGTCATTATAAACCAGAAACAAAGAAGGTTAGGAAGCCTGTTGCCCGCACTTCAGCTGAGGGATTGCAGCCAGTCAGTCTTCTTAATTCATCTTCAACAGATCCTAATGTTTTCATCATGAATAACTCTGTTTTGACAAGTCAGTTTGATCAAAATTTACTTCAACAAGGACTTGTGGGCCAGGCTATCCTGCCTGCTTCCGTGTCAGGTAAAAATGGATGACTTTTTGGTGGTGGTATTTAAATCAAGTACTGAACTTTGTTTTCTGTTAGAGTTCAGAAACTTATACCAAACACTACTTCCAAACAGGTAAGCGTTGTATTGCATTGATAACTTGATGCACAGTCATGACATAAATAGAAATTTATTTTAGAATGAAAGTGAAAATGTTATGGTAGTCACAGTTAACCTGGAAGGTTCTCTTCAGGTCTGCTGTGATGTTGAACTATAGAAAGGAAAAAAAAAATGTTGATAATAAATAGGTAGACTACTTGTATTCTTTTTGTAATATTCTTGCCTTTTCCTAATAAGGAAAGAAGCAAAATGATTATTAATACCACATTTATCACAAATCAGACTTTTCAAATAACATTTATCAGTATCTTCCAAGCTCATTTGGCTGGATTTAGATAACTGTTTAGAGTAAGTCATAAGATGAGCTCAGATTACTGGAGTTAAATACCAGAGTGATACATTGCTATGAAACTACCTGATGTTTGCTTGGAATTCCGAGTGAACAGAATGAAGCATTTGTTATGTTCAGAAATCCTAGGAAGAGGCAGGAAAGTTCTGAAATCCAGGCTAGTGGTTTGTATTTTGCCCTGAGTAGATATTTTTTGTGAAGATGTTTTTATGCTAAAGATACTTATTCACAAAGAAGGATGATTTTCGGGCATCCACTAAAGGATGCTGGTTGATCATAATAAAGGTGTTTTTGGAGATTGTATGTCAAACACGAGGTGATCTTTACACATTTTGGGAGCTTTTGTAGAGGTAGTGTCTTCGATTTTTAACATTAGCTTTCTAAATTGCTAAGATTTCGATTTTCAAATGCTAATGCACTTTTTTTTCCCATCCATGTGATTACATAGGTTGTCCATAGTTTCCTTGAACAATATTTATGTGCTGTGTATAAATATGGTAACAGCTCTCACGTGTGCTAAGGGTCAGAATGCACATACCTTGTGTGTATAATTGCTGCTTGTTTTTAGGGGTAGCATACACTTAGGAACACTTAAAGCAAATTTCTCCAGATTTGTCTTGGTAGGTGCTCTGGAGTGGTTCTTATTTTGGAAGATGCCAGCTACTGTTTAAATAATAACTATCCCTAAATGACATGGAACTTATTAAATTTTAAACTAGCCAGCCAGAATGTTGAAATGACGCACAAAAGTGTGTATGTGTAGTTTCTGTATTGATTTTGTTTATAAAAATAAGCAAGCTAAAAGAGGCGGTCAGTAATGATAAAGAAAAACATAATGCAACTGTTTTCTTTGGTAGCTGGAGGTGACTTAACTGTGTCCTTGACAGATGGTAGCTTGGCCACTCTTGAAGGAATACAGTTACAACTTGCTGCTAATCTGGTTGGACAAAATGTTCAAATCTCTGGAATTGATGCTGCTAGTATCAACAACATAACATTACAGGTAGGTTGTTTTCAGTTTATTTGATTTTATAGAATCAGTTTGAAGACTGAAGGAAGTTTAATGAGTATATGTACTTCTGAAGTAGTACTTTTGAGTGAGACATCTGACAGCTCCATGCTGTTTCAGTTGTATCATGTTAGAGCTTAGGTTCATGGTGGGATTTTTGTTTTGGCTTTTTTCTCTTCAAGTTTTTCGGATTTTTACCTCTCTGGGATTTTGACAGATTTCTTTAAAATCCATTTTTTTTTTTTCTTTTAATGGCGTTTTGTCTTTTCATTTTAAAAAAACATTTTAAGCAACATCTCCCCTCCCAGTCACCCTCCTCAAAACAGAAGAACCCAAATGTTACTAAAAATTTTCCTTACCATGACACTTGCGTTGTCTAGTTTCAAACATTTAGACTCATAGTTCAAATGCCATTTGAACTTGTAAAATGAACAATAGAAATACTTTACATAAAAGAAAGTGAAATTAATAAATTTGAGAATTCAAAATGACATGAAAGAATCGTTTGATGAAATTGGTTGGGTTTGATTAGTTTCAGAGACTTGTTTTGAGGAAAAGACTTCTGGTGACTTCTATGTCCAACTCCTAGGTCAAGGAAAGATCATCATCTGAATTGCATTGGTTCATTTGAAGTCTGTCTACTTAAAAAGTTTATAGCTAAAAGTAAAGGAAACTGTAGCTTTGTTTCCCTTAATTCCCAAACACTCATCCCAAAGAAAACTGTGTATTTAAATATTGAAAACAGATATTTTCTGGTGAACTGGAACTTCTAGGACCCATAAAGACTGAAAAAGAGATCATTTCTGATGGTCTTTTTCCCTTCTGCTCCTTTCAGTGATTTGTGAGCAATAAGCCTTGCATGCAAGACACTACAAAATGCCAATATAGTAGATACCCAGTATGCCTATTTGTAGCTGTGATCATGATTTCCTGAACCTGGACGTTGAATAGGCATCCTACAAATAGATACTTCAAAAATTTTAATTTTTTTAATAGTAATCTTAAATAGTATATATTCCAAATGCACCTTTCTGAATTCTGGATTTGTTATAAATATTCATGTAACCCAGATTTATTAAGTCAGATTGATCAGACTGAGAATTTGTTTTTCAGATTGATCCAAGCATTCTACAGCAAACCTTACAGCAGAGTAATATACTTGCTCAGCAACTAACTGGAGATCCCAGTATGGCTCCACAGAATCCCTCCCTCCAGACAGCGGAAAATGCAGTGCCAGCTAACGTGGTTATTCAGCCTGTATCAGGCCTGTCTTTGCAGCCTACAGTAACATCTTCAGCTAACATGACAATTGGATCCCTATCTGAGCAAGAGTCTGTGCTGACGACCAGTGCTAGTGGTGAGTAGTGCCACTAGTCTTATGCTTTGAATTGTTTAGCATTAACTTTTCACTTTTTTTAATACTTCGTTTAGTAAGTTGGATATATGCTTCTTGTAACAGCGTATTTGTCAAATTCTGCAACTTTATCACTTTTGAATACAAGGTTTTCATAATGTGTACTACAAAATTGAAGAATATGTATAGCTTTTAGGAATATAAAAGCTTTTTAAGTTGTAGAGGAATAAATTAGACTGTGGAAATAATTTCTCCTTTAGATTGCAAGTTTTAGCATCTTACCTTGGCTAAGTCTTTCATACTAGTTCAAAAAATAATGTTGTAATTGTAGTTTTACAAAATATATATTGTAAAGAAAGGATATTCATGGAAATTTTTGTTCTACCTTTTTATATTTAGGTACACAGGACATCTCTCAGGTCATGACTTCACAGGGTATGGTGTCATCTTCAAATGGACAACATGAGATAACATTGACCATAAATAATTCCAGTTTGAGTCAAGTTCTAGCTCATGCTACAGGTTCTACTACTGCAAGCTCATCAGGAAGTCCTCAAGAAATCACTCTTACAATATCTGGTTGGTATTTCTAATTATTTTTAGTGGTACCAGATCTCTGTTTCAGAGGCTAGCTGGTACGGTATTTGAGCATATTTTTGCTGTCATCTGCATTCCTTTTTATATTCATCAGCTTTAAAAGGTATTTTCTAAATCTACCTTTGAAAGCCAAATGCAATTGCAGTGAGTACAAATGTAAGATCAGTTCCCTGTTTTATTCATGGTCTTATTTCAACAGATATTTCTCAGGGGGAAAGTTTGTGTAAGCAGTTCTTATTTCCTTGCTGTGACTCATTTGGCTTAGTGCAATTCCTGGGTAATTCCTGGTGGGATAGGAGCAAGCAGCTCAAGGCAGGCATTGGGGTTGAGTTTATTTAATATAAATTCACTTCCATACCTGTTCCAATACATATTCCAAAAGATGTTCTGACCATCCTTGCATGTGTACTCTTCAGTCACTGTAGTAAGTAGTTAGTACTCTAGGTGTCTTTAAACACATTTAGACTATCTTTACTGCCTTTAGGAAACTGATTTTATGTACAATATAATTAGCAGTCCACTTTCCTCAAAGACATGTTTGTTTAATTACATTTCTTAAGTGGATCCAGTGTTTTAACTATTAGTCTTCAGTTTGCTAGCTTGTATAGTTTCATGAAGTTCTTGTGCCTTGAATTTAAGATCTATCAGTATTCGTCTAAATATTAAGAAGTACAGGTATTTCTCTGTATATTGCCATCTGAACCTATATTAAGAATATGTTGAAGTTTTTTGTAAAAATATGCATGTGAAGAAGTGAATCTTGTTTTGGTTTTATCTTCTGCTTTTAATTTATGATCACTTTTTTTTTTTTTTAAATTGAGTGTAGTAGTAGAATAATGTTGAGATATTTCTGGCTGTAATAGGACTAATTTCTTTTTAGGTCAAGATCTTATTCAGCACAATTCTGGAAGCAGTGATCTGAATAGTAGCTTAAGGTTGACAGCACCAACCATCAACAGTCAGAGTACAGGTGCAACATTAACTATAAGTAATGACCACCTTCTTTCTCAGGGCACTTCACTAAATGCTCCAGGTATGCTTCCAGTGATTTTCTAACAAGAAATAAGTTTGTTAAAAAAAAATAAGCTTTAGGCAGGAATAATACAGTCTTGCACACTACAATTAAGTAACAACAAGATTTAGATGTTTTCTCAGTAGTTTTAAATTGCTGTACCAATTTAAATTATCCACTCCACAGAACAAGAAGGAAATGCCTACCCCTAGGATATTCTGTAGATTGTTTGTTTTTGTTTTACATATATTCCAGAGCTTAATACAACAACTGGAACAAACCTTCCTTCAACAACACCCATATCTCAATCTACAGTTTCTGCCCAGAATTTGGTCATGTCTTCATCAGGAGTTGGAGGAGATGGTAGTGTCACTTTGACCCTTGCTGATACTCAGGGAATGTTGTCAGGTGGTCTTGATGCAGTTACACTTAATATCACATCACAGGTAAGAAGTGTTTTTCTGAACTGACAGATAAGCTAGCTTTATTGTCTTAGAGGGCTGGAATTAGGATTTTTCTTAGAAAATAATTTTGAGATGAATTTTTTGTGATAAACTGGTTTTATATATGGGTGCTGTAATTTCTTCTTTAGAAGGCAAAAGCTGTCAAAATACAAGAAACGTAATGTCTTCTAATTGTAGCTTTTTTTTTGTTTGTTTTTTCCTCTTTAAATAAAAAGGGGGATGAGTAAAGAGTATTTGCTGTGGGTACCTAATGGTAAAGCTGGTAGATATTATTTTCTCAAGGATTGGCATAAATGTTACAGTAAAAATGTTTCAGAGATGTTCAGCAAATCTACCTAAGATAAGGTACATGCAGGATAAATAATAAAGAAGATGATTATCTTTTTGCTTTGTGTTTTTTTCTGGTTAAACCTTGTCTGTATCTCTGCCTTTGTTGTGAGTGAAATTGTTTTGTTGTCGTTCTTAATGAGTTGTTGGTTTTTTTTATCCCTGCTTTTCAAAAGATAGGACAATATGATCAAAACAAGAAGCTGTGTTGGGGAAAACTGAAAAACAATTTTAAATTTATCTGAGGAGGAACAGTTAATCTTTAATAATAGGACACGTTATGGAGACTGTGGTGTAGTACCTTCCTTGAGGTTTTGCATCGTGGAGACCTAAATAAGATTGTTCTTTTACCTTGAGCGTGCTTGAGAACATGTGAACTGAAGAGAAATTGGAACAGGTCTCTTCACAGCAACATAAGTGTTTAAATGAATTATGTTGTCTGGAAATTGGTCTAGATTAGGGCCATGGAGATGATTAGAGAGCTGGAGTGCACCCATCTACGGAGAGAGGCTGAGAACTGGGGATGTTAAACCTGGAGAAGAGAAGGCTTTGGGGAGATTGTATTGTGCCCTTTCAGTATTTAAAGGGGGCTTATGAAAAAAATGGAAACTGACTTTTTACATGGCCTAATAGTGAGAGGATAAAGGGAAACAGTTTTGAAGTTAAATAAGAGATTTAGATTACATGTTGGGGGAAATTCTTCACTCAGAGGGTGAATGAGGCACAGGGGCTGCCCTGAGAAGCTGAGGGGGCCACATTTCTGGGGATATCCAAAGCCAGGTAGGCTGGGGCTTTGATCTCGTGGAATATATCCTTGCCCATGGAAGGTGGGTTAAAAGCAGAAGGCCCCTTCCAACCCAAGACATTCTATGAATAAAGAGGTAAACTTACAAGAAGTTACACAAGAATAATGCCGTATGACTATTATCTCTCAAGAAGCTTCAGTATTAATTTCATTCTTATCATAATGTAAGATTTTTGTAGTGTTGTCAAAAGCTAAAGTCAAGAAAGGGTTGCGGGAAGGCTTGCGTGATTCTTGTGAACTGTTGAGAATTTTTGATGTTGTGGAATAAAGAAGCAACATATATTTTCATTTCAGAGTTTGTAATAATTTAAACAATGTAGATTTAGCAGTGTTGATGTTTATTAATAAGACACTACTCTTAATACTAAGTCAAGTAAGAAATTGGATGCTGCACAAGTACGCTGTACATAGTATGAATCTTGATAAATGGGTTGGTAATGTGTAACATACATTCACATGTAGAGATTCACATGTAGAAGTTCTAGTGGTAATGTAGAAATAGAAATAATGTGATTTTAAAAATTCTGAAACTTAATTTGTTATTTTATATTTTGACTTCATGTACTTTGGAAATATGTTTAATTAGTAGATTTAAAAAAGGAAAGATCTGTGGAAAGACCACACAAAAAAGCAAAAGATAACATTATGGAGAGCATCATCTAAAGAGGCAAAAGATGAAGGCTGAAATGTGCAGCAATTGATGCAAGATGGGGAAAAATTAGAGTTTTTGCTTTTTTGGACTTCCAATTGTTCTTACACTTAACACCTTGGTATATTTAAAATCAGAGGAGAAGGAATGCTTCTAGCAGTTGTTCAAATAAATTGTCATGGTATTTTTCAAGGAAAAAAAAGAGGTAGTTTTGAGGTATAAAAATAATTTGTGTGACTGCAATTAATTGTTTAAATGTAGTTACTCTTCTTTTTTTTTTTTCTTTTTTTCCCTTCCCTCTTTGACAGGGTCAGCAGTTCCCTGCTATACTCGCGGATTCCAGTCTCGCTAGCCAAAGTGGGTCAGGCTCACAGCAAGTCATACTGGTGAGCCATACACCCCATTCAGCAGCTACAAACTCTGATGAAATAACGTATCAGGTAGATATTATATATTTCTGTATCTCTTGTGGGTAAAGAATGTTATTAATAAAAATATTAGGATAATTCCTTTGTATACTGAAGCAGGAAGGCTGATGTCATTCCTAAGAGCACTGGGAAGAGATTCATTGTGACTTCCTAATCACCCAGATTGTGTTTAAGTTTTGAGCTGAAAAACAAAAGAGAAATATGTTTAATAATGTGTTTTTCTACAAACTGTAGCAGTGGTTACTCAGCAGTTTTCTCCAAAAAAAATCCAAGTAAATTTGTTAGGTAATAAAAATAAATGAAGTTAAGAGCTGTGGGGAAAAGCAGCATCTATTGCTCTATCTTTTTTTTTTTTTTTTTTTTTTTTTTTTTTTTTTCAGCCAAATTGGTTTAACAATGGAGTATAAACTTTTCAACTTAAGTGTTTTGAGTTTCCACAGGCTGTTACACATGAGTAATGTCAGTAATATTATCAGAAGGGGTAGCTCAGATTTGTCTTGTTGAAGGTAGGATTAATAATTTCGTTAAGGTAACATGATCTCTAAACTGGGAAATACGGTAGAGGCAGATGATGACTAACAGTCAAAGGATGTGGGGCACTGGATTGGCAAGCAGACATCAATATGTAGGCAAGTTGTGACTGATGTGAGTGAGAGAAACTTTTGAACATAAAAAATGCTTGAAAAGAGCAGACCCTCTTCAAGTTTATGCTCATAAGGGTGGTGAGATGACAAAATAGTAGAGGAAACTCCCTCAAGCTTCTTGGAAAATTGTCAGAAATGCATACCTCTCTGGCATGTCTGTACACTGATAGATGCAACTGGAGGTAGGCATACAGTCTGCAATCTGATGGGAATCACAGAAAGAAGGTAGAACACACACAAATGAAGCACAGATATGATAGGATGATGGCTTTTTAGGACAGGACAACAAGACCATAGTAGGATTACATGGAGGTTTGCATAGGAGCTGGATGGTGATTCAGCTGTGGCTTTATGGGGGAATGATGTCTGGAAGATCAGGCTGTGGTGAATACTAATCATTTGCTTCAGATCACGTGATTAAGAAGAATCTGAAGATTTGTATTTCATCAGACACAGTCTTGGGTTTCCTGCCCCTAGCTCACACTTTGAGTAGAGGAACTGAACTAGATGATTTCAAGAAGTCTCTTCCAACCTAAGTAATTCCATGATTTGCAATCTCTGGTTTGCATATACTTCAGCCCACCTAAGATCATCTGAAAGGGCAACAAGCCAGGGTGCAAGGAATCTAGGAAACTTCTGGAGTGTATCAAGAAATTCCTGGTACAGGAGGTTGAAAAGCCAGCAAGGAAAGATGTTCAGCTGGGCTTCATAATTGCAAACAAGGAAGAACTGGTCAGAAATATGAATGTCAGGAACACCCTTGGTAGCTGAGACTGTAGATGATGGAGTTCAGGCACCAGAGAGAAGGAAAGAAACAAAAAAATGATTGGACTGCTGCATTCAGTGATGATGTTACCTGTGCAACAATGTCAAGGCCATTTGCTAGTGGTGTACCTCAGGGTTGAAATACTGGGATGAGTACTATTTAACCTCTTCATTAATGACCTGCGTGATAGAACAGAGAGCATGCTCAATTGATTTGCAGATTATAGAAAACTGTGAGGAGTTTTGTGATGGATTGGATGGTTGTGCTGCCATTGAGAAGCATATTGATAGGCTGGGGAAATGGGCCAACAGGAATGTCATGAAATTCCATTTAGGGAAATGCAGAGTTCAGTCCCTGGAGAAAAATAACCCCATGCACTGGTATGTGCTGGAAAGCAGCTTAGTAGAGCAGGACTTGTATGTGGAGGGGGTGAGGGGTACTAGTGAACAAGTATTTAACCATGAGTTAGCAATGTGCTCTTGCAGCAGAGGTGGTCAGCAGCATCCTTGGATTCATTTAAGAGCAGGATTGGGAGGGAGGTGATTGTCCCCCTCTATTCAGCTCTTGTGAGACCCCATCTGGAGTATTGTGTCCAGGCCTGGGGCACCCAGCAGAAGAAAGACGCAGAGTTCTTGGAGTGGGTTCAGAGGAGGGCCACTAAGAAGATCAGAGGGCTGGAGTACCTTTCCTGTGAGGAAAGGTTGAGGGAACTGGGATTGTTTAGCTTGGAAAGAGAATGCTCTGGGGAGACATCATTGTGGCCTTCCAGTACCTTGAAGGGAGTGTATAAACAGGAAGGGGGATGACTGTTTACGTGGGTGATAGTGATAGGGCAAGAGGGAGTGGTTTTAAACTGAGACAGGGGAGGTTTAGGTTAGATATTAGGAAGAAGTTTTCTTCTCAGGAGGTGGTGATGCACTGGAAGAGGTTGCCCAAGGAGGTTGTGGATGCCCCATCTGTGGAGGCATTCGAGGCCAGGTTGGATGTGTCTCTGGGCAGCCTGGTCTGGTGGTTGATGACCATTCAGATAGCAGGGGGGTTGAAACTAGATGATCTTTGAGGTCCTTTTCAACCTAGGCCATTCTATGACTATAATTGCCAGCAGGGCAATAGGAGATGATTCTTTCCCTTTACTCAGCACCAATGAAAGGACATGCTGTGGAGTGCTCTGCCCAGTCATAACTCACCAGTAAAATAGGGACATGAACATATGGCAGGGAGTACAGTGAAGGGCTGCAGAGATGATTGTGTTAGTGTCTGCTGCAGGAGGAGAGACAGAGTGTGGGGATTGTTCAGCCTGATAAAAGCCTTCGTGGTGGTTGGTGATGGTGAGGTTGTTCTTAACAGTGTGCATGGTATCTGATGTGAGGGAATAAAGCAGACAGAGCCAGTCTGATTTCAGTGGTGCTTATGAAACGACAGCAGGCTATAACCCTTGTTTTACTGTGAGTGAAACAGGTGGTTGAATTCTGGACAAATTTTCAGGAGAGTCTGGAGTCTCCATACTTGATATTCAGAAGCTGTCTGGGCATGACTGTGAGCCTGCTCTTGGGAATTTTGGAATAGATGATCTCAAGGCATCCCTTCCAACTTGAACTATTCTATTAATTTCCTATTTTTACACTTTCATATGGTTGAATGAGAATTCTGAACAATTTTGCAGGGTTCACATACTCTGTGAAAATGGGTGGTCTAAAATTTTACTTGCCCATATTGTATCTCCTCTAAATTTAGGACTGGATTTTGTCTTTCAATTTATATATGCTTTCATAAATCAGAGTAGCATTTCATAAGGCTTACTAGAATGTCACCTGCAAACTGTGACAGAACCTGAGAAGCCATACGGTAGCAGTCAACATGTAACACTAATGAAGACCACTTTCCTTTCTGGTGACTGTTAATTTACCAGTAAACATTTCAGCAATTTCTTGAAAGGTTCGAACTAGTTGGAAATGTATAAATAAGTGTGTGTGATAAAAGGTTTTTTCTAATCCCTTCTTTTAGTTGTTTTGATATTACATCATTACTAATTTTGTTATATTCCTGATTTTTACTATGGGTAATGTTCTGCACTGCTTTGTACCTTTCTCGAGTTTAGTTCATCCTGAATTAGTCACTTAGCACTTAGTTTCTTTTCTGTATTTTCATATATTTCTTTTTAAAGAAAAAAATTCCATGAAGTTGAACAAGTTTCATGTTGCCTCCTTTGAGGAAAGTGAAACACAGCAAAACCATGCCCAGACCCTGTCAGCTTTTCATTGTTATTTCTGAGACTGTGTTAGTAGCTCAAAAATGCTTACTTAAGGTAACTGAATCCCTAATGAATGAATTAACCACATGGAAAACCATAAACATTCTCCTTTGTAAATGTCAGAGATGTTTTCTCTCTTTCTCTCTCTTTCTTTTCTCTGGAACTTTGTTTGGCTTTGAATTTTGTTTGTTAAGAATCATTTGAGATCTCAGGAATATAAAACTGGATGTAAAAAATTATTTATGTACTCAGACACATCAGATTTTACTGCATAAATGAATTTGAGCATAGTTACTCTAATCTTTTTGTTTCCTTAAAATTTGGTTATTCTAAGAGCAGTGAAATACATGGTTGTTTACATACAATTTGTCTTTCCTTTGTGTTGATAAGGTGCTTGCAAGCACCCTCAAAAAATTGATCACATCAAAGCAGCATCCAGAACAACCACCCAGTCTGCTGTGAGTGTACTTGATTATTTGACTGTGTTTTATAAATCGTTATAGGTGACAGAGGTTTCTCCTAATGTGACTAAAAGCAATCAAGCAGAAAAAGAAGGTCGTGTGCACCAGTGTTTTGAGTGTAGTCAGACCTTTTCTTCAGCCACCATGCTGATGCATCACAGTAAAGAGGTTCACGGCAAGGAAAGAATACATGTTTGTCATGTCTGCAATAAAGCCTTTAAGCGGGCAACACATCTCAAGGTATTTGGTAATAACAGTGGATTGTTCTGATAACTTGTTCTTTTGTTTTGGAATTGTTGTCATGTTACTGAAAGATACCTGTTAGCCCTTTACTTTTTCTGTTCATGCATAGTTTGTGAAGTGCATGATGTCTGTGAGGGGGAACTTAAATGACAGCATATGCTGACATAACTCTTCCATTGAGCATGGAGAAGTTTTTAGTGTTTTAATGTATATGTTGTCCACAAAAAGAAAGACGTGGATACCTGTCATATAAACAGTGGTGTCAGAAAAAGGTGTTTATTCTGTTCTCTTATATATATATTATTGCTACTTATCTTCTTTTCCAGATACACTTTTTGTAATTGTAAAATGCAAAGCAAAATCCTTGCTCTTATTTGATTTTTGGGTGTTCTGTTTTGTGAGTACAAGTGACATCTTCAGAGCAAACATTTGTTTTAAAATCCCCTTATGTTGTTGCTGTTCAGTACTTAAGAGAGTTTTTCAGAAGATTTCTTCTCACTGTAGTATCATATTTTAAGGAAATATACTTTGGTTGTGAAGCTTGTGCCTTTTGGGCGAGCACATGTGACAAAAAGATTATTGGTTCTTGGGAAAACACAAAATGCTGTGAAACTCAGTTACCTATATTTTATGAGAAAGTTTTCAGCAAAAAAAAAAAAAAAAAAGAGATTTGAATACAGAATTAGTAATTGTGAAAATGAAGAAATCAGACACCAATCTCCTAAACTTCTTTTTGTGGAAGTAAACTTTTTGAGCCCAGTGTTAGTGAATTAAGTTCACTGATGGTAAATTATTAATACCTAGTAAAATTGTGCTGTCTTACCTTTCTGAGCTTTTTAGGATGTTTCTTAAGAACCTTAGTGGTTTTTTTTTTTTCTTTTTGAGTAATTCAGCAATTGGTTGTAAGTGGTTCCATTTGCATGCTGACACTATAGCTGTGTGTGTAGCAGTGCTCTCCTTTGAGGCCTTTACTGTTTTAGAATGATCTTCATTTGGGACCTGGGTTCAAATGCCTGTGTATCAGGCAAGTGATGGGGAGGTGGGTACTGTAGAAAGGGAGAAAAAGCTAGCTTATGATACATAGTTGACAAAAATCTATGTTTGTAAGTGATAAAAACATTCAAAGAGCACTGGGTTTTCATGAGTAACGTTATATTATCTTCAGATAATTTGTGAAGGTACTAACTTATGCAAAATAAATATTTCTTGACAGAGGCTTTCAGAAATGTAAAGCTACTGATGCCTCAGCCCTACAAAGAGATGATATACAAACAAGTCTCTCTTTTAGAAAAAAATGCAGGGTTCCATCTTCTGTGTGTTTTCTATTGATGACTAAGATCATCTGCTTTTATCTTCAAAAGTGAATATGTTTCTATGCTCAATGGTTCTAAGATGTCATCTTTTCTGTGCTACCTTAGGAACACATGCAAACCCATCAGGCTGGACCTTCACTGAGTTCCCAGAAACCTCGGGTGTTTAAGTGTGATACCTGTGAAAAAGCTTTTGCGAAGCCAAGTCAGTTGGAGAGACATTGTCGCATTCACACAGGTAACATCAGAAATGATCTTCATCTCATACAATTTTCTTATGCATATGTGACTGTTACATTTCAGAGTGTTTGCTCTTAGGTTCAGGTGATTGCATTTAGATAACAAAGAAAAAAGAAAAAAGAAAGGTTAAAATGAGAGCAAACTTGCAATCTCAACTAGCATGATATTCTGTTTAAATCTATGCTTAGTAGTGAGACTAAGAATCTCCATATATTGGCACTCACTGTACTGCAGCAGTGATGTGAATACACAAGCTTATGTTGAAAATTTTGTCATTGAAATAGATTGATAAATGGATTTTTTAAGGCATTGTTTGAAAACACTGGATATCTTCAAGACTGTAGGAGAGTGTGCAAATGTATTGGTGTGTTCAGTGATGTTAAAGAACAGTCTTAACTGCTGAAGCTGACTGCTGTAAGTGATGCTTGGTGGTTAGTTCAACCATCAGTCAGTTCATCTGTCTCTGCTGCTAGAATACAATGTTGTATTCTTTACTGCCAAATTATTTTCTTTAACTGTTATTCTGTAATTATACTACACTGTCTCCTCCTGGGGGGCACATATTTCCCTTGATAAAGTACTCTTCAGGCTGCAGTTTGTGGCCCGCCACAAGGAGAAAGCTATGTGTAATAGATCCCATCTGCCTTCCCCTTCACCTTGTGTGTGTTAACGACATGAGTTTTAAACGTTGGAGTCATTCTCTGAAACAACTACTTTCTTCCATACCGCTGCTGCCAATTAATGGCTGTCGTGTCTGCTAGAATTAAAAAGGAATGGATAAAGTTATCCATGTTGCTTCTAAGCTGCTGAAGACTAAGGAATATAACTGTGTATGCTGTAGCATAGGAGGACTTCCAGTAACATGATTACTGTTTCCTTCAGTGAGTCAGCTGGAGCTTTCTCTTTCTGTGGTATTTTCACTGTCTTATGTAGCTTTTGGCTACTGTTCATGGATTTAAAGCAAAATTTCTAATCTCTTCATTTAAGCTATCTTGTTAACCTTGTCATTTTGCCATAGTTGGCATCACTTGCTTGTCTCATGAGGTATAATCTGAGTTTCGTCTTTTGGATGGATCTTTGTACCCACAGATTCAGTCTTGTAATTCTAAGTACTGTATCTCTGAAGAATAGGCTTGCCCAAATACTCGACTTTCTTGTGTATGCTCTCATATCATATATCTTAAAATATTAGAATTTCCTCTTCTCTGACTTCAACAAGTGAGTGTCTTATTCAGATGCATTTGAACTACTTTGGCTTTTCTGCAGAACTCGCTGCCAGATGTCTCTGTATCGTGCTGGACTTCCATTCATATATACCTTTGTTCTCTGTTGCACCAACTGCAAACTGTCTTCACGCTTAAGTGACTTTGAGCCGCACTTAATTGTGTTCTTTCAATCTCCCTGTCTCCTCCTGTTACTTCCCTTATCTGTATGTCTGTCCTTCCTTGTTTCCCTCTTCCCTCTCTACACCAAATGACCCACACTGAGCTCTTTATTCCCGTCTCTAAACAACATGTGATCCCTGCATTTCTCTCCCTGTTCAAAATTCCACACATTTTCATTCATTCTAACATGGCTGTGCCAAATGTTGAGGGGAATGAGTATGTTCCTTGAGTGTTCATAGAGCAGCATCTTTAAATTCTCTTTTTTGTTGTTTATGTGACTTCTGGTAGGCTGTTGATGTGTGAGGACCATTGCTTTGTACTAATTATTTAGATTATCAGATTATCCCATTGCACACTTGTTATCTTTTCATTATTTTCTCATATTTATAGCAGATTCTTAAAATTTCTGTCTGTCTCTGCTCTTTGTTCATTAAGGACTTAACATGGTGGGATTTCAGTCTACATGTAAGACTGCATTGTGGTGTTATGAGTAATAAACGACATGATTTCCAATGGAAGATGGGGGAAGTAGATGAAGCTGGAAACATAACATTGCCACAGGGAATTGCTTTAACTTGCTGTGTAACAGTGATACTATTTAAAAAGAAGATAAAAAAGATTGTTGGGTGATGAATGACTCTGATTAGGGTTAGAGTACTCCATCTTCACCATTGTTTATAAGCAGTTACTGAGATCAAGGCATACCTTGTCTGTCTGTGCTTTCCTGCAGGCTTTTGGCGTGTATCATGAAGTCTGTAAATAAATGAAAGTAGCCTGTGACTTGCTTTTTACCAGGAAAAAAGAATTTGAGGAGAATTATTCAGGAATCCATGTGTTTGTGGATGAATTAGATCAGACCTATATAATGTACAGCCCACTGTGACATTGCTTGAACTGTTACAATGAGTTTGGCTAATCCAGTTGACTAATTCAGCGCTTATTCTGTATACTGTCAAAAGTAAAAAAGGTGCAATAATTGCAAGAATTGAGTTATTAGCATTTATCAGGCAGCTAAGAATCAGAAGGTCCAGGTGTTGCTTGTGTCTTTTTGCACATCTCATTCTGTTGCTGCTCTGCTGAGAACTCTAACAGAAAAGGATAGGAGGATGGAAAGAGGATTCATGAACATGTTAATTTATGTTTCAGATATTTTTGCTAAGAAAATGTTGAGATTTGGGAATCCTAAGAGCAGCTTCAGAGATTGTGCAGTGGCAGGGTATGGATAGATAGGGGTGTAAAAAGGAGATAAAGAATCAAGGGTGTGTGTTGGGTTGGAAGGGATGAGATCCTCCTTATGTCAGTTGAGGAGTAAGTTTTCAGTGCAGGCATAATAGGATAGACTTCAATATTAGTGGGCTGAGTCATTCACTTAGAGCAAAACAACTCCTGGCAAATAAGCATTAAGTCCTGATGAGGACTGATGGGTAAGCTGATATGGTACAGCTGATCTCATGTTTTAGAGATTTCTGCTAATCCTGTACATTCTAATCTAATGGGCTGCCTGCTTTCATTCCTCCATACCTTACCCAAAGAGAATATAAGTTATTGTGAGTGACAACTTTCTGATAGTAAAACTAGAAGAAAGGGAGTACAGCTTCTTTGTGGTTACTGTGGTAGAAAGAAAGGTTCTTGTTATATTGAAGGCAGGTAGAGAAAGGCAGGAGTTGCAGTCAAAGATGATTAACTGCCTTCAAAATTCCATAATAACTTGCTTTCTGTTTAACTGGCTTAAATAATTCAGATGTTATTAAAAGGCAGTGCTGTAAGAATCCCACAAATAGTCTGATAACAGGAAACAAGGCAGCTTCCTTCCTGCTTTGGCTCATGCTGTCCATTATAATACATAATGGCACTTCAGGAAGGCTTTGAAAAGACCAGAGCCCCTTTATACATCTGTTTCTAATAAATCTGCACCGTCATAGAAGAAATTATTTCTATTTTGGAATCGCTTGTAATTTACTCAGTAAATCTTCAGATATTTTTGGGTTTCTTGTATATGAGCACTCCGGAGCTGGGAGTGCCCGCAAGCTACTAAGTCCTTGCTGAATTATTTTCTGTCTCGTTTGAAGTTGTGGGCTCACCTGTTGCTGAAACCTGGTAGTCATTCCTTCAAAAGGGGATGTTCTAAAAATCTCTGAAGACCAAGCAAGTGAAAATGTCCTGCAAAGAAGTCTTTAGATTGATTTAAAAAAAGCCTAGTAAGAGCAGCTGAGGTTAAGCCTAAACCAAATGGCTTTCCTAAAGGAATGATCCTTGCCTGTGAGAAACTGAGATTCCTATCTTGATTAAACACAATAATTTATAATACACAGTGCCTACTGAATTCATGGTCCAAAGAAAAAAACACATTTTCTTCTCTGAGTAAAATTACAGAATCGTCTGAGTTGAAAAAGACCCTGAAGATTATCAAGTTCGTACATCATCCTGACCTACTGAGTCCCATCACTAAACCACATCCTTTAGAGCTTTCCACACTTCCCTTAAATACCTGCAGGGATGGAAGCTCCACTTCTCTCAGGGCAGCTTCTCCCTGTGCCTAACCAGCCCGTCTGTGGACGAATTCTTCTTAATATCCAATTGAAATCTCCCCTACACAACTTGAGTCTCTTTGTTTGCATCCTTTAATCAATCTTATACATTCAGGACTTATCAGTGAAGAGCAGTTTGGATAAACACTGCAAAAATTAGAGGGAAGTGAATGATTCTATTTCTGATAGAAGAAGCCATATGGCGTAATCCCTTACACAGCACCGAAATGGCTGCTTATTTTAGAACAGAAAACTGAAAGTGTTGGTGGAAACATTTTAAATTCAAATTAGTGAAATCATGCTTAAAATAAAGAACATGCAAAAATAAAGAACACTTGTGCTGCAGTTCATCTTTCTAGATCAAGAACCCCTTTTCTTGTCTATGGTCTAATCTTATGAAGAAAAATAATGACAGGCTGCATGCTGTACATGCAGAAAAAACGTCAGCATCTTTTCTGCAAAAGCAGAACTTTGAGTGAAGGGAGGAACTTAGCTTTTAAAGTAGTTCCTTTTAATCAGAGTATTGAAGTGAGTGTGGCTTTGACCATAATTTTGCACTACACTGGAGATTTGTAATGCTGTGAAACTTAATTTGTTAAGTTTTCCTTGAAATAATCCTTTGCATGCAGACACTGTCAGCCTTGTTGGAAAGGCTGTGTAATGATCACTTTCTTGAATGGATTTATCAGAACAATCTTCCCAAAATCTTTCTTATGGACCACATCTGAGAATTGCTTTAGTAGGCAGGTGAGTGGAAACAATATTTTGCAAGCCTAGCTGATTTTTCCCTGGAAATTCAAAGTAGAAATACATTTAAAGCTTTGTTTTCAAGATGCAAGAATGTATTCCTGTACTTGTTAGCTGAATTGATTTGTAGTCTGAACAGTAATCTTCCCTTTTCAGCTTGCCTGTTCCCCAGGTATATCTTCCTTTTGCTTATCTTAAGTAGCTGAGTATTATTTGCTTCACTGTAACATAAGCATCTGAGGTCCTCTTGGAGTGACATCCTAATAGAAATATGCTTCTGTTAGGTCTATATACTTCTATTAGATGCCTTCTATCTCTCCAAGTGTGCTTTGAACTGAAGTAGTGTTTTCATCCCTTCAGAAAACAGGGAGTAACTAGAGATGATGATGAGAGCAAAAGGAATAGTATCCAAGCCCAGGAAGAATTTTATGCTCATTTTGGTTTCATACTTTTTTCGTATTAAAAAGGAAGAAGAAGCAGAAGTAACTGTAGTGATCTCCTTGTTATTGCTGAAATTCTCTTGTGTTTCAGTTTGCCAAGAGATCTGATTTCTATTCCAAATGTTGTGTTTGAATTGAGTCTGAGATAGGTCCAGATTATTCTTACATTTTTTGCTTGTCATGTTTTCATTCCAGCAAGTAGATCTTTTGAGACATATCTGGTAGCAAAAGAATTATTGAATGAATTTATACATAAATCCTTTATTTATAAGTAGAGGAACTTCTGTTCCTGTTTACTTTCTGCTGCAGCTGTACTCCCTGGTAAGAAGAGCAGTGACAAGCAAGATAAAATGAAAGGCCATTGTCGTAGGCAGCTTTTTTTGTGCTCAGAAACCTTTCTCCTACTCTACTGTTGGTGCTGTTTGGTGTTTACAACAGTAAGCGCTCTTTCTGTTACTGTTTGACCTGTAGCTCTAATTAGTTAATACTTTTAAGCTTACTTAATGATTTACTAGTATTAAATATTCTTTTACTGATTGCCTGAGAAGCTACAATATCTGTGAAGCGCAGGGGTAATGAAAGAAGAGCATTTGTGTCATTTCAGATATTTGTTGAAATACTGTTATGATGATGAAGTTGTGGGGGCTTTACTAAAAAATTACTAATATTGTGAGTCCTTTGGAAAATTACCAGTGTTATTTTAACACATTCAGCATTCTAGTTTCTTACAGACATCAGCTTTGTTAACTTTAGAATATTGTTTTATCTCTGTTACTCATAAATGTTGTAAGACAGTGATGGTCCCCTCAAGTACAGAAAAGTCATACTGGCTAAAAAAAAAAAAAAGATTTTTAGAATCTCTATTAAATAGTTTGCTTTGATATAATTTGAATATGAAATTTAACAGTAGTGATGAGTTAAGATTCATGTCAATATTCTGATATTTCATTTAGGATGTTTTTCTGATTATGTGGAGTTACAGCACTTTGAGGGAGACACGAGGAAACAAATTGTTTGTCTACTTAATTTCTAGGTGGTCTTAATTATTTTATTGAATTTGGAACTTTATATGTTTAAATGAACATTAATTACGTTTTTCTCTTTTAGGGGAACGGCCATTTCAGTGTACGCTATGTGAAAAAGCTTTTAACCAGAAGAGTGCTCTTCAAGTTCACATGAAAAAGCACACGGGAGAAAGGCCTTACAAATGTGATTACTGTGCAATGGGATTTACACAGAAAAGCAATATGAAACTTCATATGAAACGGGCTCATGGTTACACTGGTATGTAGCGCAGTGTTAGCAGTGGCAAGTACAGGAAGCTGCATGGTTTATTAGGAAATCAGAAAATGTTTCCCCTAAGTCACTGAAGAATTAGACATCAATAAGCTGAAGAGTTGGTGAGCTAATGGTTGCACACGACCAAATTACACTTTGAAACAAATGGGTAACTGCTAATGGCTCCGTGGTTGTGGTGGAGCCTTCTGTTGCTAAAATAGAAAGTTCAAAACCTAGTATAGGGGAATAATTGCTTATATTGGTCTGTAGCTTTTGTGGGTAGCTTTTCCCAAAATGGTTTTTTTTTTTTTTTAATAGCATCTGTAGAATCTGTGATATTAGTATGATGCCACTGTTGAAATAGTTGCATAACAGATTTCCGAGTGTAATTTTTTTATTCACATGTAATAATTCTCAGCGTATTTCCATTTGTCTTACACTGCCCATCCAGTCATACTCATTTTCTTTTTTTCTTGTAGGTCCTGTGCAAGAACCTGCTAGTAATCAAGAACAAGAAGGGGAAGATATTAGTCGTGCTCTGAATTTAGAGGAAGTGGTACAAGAATCGTCAAATGAATGGCAAAATATAGGCAGTGTTTTTCGATGACACCTTGATGTCTGAAAGCTGACTTTTTTTTTTTTTTTTTTTTTGGAACTTGGGTTTCTCTAAAGAAGTTTTCAGAGAAGGGAAAAGTTGGATTTTACAGTTGAAACTTCAAGCATTGGAAATATTAACAATAAAATAATATATTATAGGATTTTTTTTTAATTATTTGCAAAAATTACCTAAAAGAATCGATGTCCTTTTTTTAAGCTTGTAGAAAAATATTGTGAAATCATCACTTAATCTGTGCTAAGTTGTCTGTGAATGAATGAACTCAGGTAATACTGTATACAGTTTCATCTTTTAATTCACAGCCAGTATATCTATTTGAAAAATGAACTGGAACTTCATACTAGAGTAGAATTTTTAAAGGAGGGGAATAATAACTTCATGGGAAAACCATGAAGCTGTTAGCTTTCTTTTTTTTTTTTTTCTTTTTACCTATTTAAAGAAATAATTGAGTTCAGAAACAAAATGTTACAAGTAGGTGCATGCAGTAAAAAGTAGTTCTTTTCTTTTTACAACTAGATGCATGCAGCAAAAGTAGTTCTTTTCTTTTTACAAGGCACGTGAAAAGGCTCTATTTTTGTTTTGTTAGTGCATTTTCAGAATGTTGAAATAAATTGCCATGAATGCATGGCTTTTCTTGAGTTATGCTCTTGAGAGAGAGCATGTTCATTTCCATTCCAACCACAGAGGCAGGTGGTTGTTTCTACATAAAAGTGCTTGAGGTTTATAACTCAGCAGTTACTATTTAAAGAGAATTCAAATCAGGAAGGGTTGCAAGGAAGGCCTCTTTTATGTTTGCTGTATTGGATTAGCAGGTACGTCTCCCAGTGTCTGTGAAAGGCACAGCCAAATGCTAAATTTGGGAAGTCAACATAAAGTTTTATGTTAGCAGTCAGAAAATGTGGTGCACGCTGTTACCTATGTTATACAAAATTCCCAGTGCTGTAAACAGTTACTTCAAATCTGTAAATTACTCATTGTTTTCTTTGTGGATTTTGGAAATATGTTACTTTTATTTGTTGTTTAAGTCATTGTTTCATCAAAACTACCTAGATGACTAAAGCAATGCTTTGAAAGGTGCCACTTAAATCTATTCATAGCAAAGAAACACTGGAGTAAAGACATAGTCATCTTTTAGACATTCCAAAGACAAGCTCTTTTCTTATTTTTACCTTGTTCTTTTGAATTTTATTTATATGTTACATATATATATAGATATATATGTGTGCTTGTGTGTATATATATATATGTATATTTAAAGTTATATGAGCCTCTATGTGGCTGATCAGTATATTTTGTAAATACTAATCCTGGTTGCAGGAAGTTCATCTTTTCGGTTTGCTGCAAGTACTCCTAGATCAGTAGTGGTTTCACTGTACTATAATACAGAGCTGAATTTTAATTTACATTCTGAAAGATGATTGCTCTCAGATCCAAAAAGCTCTCTTTTGTAAATATTGTCTATACTTTGTCTATGATACCAACTAGTTATTTCAGATTGCTGAAGCAAGAAATTACTGTTTTTTCAATAGGGCATCTCTTGATTCTTTTGTTAACTCTTTTGGCATATGTATATAAGTAATATAGTTGTTGACATGAAAATAACACTTTTGTTATGTGGAATATTTAATTCAAAAACATGTTAAATAATATTACTCTTTTCCTAAATCTGTTTTGTGTATTTTTTATTCCATCCTGAATTCTGGGAAACTAAAAGCAGTTTAACAGAAGCACGCCTTTATTTTATTTAAAGAGCGTATGTGACGATCTTCCAGCAGTGCCTTCCTTTCCAGACAGCAATAGTGTTTCAGCTATACAAGAAAGATATCTTTTACAGTTGCTTTCTGAAGGCCTGCTGACCCCTTGCATAGCAGGCTTTTTATGCATAATTGCATAGAATTAGGAGCTGTGTAATCCTGAATCAGTTCTGATGGGCTGTATGGTATATGGAGTGTATAAAACCATTTTGCTCCACTTTCAGAGAATAGCTTGTAAATGCACAGCAAAGTTGAGTGGAGCTGGTTTGTTGCATAGGTGATGACAAGATGATTTACAGCTGGTCGCAGTTCCATACTTCCTAATGACAGTGTGATTGCTGACTGCGGGGGGGTATTCATCCTGCTCTGGCTGTGATTGCTTTGCCAGCAAGTAACAAATGGTGGTGACTGATACTAAGAGAGCATGTACTAAAAGCAGACTATGTCATGTATAAAGTTTTAAAGTGGTCACTCCTCAAAGTGTTTTGGCTTGATTAGGGGCAGTGAGTGTGTGCTCCAAATCCTGGAAGTGACAGACAGCATGAGCTGTGTAATCCCTGACACTTTTCTTCAGTGCAGTCTGCTTCTCCTTTAGTGTTTGCACTCCTGTCAGTTAGAGTAAACAGACTTTCTAAAACCTGTTTTGTAACATGGTATTTTATTTGCTTCCCTCCCCACCACCCCACCTCTTCGTTGGTGAACTTCAGGAATCCATTCTCAAGTATCTTCATACAGAGATTTTTCATTGTTGAGGCTACTCAGTGAGATTGAATTGGAAGGGTTCCAAGCAGACCTTCAGTATGGATGCAGACACTAGAACAAACACATTACTAATGCTTTAGAAAACATTGAGTTAGATGCATCCTGTTTAGGAAGCAGAACTCTTATCCAAGGACTCTGTTGAAGAATCAGGTTGTGTTGTGCATAAGGGAACAAGGCATAGGAGTGCCTCAGTTCTTTCTGGGTTGTTGCAGCAGTAGGTTTGTGCTTACCCAAGGATTCCATTTGGTTTTATGTCCCTGCCTTCAGTACAAGAAATAATAAACATCTAGTGCTGGTTCTCTGTTCTCTTTTTTTTTTTTTTTTTTTTTTTTTTTTAAGAGTCATAGAGGCACTTATTGTGCTGTTTGGTTTTGTTTTCATCAAAACTGCTGAAAAATTAAGACTAGATTTCAGTCTGTCTCAGTCTTTCCCTCAAGACTTACGTTGGAAAAATATTGTATTATATTACCGTACCTTTTCTCCTATATGAAGTAAATTTTCAAGAAGCCATTTCCAGCCTTGGTTATTAGTTATTAGTTAGTGAGGGAAAAGAAGTGTGATGAAGTGGAGGAAGCAGCTTTAGATAACTTTTTACCTTAAATGTGCTTTTCTACTTGTGTAGAGTTCTTTGAAAATCAAATGGAGTATTACCTACTGTGATCGAGGAAGATACTGTTTGCTGTGCTTATTTACAAAGGCAGAATTTCATAGTTTTTTGTTTTTTTTTTTTTTTTTTTTAACTTGCAATGCCCCCCTGGGTGTCCCATGAATCCTGTGTCATAGCATGGCCCACAAGGCTGATGCTCAGGCACCACCAATGTCACAGGAAGCCTATGAACGTGCAACTGAGGCATTTTCCACTATCTTCAGCACTGAATAAATAGCAGGAGGAAAAAAGGAGCTTTTTTTTTTTTTGTACACAGCCTACATTACAAAAGACAAAACCGGTTCAAGTTTCATTACGTATCGATTACTTTATTTTGATAAATTTTAAAAGCTTTGTTCCTATAAGAACAATATGTCTTCAAATTAAATCCACTATTACGTTGCTGAGTATAAATCTGAATGAAGCTACAATAGAAAAATACACATAGCAAACAACACAGGTAACAGAAGATGTAATACGTGTATATAATTTTGGTGGGTTTGTTTTCCTTAGTCTCTATTTTCTATTCTCCATCTTCCCTTGCTTTGTATTAATGGACACTGAATATAAACCTACAATAGATTTAGATGTGAATTAACATACGTGTGTATAGGTAACTTCTACTGGACACATAGATGCAGTTTCAACTTGGGAAGCATTAACCTCAGTCTACAACACAGGCTAAAACTAAAAAAGGAAGTAATTAATCAGATGTCTAGAGAAGAGCTAGAAGGAATGGTGAGTTTAAGTAATAAAACAGTGCAATTCAGAAGAGCCTTGTATTTCTCTTCGTGTGGCTGGAAATACCATTGCCACACATTCATTTTAGTTATCTGTGAACAATTAATATCTAAATCTAACTCTGTTATAACTCATTTCTATGAGGCAACTACAGTACAACAGTTAAATGTTCACAGTAGTTTACTATGAGTTTGCTTTGGTGCGCTGCCCTTAACAGGCATTCAGATGTTACTCAGTCAAAAGAAGAGCCAACTAAATACAACACTGCTGCAATACCAAGAGCAAGGTTTGAAGTTCTCTCATGAGATGTGCAGGACTATCTGAGACACCAGTACTGAAGGGCTTTCTTTCAGAAATTAGACTTATTCATGTTTATATGTAATTACTTACTTTACTGCAAAGTTTATGCTGTTGCAGCAGTTTATGTGGAGCAACAGTGACGTCCAGTGGTCACATGTGTGATCTGATGTTTCGTTGCTGGGAATATCCCTTGTTTCTTTGCATTAGTCTAACTCAAATTTGAAATCCTCTTTCTCTCCCTCATCTACTCTTAATTCTAATGGTTTGGATGCGGTGAGCAATTTGTGGTGTGGAAAGCCGTTTCCTTATTGCCATTGCTCTGCATCGTATTGATTCTACTACATCTGCCCCCTCCCACATTTCACATACCTTGAACTCGCAATGTTTGGTGAACCTTTCCGTGACTGCCTAATCCTGTTATGAAAATAAATTATTCTGTGAGTGAGAGAAGGAAGATTAAAACAGAAACCAAAATCCCAAATAAATAAATTAAAAAAAAAAAGGATTTGGATAAACAGTCCTTACAACTTCTGCACATGATGGGTTTTGTGTTTGTTTTTACAGCAGTGTTTCAAAAGCTCATTAACGGCAGTGCTCAGTATCCAAGACATTAACTCTTTATTTGCGATTCTGACCTTCGCTAAAATGAAACCATAAGGCTGGAGCTCAGATTAGGAGCCTGGGAGAAATAATGAAGTCCAGCATACAGTTAGGGCACCCTGAAGGAGAATGAGTAAAGTCAGACATCTTGTTACTCTACGTAAAACAGGGAGAACAGCTAGTAAATCTACTTTGTGTGTTCCTTTCATTCAACTGTTGGTCAGGGATTGCCAATAGAAGTTTGTATTATCTACTGCATGCAGAACCTAATTGGCACTAAATAATGGACTGCATCTAACTAGGTAATTCTTGCAGTTGTTATTAATTTTAAGGCAGTTAGATTATGAAGCAGAGTGCGTGAATGATCCTTGAATGGCATTGTAGAGCTTCAGCGCCTCGCAACTGGTGAGCCAGACCGCGATCCAGGCCGGGAGCCAGAGCCTCCCTGGGGAAGGAGGAATGGAGTTAATTAACAACAAGGTACTGTGTGTGTGGGGCTACGTGTTGAAAAATATCAGTCTAATACAAAACCTTACATATCTAAATGAAAATGACTCTGGTATATTGCAAAGTCTTATTTGAATTTTTGTATGAACCAATTGCTTCTCATATACTTTCACATAGGATTCATTTATTCTCATTAAATTTCTCATATGTAGCTAGGCAGGTGTTAGTTGTACATGCATGTTCTTATTCAGGTCTTCCTTATGAAAGCGATGTGTTTGTACATCCAAAAAAAAAAAAAAAAGAAAAAGAAAGAAAGAAAGTGGCTCTTGATCTTGATTATATTTGTAACAATTCATACATTTGAGAAAAGCCCTACGTCTTTTTTAGCAAAGGAGATCCAAGCTGAAGGCTTGGAATTTTTTTAAATTATTATTTATTTGAGATTTGGCTAATTTCTTTTCCCATAAAACACACTTTTCATGTGTCTTTTTCCTTTTTCCTTACACAGAAGGTTAAAAAAGGTTGGCCTATGTTCTTCTGTGATGCTCTGGAGTTGCACCAGGCAGAGACTTGCATGGTGAGAAACTTTCTTTTGGAGATTTACACAGGTGAGATCCAGGCTCAACTCTGAGTGGTTGTTTTGATTCTTAAAGCAAGCAATGGATTGGAGCCCTTCTGAAATACTTGAACTGGGAGTGATTTGTAAGTGGGCATTTCAGGATAATTGAAGTATTTAACTTCTATTTCTAAAGATTCTATTTGTAAAACTGAACTATTCTGCATTTTCAGTTGCCTTTTTTTATAAAAAACAAACCAAAGAAACCATTTACCTGAAGCCTAATCTCTTGTCAAATGGTTTACCTATTTGTGAGGTGGTTTTATAAGGCAATTTCTTTGTGAATGCCTACTTCCTTCAAAGGTTTATGGAAACGTGGCAGCTCCTGGAGAGGTTGAGCTGCACTCAGCTTTTCTCTGGGCTCAACTGTTTGCACTTACAGTAAGTTCAATTGTACTTTACCAGTTTAAAGATTTTGGAAAGAGTGCCCTGGCCCTCGTGATAGGATCCCTTGTGTCCCTTGTGAGCAGATTTGTGCTCATAGAATTTTCCACTTCCGTATCCCGGCTTGTGTCCTTCACCACCCTGCAAAGAAAGAGTTTGGTGTATGTTTCAAATCAGCATTGGCGTTGTGCATATTCATATGGTAATCTTTTGTTGTCATCGCTGAAAAATAGAGAGTCTTAGAGGAGACGCAATAAAATGATCTTTTAAGTAATAAGCTGGAGTGAAGGCAAGCATTAGGAGGTTTTTTCAGTGTGCTGATACCTGAGGGAAACAATCTGTAAAAGAAGAATTAATAATCAAAAGCGGATGCTGAGAGCATTAACCTGCATGACAAAACTTAAATAAAAAATAAATTCAATTTACAAGTTCTGAGGTGATTATGCATGAAGTAAGTTGGTGTTCTGTTGGCAGTGAAAGAAATGTGTAACAGCTTGAAGGCTGTAGTATTTTTTTTAGCTTAAAATGTACATGTTCTTCTCGTTACAGAACCAAACCTGCAGCAGAGAAGTAGGATTTAATTAGCTGTGATAACTAGAGCAGGAACTTTTCTAACTTGGGCTGATCTCTTCACAGTGGAAGAGATGGCAAGGAAAGGTGAGACCAAATACTTCAATTAGTGGCAATGTTAGTTCTATAGGGCTTACTGGGGACACATCCCCACCTGGACACCACCTGCCCTCTTGTCCTTCCCATGAGAAGAAACCTGTAGCAGTGAGTCTCCCAGGAGATTTAAAGGATGACAGCTTTGTCATGCAGTGGATTTTGTTCCCTTCGTGCTGAAGCAAAAGAAATGTTTGTTGCGAGGCTGTCAGTGTGCTGGATAAGAGCGAGTGACCAGATTACCATCTTAAAGTGCTGTGGGAGGAGGGAGGAAAGAAGAACAGGAAAAGCAAAATAGCTAAACCGAGACAAAACAAAATTATCATGTTGCTGCAGCAGCTTGAGGCAGTGGAGCAAGATATGCTTTGGCCTGGTAAATAACATGGCTGTTTCTGAAAGCACATTCATCACCTACCCAGCTAAATCTGGTGAGGGACAGTCCTCTTCCCTGCACATGGAAGAAACAGAAACAGTGGCACAATGGTCACTACAAAACATTGGATCAGAAGGTGTTGAGAATGCAGTGAAAAACAATGTCAAATTGGCCAGATAATGAAGCATCAGTCATTCCATAAAATGAAAAAGGCAAAGTTCTCAGTCAGAATCACAAGAGCCTCCATCACCAGCCATTGTTCATCAGTCATGGGCTGTGAGAGTTGTGTCAGCTTATCAGTGTGAAAACAGTTCCTGGAGCTTGGCTGACAGCTGTACCTATTGTTAGTATTACTATGTGAAGCACCCACAACAAAATTTAGATATAAAGACCCCAACATTTGGCTTTAATTTAGATGTCATGCAGCAAATCAGGAAATGCATGAGGAGAGAAAAATCTTATTCCCAAAGGCAATTCTTGATTTCTATTCAGCATGATTGAAGAAAATAAATGGACTGGTAGTTGAAATGGTATAAATGAGCCCCAAAGACTCTTGGGCACTGCCTGAGCCCTGGCCAGATCTTACCTTCGCTTGCATTGGGGGAGGAGTACGGGGTGAGACCTAAAAAACAACAAAAAAGTTACAAAGCCAAAGGAACAATGAATGGTGATAATCATTAAGCAGATTCAGAGAATAATAAAATGGTTTGAGTTGAAAGGAACCTTCAGAGGTCACTTAGTCCAACTCCCCTGCAATCAGCAGGAGCACCCACAAGCTCCATCAGTTGCTCAGAGCCCTGTCCAGCCTGACCTTTAGTGTCTTCAGGAAACTTTCAATGTCACCAGGAATTATTAGGCCTTATGCATTAGTTGTTAATTTTGTTTTTATTGCTGTGTGGACATTTTTAAATTTCTTTTTAAACAAATACACTGGTTGCCAAAGACAGCAGCACAAACCTTGTAAATGGTGAAGCTGCATAATTACGACAACTGCTCTTGAAATGTGACTGTGCTAATTGAGGGTTCACCCACTTTGGTGTAACATTTCAGCATTGTTCTTGTTTCCAGGTAAAATTACACTGAATTGCATGGTTAGCTCAAAGGTGTAGAAGAATTTGTTAGTAAAGGGTAATGACTGTGGGATATTTTATTTGATTATAGGTGGATCTGAAGGAGAGTTATAGGGCATAATGAGAAGTGGAACTTACAATGTTCTTGAAGAAGTGGACTACAGGGTTGTCATCACCAGGCCGGCCGTGCTGAGACCTCTGGGGGATGGAGCCTACATGGCTAGCCCTGGCTGCATGTATATCCTGCAACAACAGCAGAGTCTGGTCAGCAGGGAGAAAGGAGACCAGCAGCTGTTGGGAAAAGCTCACTTTGTGGGAGAGGAAGGAGAGGGGAGTGCCTTGGAAATTTGTAGGGATTGAGTCAGAAAGTTATCAGTGCTGCAAAGGAACAATTTTTTGATAGACTGGCAAAGATGCTATTGTGTCAAACGCATACGTATGTTGTGCATGTATATTTGTATAATGGTGTGTGTTTGTAACAGCATCACAGCCCAGCATGGAACTAAATCTGGGGCAATTCTGATTAGCAGAGACTTTACAATTTTTGCTTCCTTTGAAGTTGGACCATAGGATGCACTTTTAGAGAGAAAACCTGAGAAAACTTAAGCTGGATCATCTTCCATGGGAGAGCGGGAATGGATTGTATCTGATTTTCTCCATTGTCATAGACTATATAGCACCAATGAATTGCAAGAGCAACTGTGTTTTGGAGTGAAGTAATGAAAAGAGACTGACAGTATTTCTATTTTCAGTGGTGTTCCTGTTGCAGTACAGAAAAGTGCACTTACTGAGGACAAAAGCACACAGATAAAGACATTGTGAAGAGTGAATACTGAGAGCACGAGGCAGTTGTTGCAGTAAAAATAATGTCAAAAACAATCGTATAGCTATCAATGGATGCAGCAGGACTAAATTTAAAAAAAGAATCTGTACCTATGAGTGACCCAAAAACAAACATCTGTCCATCATTGCCAATGTCAAGGTACAGTGTTTCTCTCCCAGCTGTGTGCAACAGGGAAGGCAGGAGAGAATGGAAATAACAGTGGCATCTCTTAAAGTACCACATGGGTGATACAGATTTCATTGACCTCTAAACAGAAATAGAAAGAGTAGTGAGATAAAATAGTGAGAGAACATAAGCTCTTCCAAACAGAATGAACGTTTGACTCTGGAACAGTATGAGCAGTTACTTAGAATACACTTTGCTTTTGTTGCATAGAAGAACATGGCTCAGCTTGCTACAGAAGGACTTGATTGTGTTGTTGCAGTGGGACTCCTGGCTCATGAGCAGTGTTGCAATGAGGAGGAGAGCCTGTAAGGCACCAACACGTGCTCAGAACAAGTTACCTCTGCCATGTTGTCTTTTAAGTCTATATTTAAGGAGAACATTGATATATGTTTATCATAAACACTCTGATCTGTGTTCTTTTACACTTTTTCAGCGGTGTTGCAGATCACAATGTCTTAACAGCCGGTTGCTGTCAATCTTACATGAAGCCCAATGGAATACACAAGCAGATGTATCTTGCCATCAGGCAAAAAAAGGTGGGAATAATTCTGTTTTACAATGTAGTGGAGTCTGAGTTTCTCGATTTTAGCATTCTGGCCCATCATGAGGCATTAATAATTTAGCTCATTGAAAAATGTTACCTACAAAATTTCTCAGATCAGTGGTGCCACGTTTTGGAATAGTCTTTGCTTGGGTCCCCTTTGTAGTGAATCAGCAGTAGCAAATCTGAACCTCTTTTTAAGAATAAGGATGGTCTGTATGAATTTACGACAGTGTTTCCCACTGTTACAAATCATGGGCTTTTCTTTCATGTGATCAGAAGTTTTATGTGTGGACAGAATCTTCCAGTATTCTAAGTCTAAATTACATGTTTCCCTTTTGTGTATAAGCTGTTGGACTCTCTTTTCCACCTGTAGTGTGTCATTTCAATTTTTGTAGCCCTAAAGGGGAGAAGGAGAGCTCAGTGGTTTTTATTTTACTGAGATTGCACACATGCATGATCTACAAAAGACATATCCCTCAGAAGAGCAATAACTAATAGCTATAGGTGTTAAAAACTTAAATTTGAGTGTGTTCAGGTAATTGCAGTGTTTTCCTGACTATCAGCTTTTAGAATGTTGCGAGTGGAAAGTAAACTTGGCTATAGATTATGAAACACACTTGCAAAGGATAGTCCTGAATTTAGTGTCATAGAATCCTTAGAGTTGGAAGGGACCTCTGAAGGTCATCTAGCCCAACTCCCCTGTAATGAAACAGGGACATCACAGCTAGATCAAGTTGCCCAGGGCCTGATCCAGCTTTGCCTTGAAAGTCTCCAAGGATGGGGCATCAACTGCAACACTAGGCAGTGTGTTCCAGTGCCTCACCACCCTCACTGCAAAAGGCTTTTTCCTTGTATGCAACCTAAATCTACTCTCCCTGAGCTTGAAACTATTTCCCCTTTTTCTATCACTGCAGACCCTGCTAAAGAGTCTGTCTCCTTTCCTAGAAAAAGATTTAGGCCTCTTGGGTTCTGTTTACAAACACTGAAGCAGAGGTTCTTTTGCACCAGTGCAACTTCTGAGGCAGCAGGATGGTTTGTAGTAAACAGCAATTGGCAGAAATTGGTACTTGGAACAGAGAGGAATGCTCATCTTTCCACCACTCTCTGTTAACTTTGTGCTTGACAGCTAAGCCAGCTTGGCTATACATGTGCCAAGAAAAAAAAAAAAGCCACAGGGGAAAGATTCCTCAATCTGAATAATGTTAATAGGCAATTTTGGCCAATGCTGGGTATTTGCTTAGGCTGCGTGTGGGAGATCTGATGACCAAGACATAGTTTGCAAATCCATTGTGAAATTAAGTTTAAGGATTATTAATGTGAATATGAACGTGTGTATGTCTGTCAAATATCCCAGGTTATTCTTTATTTGGGGCTGATTTGATATGGGAGGCTTTGTGGCTCTTGCTTGTGGTATACTGGGAAGTTGTGTTATTTCCCTGTGCCAATGTGTTATGTGAGTTGGCCACTAAGACACTACAGAAACTTTCAGTATAGTGCAAAGAAAAGCAGCAAGTATTTTAACAGTAGCTGCATGTGGACATTTCATTCCCTGTGTCATTCCACTGTATTGAAAACCTTGACAGAGCTGTTAGGTGTGTGCTGATTGCCATCTCTCTCATGCAGTCACAAGAATCTACGTGCAGTTCAAGCATGTGTTCCACTTGCACTTCTGTAGGAGTATTACATCTCTGATTGTGGTGAATATCCCTGAATAAATGCTTATTTTTCTGACACAGTAGGCCTGGCCAATTCCTGTTGTTCTATGGCACTTTGTAATTGCTAAGTGGTGTTAATGCCCGCACTCTGACCCTGCAGGAGGTGAGAGGGAGAGGTGTTGAGTTGTTTGGTAAAAGGAGTAGAGGCCTTTTGCTTCAAAAATTTGGATGCTGAGTTTGTTAATCCTGTTTTGTGATATATTTGTCTAACTTGAGAACAGTGAGATTTAGGAGGTAGATTCACTTTCATTTAAAGCAAGTGCAATTAAGTACTCTAAGTGTCCCACTTGATTTTGCCTTCAGATATGATGGTGAGTGTAAAAGTGTGTCTGAGCAGTAGCAGCATTTAGTGACACTGAGATCCTATGAAGTGCGTCTCTGCTTTTGCTTGGTGTAAGCAATGTGTCTTGCAGCTCTTGCTTATTAAGGGAGACTTTGCAATATGTATTATAAGCTCTAAAGCCTCTTGTTTCCTGTAAGATCACTTATAAATAGAGGCTGCATATACATTTAAAGACAAACTTAGAGCTTCTAATTTCCAAGCAGTAGGTGATATGTATTAGTGACAACAACAACGTTGAGGTGTTTTAGCTCAGGAGTACCAAATTTACAGCTTTTCAGATTCCTATTGATATCATTAATATGTAACTTTGTTGCCTGAAAAAATCAAGATGCATATGAAACTGGAAAATAGCTGATTTTAAATCAAACCTTATATGCATTTTTGACATGTGTAAGAGTGAAAAGCAATTCTTCATGGGTTCAGTGGGTTTCATGGTTTTCAGTGGGTTATCTTCACAGAAGTCACTGTGCATGGATCATAAAAAAATCTGTGCATTTAAAAAAGATAGAGATATAAGAAGTACATTCAGATTGCCATATAAAACCGAACTGTTTCACTGTGGGAAGTGATGCTTAACCCCATTAAGAAATTTGCAGCAGTGGTAGTAGAAAAAAAATGTCCTTTAAACATTAAGTGTTTCAAAGCAGACTTCCAAGTGGAAATAGAGAGATGTGTCCTTTCAATGGCTGTATACACCATTATACTATATGTAGTTTGAGCAGAGCAATCATGGGAAGAATGACAATTTGTTTCATTTCATAATTCAGGGTATTTTGTATGTAGTGTTTGCCTCAGAGCTTGCCTCACAGATGTTTCTTCGATGCTGTCCACGATTTACTGACCTGTTGCAATAAATGAGGGAAAAGCTGACACATTCTCCCCATGCTGGACCAAAGGAGATCCTATAAGTGATTTATAAGTATTTATCTAACTCAATGAACTTTTCTAATCACTTCAAAAAGGATGAGCCATGTAGCTTTGTCATGGTACTGTAAATTTCTCACAGACATTAAGACAGAACCAAAACGAGTTGCCCAAAGAAACAGAGCAGATTGGTAGGAAGAAAGATAGGGAGTCCTGGAGATTGTGGCTTTCAGTCCTGTGTGGAATTACAGAGTTATTAAAGTTGGAAAAGACCTCCAAAATCATCTAGCCCAACTGTTCAACTACCACCACTATTGGCCACTTACCACATCCCTCAGTGCTACATCCACATGGTTCCTGAGCACCTCCATGGACAGTGACCCCCACCACCTCCCTGGGCAGCCTGTGCCACTGCCGCACTGCTCTTTATGAGAAGTTTTTCCTAATACCCAACCTGAGCCTCTCGTGGCGCAACTTGAACTCAGCATTGCACTCTTTTGCCTTGAAATAGGTGGTGAACAGAAAGAGGAGGAACCAAAGCAAAGATGGGGACAAAACATGCTGGAGGAAAGAACAGAGATGATTGAAAAGAAACCCAAAGATATGGACAGCCTGAAGAAGGAGGCAATGTAGTACAGTCCATCAGGAGAGGTAAGTGAGCATCGATGATCCAGAACCATACTTCTTCAAAACCCTTTTACTCCTTAATTCCTTGATTATGGTTCACAGATTAGTAGGTGACAGTAAAAAATTATAGGGGACAAATGAAGAATCTTGGCAGTGCTTCAGGATAATGACCTGTTTTACAGCAGTTTTGAGTGAGAGAGCGGTGCTGTCATACCTCTGGGCTTTTCCTCATGTTTATTTTTTTCCAATTTACTTTTCTGCAGCATTTTTCTGCTTAGCGTTAGTCGTTTTATTCAAATGTTTTTCATGATGAGGAGGCTCTTCATCTACTCAGGTATAGACTCTGCTGCATCTTCAGTATTGTTGTCTGCTGCTTTTATCAAGGTGGTGTCATTCAGGCATTGTGAATGGAGTCTTGTAGAAACTACCTCTATAGAAACCCAGCATAAGTTTTCTTTGAGAAGAGTTGTTCCAACAGAAGAGGTTGTGGACAGGGATTCTCAGGGTAGTTTACAGGTAGCTTCTGCCACCAACAAACCTCTCAGCCATAAGGACTTAGATGTGCATTGCCACAACATGAATGGCATCACAGATGAGATGTTTATCACTATTGCTGACAGCCTGCATGTTTGGGCAAGGTTACATCAAAAGAATGTAACGCTGTGGTTACGGATATTAGCAAGAAAGCAGAAATGTGAAATGTGAAAACATTAAGGAGGCCCAATGCCTAATATTTGCACGTAATCAAGAAGCAAATGCAATAAAAGATGATAATTGTTTGGAAAACTAAACTATGTAAATACCAAGTGTATGCAATCATCATACAACTGCTGACCAGAAAAACAGTAACGAAGAAGGTTACAGCCCTGAGCTGAGGTATAAGTGGTGCTGGTTTCATTTCATGAAACGCTTCCTCTCTGTAATTGCTAACACCAGCAAAATGCCAACCCCTCAAACTTTACACTGCTTTATCAGTGCTCTTATTTAAAGGCATTGGCCACGTTCTGTTTCTTTTTTGCCTATAATAGGTTAAAAAAAAAAAAAAAAAAGACATGCTGAACTCATGTGCAGGTTGTTTACATGTATTATTGCTGATGGTAG
Source organism: Centrocercus urophasianus (assembly GCF_019232065.1). Taxonomy (NCBI): domain Eukaryota; kingdom Metazoa; phylum Chordata; class Aves; order Galliformes; family Phasianidae; genus Centrocercus; species Centrocercus urophasianus. The sequence continues at coordinate 56,421,648 of NW_024884253.1, forward strand.
CTTAAGTTAGGAGAAAAATACAATGGCAAAGAGAGAAAACTATTGCAAAATAATTACACATGGCATATTAAACAGCATATTTCTTTGAAACAAATACTCTCAGAGGTGAAAATGCCAATGATGTAGTTGCTATAAAATGAGGAGGGAGAAAAAGTGGCCTCCCATCCCTGAGGGTTTGTTAATTGTATGAAATGTCAAAAATGAAAAAGTAAGTAAGTGTATTACAAATGAAAGACCGGTGAGATCCAATAAGAGTATCTTAAAGCAGTAGTGAAGGACTTTGTGTAGCTCGCATGACACCTGGTCACTTTATTGTGCGATGGGTAACTACGCACAGCTACCTTGACAACATCTCAGCAGCTCCATCAGGTATTTTATATCAGTACATGAAATGAAAGCCACCAACTGTTGCTAATAACATGTGTTGACAGTGGTACAAAATAAGGTCAGCAAAACAGACTATTAACTTTTTTCTCAGTTTTCTATTAGGGAGCGTTTACTTAGTTGCAATATGCAAATAGCTATGAAGTTCAAAACATCACTGCTTTGGGCATCCCAGGATGGCAAAAGTGCTAAGGATAACAGCTCACGTTGCGAAGAATTGAGCTTGTATGATAGAAGAAAAACAATGGAATAGATTAAAATATAAAGTGATTGATTTACAAATAATATGGCTCGACTGCAGCAAAAGAAGTAGACATAGTGAGAGAGATGTTATATTGGGTAGCGCAAAGCCTTATGCTAAGCTTTGAACACGCTCACCGGACCTGTGTGTGAGCTGTGGTTCCCTCCCTGCCTTTGTCACTTGTTTAAGCCCAGATAAGGCATGGTTGGGTTTCTAGAGAGCACCGTTATCTCCTTTTTAAACAGAGTATTACATGAGCTGATGGGTACAAGTCTCCAGAAACAAGGCAACAGAAACTGAGGTGGAACATACTGTTATAAATGTCGTAAAAAGGGAAGTCTTCTGCTGTAGAATGACCAGAAACAGTGATTTTTACAATGCTTTGGTTGATTTACTGGTATTTGAGTGGATAAAATATTCTAAAAGCTAATTCTAAAAGTGCATAGGTTTTTCCTGCCCATCCAATGGTGATTTCCCCTTCAAATTCTCATTGAAATCTTTGGCTGCTGCTTTGTCCCATTTCTGACTGCGCTTTGTCCCATTCCTGCATTCAGGACATGATACAAAACCAAGACTTTACCAAGAATTACTGCTCACTCTTCTAAGTATCTCATCTGAGCTAATTCGATTTCCATATTCACAGGAATGATGGTTTCAAGATGCAAGAGATAATTGGCTCCAGCGCATGAAATCACGTGTTAAATGTTAAGCACATATAACAGGTATGGGTTATGTGTGTTAAATGAAGATGTTAAACCGTGTCTTGTGCAATGTTGGCTTCTGAGCCTTCCACTTGTCAGGTGATATGCAGCACTTACCTGTTAATAATCGCTTCTTTTGTGCAGGTTACTTGTTTTTTTTTTAAGCAGACAAATCTAAAGTGCTCAGAAGCCTTACAGACTGAATGAACGTCGGTGAAACTGGAAATTCTGACACTAATTCACTGTTAGGTGCTGTATCACCCCTTGCTGTGTGCTGTGAAAATGAGAAGCTGGATTCGGTTCACCCCATGTGGATGTACTGCCTTGGCTACTGAAAACCTATCATCTCCATCTAAAAGGTAAGCTCTATTCCTTCTTCTTTGTAAGCTTCTCACAAATTTAGTTACTTTTAATTACTTTGTCTGCCCTCTCGCACTATGAAGTGGTTTGTTGTGTTTCTGTTAATATATTATAAGTATTTAAAAGAAATTAAATCATTAGTACGCCAGTTTTGTCATGTAAACAGTTTAATGAGTATATAAACAAAGCACATAGAAAGCAAAAGATTAAAACCAAATTGTTACAGTCAATCACCACAAGCTATATCCAAAATATTTACACACACGTTGCTTGCACAGCAGGTTTACAAAGCCGGAATCTGGTGAGCAATGCCACTCCCTGAAAATCAAGACTTGCAAGTAAAAGATCACAGCATTGACAGGCAAACTAGCACTGCTGTAACTACTTTTCTCACAGTGCCATACGATACGTCAAAGCTTGCGCAAAAGATTAGATTGAGTTCAACGTGCGAAGAGAAAAAGATCAATGGGTGCTCTGACAATCATGTAGGCCTATGTCATTCTTTGAGACCTTATGCATGCGCGTCTTTATCTGCAACATTTTCTTCAGCTCCCCATTACAATCATCCCCACTTCTGCTCACTCTGAGGAGCACAGGAGCTCAGCTACCTCCTAGCCCTAGGGTAGGAAATCCATGTCCACCTTCCATACCCTTTGCACCCAAACACACAGAGTGGGTAGGAAATGCAGGTGCAAAGCTTCATACAGGCCACGGTTCACAAGGTTACACAGAAAACTGAAGCAAAATATAGAAGATGGCTCAATCCATTTTTCTCTCACCAAGCCTCTCATTTACTGCCATTCGCCATTTTTTGCTCCATTGCGTTTTGTCACAAATGTAGTTTAAAGTTTAGTATGTTAATACATAATGTTAAACTGGGACCAAAGTTTTTGTTTCACAGTCCAACCCTAGCAGAACAACAACAAAAAAATCATAAAGAAAAGAATTACAAAAGCATAACCAACTGATTTAGTCACAGGTGTTCCCATAAAGAAACAAAAGAGCACTCAGCACATACTGAAGCTGAATACACGTTAAAACCTAAGAGACAAGAGAGGTTTGAACTGTAACATAAAGTTGCCCATACACTTCACAGATGTTTAGATAAATATTCCATAAAGATTAGAACGAACATAATTTATTGTTACACTGCTGTGTTGTGTGCTTCTGGAAATGTCTGCACTGCAGGTTCGTTCTGTCACTTTGTTAACATCTTCTATAATACGACTAAAATTATGCTGTGAGTAACAGTAGCTGTGCTCGGAATATTCTACCTTAATCAAGTTCTGTAAGTTTGAATTCAAGCTGTGCTTTTGATTGGGGATTCTTATCAAAATCTCGATGGGGCTGGGGTGGAGAAAACAATGGCAAATGCACTGCTGCCCTGTAGAGGAGAAAGTATTTCTGTACATTCCAGTACTTCTGTTTTTATTTACTCCCCTGGGATGCCTACAGGCTCTTAATTTAACTTCAGAATTCCATGATAAGGGAGAAATCTGCTCCAAGGGAGAAAAGGAGGCCACGCAACAGTTGCTTCTTTGTTCCTACCCCACCTTCCCTTACACAATAGTGAATATTATTCATTTATGTGCTTTCCAGCTATGGCTGAAAGATGAAAATGCCTCCACAAAGAATTTATACTGTGTTTTGCTTGAATGTCAGTCCTAAATTTGTACAAAGAGCGAGTATTGTCTTTGCATTCCAGTGCTTGTTGGTGTGGGCAGTTGAGATGCATGCTCCCACTGGGCACAGCTCGCTTGAGAAAGGATGGGCACAAGGAAGGCAGATGCAGAACTGTTTTTAAAAGGCTTTAAAACTTGACTGCAAGCAAATAAACCATACAGTCCCAGGAACTTCTCTACTTTAAGGTGCTTTTTGGATAGCATCTTATTTAGCAAAGCCCTGTTTCCTTATCAGAGTTTGGAAGACTGCCAGAAGACATCATTCTTGTTCAGCTCTTCCTTGAACACCTCTGGGGTGTATCACTACTCTGACACTCTACAAAATTCAGCAAATTGCAGCTACTTAGGTTTTAAGCACAAATAAGATTATTTAGCCATCTCGATGTCCTCTGTGTACATACATATAAATAAATGACACCACAAGCCTTCCTTGATACAAGAAACCAAAAGGCATTGATTCAAAGCCTAAATAAATAATAGTTAGAAAAAAAAAAAAAAATTGTTTGTGGCACTTGTTCAACATCTTCAGCACTGAAACTCTCCTATGGAATAGATTCCCAAGATATGTTTTCATGCATCAATATTATCATTGTGATAAATGGGAACAGAGACGCTTTGGCACTGAAGTCAGTGCTGATGTGACTGGCTTTTGCCAAGATGACAAAGCCTCTCTGTGCTTCCAGCTGAAATATGTAAGCCAGGACTCCAACATTAAATGTAGTCTTTTCTTTCTTAAAGAAATTACCTCTACCAAGCAAAAAAGTGTTAACCATCCATAATTCTGGACTGGTTGTGCAGACATTAAGTGCCTCAAATTAACTTAACTGAATGGTAACAGAGAGAAGACAGATGGCACTCTGTTCCCTCACATGATGGATTGTGTAGGGATCTGCAGAGAAGCATAGCAATCATGTTTACACAAAAGGACACAATACACAACTCTGTACAACTTGCAGCCATGGTTTAGTCATCACTACTAAAAAGTGGGGTGGTTGGTTGGTTTTATTGCTAAGCAAGGGCGTACACACACCTCTGTATAGCCTAAGTTTTTGGTAATGTTTTCTTGGCATTAAGAGCATTTAATATCTGATTTGTCATTGAGTAATGCAGTATATGGATAAAAGAGCAAGAGTTGAGCTAGCCAGTGAGACTGCAGAACATAGCATTGTCGGGAACAATTTGTGATATTTGCAGTTTAGAAAAGTGAGAATTTATCGCAGCAACCACTTGTTGAACGTTCTAGTGACAGTCAGATTCATCTACTAAAGATGGAGATGTTCATATTTGTCGTAAGCATATTGTCATAAGCATGATTGACCCCAGTTTGTAACTATGAGAAACAAGAAGACCAGAATACCCAGCTTGCTTAGTCCTAGTGCCCAAGTTGAGAAGCTTGCTGTAGCTGTGATACCGACATTGTAGAGCATTTTTCATCCAGTGGTCTAACACAGTGCACCAGCTCTTTAGGGAAGCCCAAGTACAAGCTGTGCTTCCAAGTCCAGAGCTGAGCAGTGCACTGACAGCCTGCAGGTGTCCCATGATCATTAAAGCATCATGCCCTAATGTAATGGCATCATGATACAGCTGGTCTGGGAAAGCTGCATGTAGTGACCTGTCCCAGCAAGCACCATGGGGAAGCAGATAGCACAGGTTCTCTAAGGTTACTGAAAAATTTGTGGCTAGCTGGCAAGTAGGAGCATTGCTGTTTGTAACAAATACAATTTGAGCAACAGTATTAAACAATACATTTAGCTAAAATGAGGGTTTTGGGAACAGTTTAAATGTTTTTGTAGTGTGTAAATTGCACAAATACAAGAGTGCTTATTTTCATTGTACCCACTGCTATGTAATTGATAAAATGAGTTTTGGCTCTCCAGGAACAGTGAACAACATACAGTATCTATCATACTTATCAAAGAATGCCAATGAATCCTAGGAGAGAAAACAGTACAATATCCTTCCATCCATACCTTGATTTTCAAGTCAGAATGCATAAATGATTTTGTTACACAATTTCTGATATTAAGATGTTAAGTGCTTAAAATATGTCTTAACTGGACTTCCTTTGCACACCTGTCAGCCTGTCCCCTCAGCAATGCTATCAACTGACCTTAAAATATGCTCTTATGCAAGCAGGCTGAGAACCTGGCCATCATTTTTTTTTCACCATACCTTTCCAAGTCTGTCCCACAGTTACTGCCCAACCACCTAGCCATCATCTTGAATTTAGTGCTTTCATCCAGCTCAGTTTTGCAAATATTTAAAAACAACACAAAAGCAGGCTCATGTCTCTCTCTAAACAGCACAGCATACAAATGCACATAATGCACCGTATAAATTGCTCATAGAAATTCCACTTGATAATGTTTCTAAAGCCAACTGGATTTCTAATACTCCTTGTCACAAGCCAGAAATAGCTCCTTGTGTTTCTCAGATCTATGGTTTTTTTTTGTTATTTTCAGATCAAAGCCAAGCATTAAGTTACACAACTGCAAGTACTGTCTCGCTGGCTAAGTCAACTCTTGCATTATCGTTGTTACACCTTCTTTTCAGTCCCACCCTTCCTCTTTAATTGTACTTTTTTTTTTCTGTGGCTGTGCAGTTCTTTATTCCTCAGAGCTCACCTTGCCGAAGCCCCGCCGGGGAACGTGTCTGTCACCTCCAAAGAATCTGCCCAGCGAGTCAAGTAGACCCGAGTCTCTGTGCCTTGGAGATCCATGTCGAGCATGGTCTGTAGTGCTTGCCGATGCCATTTTTGATCCGTGCCGGAAAGAGGAGCGTTTTTGTGAAGCCATCAAATCCGAATTCTCTGAAGCTGCTGCACTGTCCTCTTGGATGGTCTGTAGCTCGTCTGACTCTGAGGGCCGATCTTTGAAGGTGTTGTCTTCTCTCCCTGGGGCATCTCGGGAAAAGAGGCGGATCAAGTGGGGGCGACCGGCCGTGTCAGCTGGGTGGGACTGGGGCCAGGCATTCTTCGGGTCTGCTGTGCCTTTGGAGTCTGTCACCGCTGGGCTCTTCGTGGAGGTCCCATTGTTCTGGTTCACATCTGCCTCTCCTGCAAACAACAAGGATGAGATATGAATACAGGCCTGTGAAAAACAGCCCGGGAACAATGCTGCTTTCTTTCCACTGCCTTGAGATGGCCATTTAATACAAAACCCGTAATATGTGCAGTTGCAATGCAACTATGTTCCCTAGCAGCCTGCAAGAACATTAAGCTATCTTGGAACTGAAACTGCAGTGATGTCCTCACACAAAATGTGCAGTAGCTCTAGGTGCTTTTTTGTTGGCTTTTTTTTTTTTCTTTTTTTTTTTAATTGCAAGTATTTGTAAATAGATTAATAACTTGTTAGAAGCATAACTGAAATAAAATAATTTTGTTTAGTTTATTAGAGACCCTGAGGCTTTCAGCTATAATGTCTGGACAGTCAGATTTCCATTGAAGACTGGAACTCTAAAGTATGCTTTTTGTATCCTAAACAGGGGAAAGTAGCAGGACTGAGCATTTCCCAGTGCATGTTGCCCCTCTGCGCTATCAGAGCTTCTCCACCTGATGGTTCTGTCCCCACTTTGAATTTCTCACTTTGACTCCTTTAACAATGAAGCAATTCCATTAAATTCATGAACAAAAGCAAAATGTGATGTGAGAGATTTCTTCTTAAATTATCATCTCTTCAAACAAGTAAAGAATACTCAACTGCTTTGCCTCTCAGGACACTTTTTCTTCATATGATGCCTTGGCTATCTGATGCTGAAGGCCATGAGCAAAGCTGTCCCGATTGCACTTAATATTTATGAGAAGTGATAAAAAGGATCGTCATAACCCACTGAGCATTTGTCCAGGAGAGGCTCCAAAACAAATCTCCTTGGTGTCTGTCAACATTTGCTGCCTTCTCTACAGTTGGGTTCTAATGCATGCATTGAATTATCTGCAAAAAAAATCAGTTACAGAAGACACAGCCCTTCACACATGCTCTATGTTGACAGGAAACTGAATTTTTTGTTTGCTTGTCTTCCTCTGTTGTAGACTAAAAAACGTAGATGCATACTGCATCTAACATGCCTTCGCAGGAATACAAAACCAAACCAAATCTAGTGGTAGATTACTGCTTGAGAAGCAGCCTCAGAGCAAACACTTGTCACAAACACACCCCATGTCACAAATACCAAGTTTTTTTGGAGTTAATGAAGCTTTAAATTTCAGAGAGAAGCTCTAGTTAGTCATGTTTTACTTTTATGGTCTTCTCATTACCTCATTAAATCTCCCTTTGCTTTGGCCTTTTCTGCCATGCGAGGGACAGAATCTGGCAAATACTGTTATGTTTCCTAAGTAGCCAGGGCTTCAGTACTTCAGAGCAATTTTGGACTTGATGTAGTCATTTCATACCGCTTTTCCCACCCACAACGCACTGAAGAAACCTCTTCTCAGGCTGAGAAGAATTCTGAAATAAATTTAAGGGTAACAATACAAGACAGAAATTATGATGTCTACAACAATATACCTAGTACTTACCAGGTGACAATTTGTTGTTATCAGTTAGTCTGCTGCAGTTTTGCACAGCTTCTCATATGAAAATATTTTGTGCAATTTTGATGTGCACCTTTGAAAACTACCCAGACTGTGTTAGGGAAACTTAGACTTTCCTTTGATTAAAACACTTGGAAGTATTTCTCAGGAATATGCTTGTTTAACTACTGCTAATTTTAACTTAAGACCTCATCAGTGGAGAAGAGGAAGATATTTGCTGGCAACTTTGTGATTTTAGTTTTCCTGAGAAGACGTTTTTGGATTTCTTACCAGTAACTAAAACTCAACCATTTTTCCCTAATCAAACGAAAGATAAAGTAGCACCACCAATATGTGACACTTGCTGAAACTGCAAGACATTTTAAATAGCAACCATAACACTGGATTCTATACCATAATACAAATCCAGTCAAGGACAGAAAAAGAAAAATAAACAATAAAGCTATTGTATTTAATTAAATGCATTAACAAGACACCAGAGCATCTGCATACTAATATTTTTTACAACAGTTGAGCTTTGTGTCACTGAATACGTGTATTGGTAAGCAACAAAGAAGGGCATTTGTGCCATGAAAGTTGCTTCTGTGAGCTGTGAAGTATAAATCTTTCTGTATGTTCTATTTCAGTAATGAAAGCATACATTTAAGTAAGTTTTTTCCAGATTTTGTTCACGTTTAAGTGTTCTTTAAGGTGTAAAAATACATAAATAAAAATATTTGAGCTAACTAAGTGAAGTCTTGAAGTGCATTTTGAGAGAGCAACCATCTTTAGGAGACCCAGAAATAATGGCACATACAAACATTTGCTTATAGGTTCTGTTTGTTTCTCCCTGCAATATGAAGTTCTGCTTTGACAAGGCTGTATAAGACTTAAAACAAGCTAGAATAGCCTTCCTATGACACATCATTTCTACAAGAGAAAGCTGTCAGAGAAGAAAAGGGTTTCAGGCATTATAAAAAAGTCTTGCAAATAGGTTAATTTTAAGAGTAAACATAGCACAACGCATTGCCATAGGCATAACTGGAAGACTATTAAATTGTACATTGTTGGTCTGAGTGGACAACCCATCTGTTTCCAAAATGAAGCAAGACTGATTAACCAAAAAAAATCCAAATAGTCTGTTAATGAAATAAAATGAATGGAAACTCCAAGGGTGCTTTCAGTGAACCAACATTAAAACTAATCTTCATTGTCTTTAATAGGAGTCAGGACACACCTTGCTATGCTCAAAACCACCATGCCTTAAAGCTCAACTTGGCAACAGTGATTTATCCCATCTCTTGACAATCAAAATAACATCCCTAAATAAGCCTCAGCCCTGTTTGAACAATTGCTTCTGTCAGAACCTGTTTTATACAAAGTGCAGATCACTAACTAGCTAGAAATAGGACTAGAGGGAACAGCCTCAACTTGTGCCAGGGGAGGTTCAGGTTTCTTCTCAGAAAGAGTGGTGAGGCAGTGGAACAGGCTGCCCAGGGAGTTGGTGGAGTCACCTTCCCTGGAGGTGTTCATGGAAAGGGTAGATGTAGTATTTAGGGACATGGGTTAGTCAGCAATGGTGGTGGTAGGTAGATGGTTGGACTACATGACCCTAGTTCCTAGTGGTCTTTTCCAACCTTAATGGTTCTACAATTCTACAAAAGAAAACTAGGCCAATTCAACATTTAATTTCCTTGGAAACAGAATTCAACTACATGGTGCTCAGCAGTCTCAAGTATCAAAGGCAAATGTGGCAAACACTGTTGAACCAGTTAAATGTGGCTGAAGAAACGAGTTATCTGGTCAAATTACTTGAAGCTGCAAAGCTTGATTTCTCTTCAGTTTCTATGCTGAGACACTGCAGACAAAAAATGGCTCCCAGCCTAACTTTAAGGATCTGTGCAGAAGGCAGTATGCCATGAGACATTTTACTTCAAGAGCTAATTACTGGGTTTGTCTGATGCTTGTCAAATTGTTGAAAGTCAATTCTGAACAAATATTTGTCTGGAATAGACTGCACACAGTACACTAGTTTGAAAAACAGTTGGTCATAGCTCCAAACAAAACCAGAACAGATCTACTGCTGCATTATGTCTTTATAGAAATAGTTTCTCCATTTGCTACACTAGCAAAAACAATATAGAGAAATACCAGTGTGTATCATAACATAAATTCTCAGGAATTCAACTATTGTGGCTAGCTAAGAGACCACTTCCATTACAGGCCACTCTCCTCCTCCCCTCCTTACTTAAACTTATAACTTCTGGGGGAAACACTCCAACCAGAGATAAATGTTCTCTGTAGCTTCAATACAATTTCACAGCATAAGATGAATATTTGTCTACATAGGAAACACAACTTTCCCTATCAGCTTGTCAAACTGTAAACCAAACCTCCACAAAAACGAGAAAACATCTACTAAGCACAACACTTTTGATTCTTCTCTCACTGCATACAGAGCACTCCTACCAGACAAGAATAAAAGGTGTTTCCATTCTACTGGTTGGCAAAGTGCACCTCTACCTACCTCACTCATACACAGCAGTTGAATAATGTTATCATGGGGCACAGTTTCACACACACACACAAAACCAAACAAACAAAAACAAACCACCAAACACAAAAAACAAAAACAATACCTTAGTATTCAATATAGAGTAAGAAACGAAAAGGAAAACACGCCCAACACCCGGCCCAATACAGATTTTTAACTAGCTATGTTACCAGCAGTGTTGTATTTACTTCTATTGAACAAGATTAAGTAAAAGAGAAAGATTTATTCTGTACTACATCTTGGGATAATAAAGATCATTGGCTAAGCATGTAGAAAAGGATTTTCCTGTTATTAGTAGAAGCATGACAGAGTTTTAGAACTGACACTTAGATTGCATTCCTGTGGCCAGACAAATGAAACTTTCATTTGTAATTTCACAAGGTGAGGAGCCTGACAAACTTTGCCTTCCACAAACCCCTGATGACTTACAGAACAGCAGCTCCTGGTCAACCTATACAGGCAGCATTATGCTATCTTGGATCTACTGCCAGACTGAAAACTGATAGATCAAATACACTGATGGCTAGATTATTGCTAATATCTTGGCATAGTTGCTCCCTGACTGAAGAAACACCTCATTCTTCCAAGCCCTCCCTGGCCCTTTCCCACTGAAGCAGGGCTCTCACAGAGTAGAATCTGCCCTTGTAGCACAGCGTGCATGAAAACGCATAAAGTTTTTGCTGAGGAGAAGGGCAGTGTCAGCTCATATCCAATCATGGAAATACTTGTCTTCACAAACTTAGCAAGAGAAGTGTCTACATTATTTATCCTCACATTTTGAAGGAAATAAGTATTGCATTGTATCAGGTGGAATAGGAAGGGTGGAGGTTATACCCTCTTTCTGTGGGTTTCTTAGTATGAAATGGGAGAAAAATTCAGCTTGCATAACAGAGTAACATTCAGCAGTTCTTCCAGTTGCAAATGACTACAGTATGAAAAAGTAAGTACAATTCCTCTGACTTCATTTCTGATGCTAACTTGAAACGCCTGACAATTCAGAAGTGGCTGTTTTACCTGATAAGAGAACAAAAGACTGGTTACATGCACACAACTCTTTGTAAGTAAGTAGTATTGCCCAATTGTGTCAGTTCCTTTAAAAATACAGGACTGACTAGGGGAGATGACAAAAGCCTCCAATATCCTGTAAAAACAGGCTGTCTGTATGCAGCTGGATCTCATTTTGCTGCTCCTGGTCCACTAATACTAATTTCCAATTTGACATTTTACTGCTTGGGGCACAACAAAGGACTTTCAGATTTTGAGTGCTGGGCCCCATCACTGCAGCGTTCATGCAAGCAGCAGCAGTTTGCAAGGGTTCCACAGAATCTGCTTAAAATAAAGATACTTACATGGCAGCAACCATTCCAATACCACGCTTATATGGAGACATACTATAAAATCACAAGCAACACAAGTAGTAAATTGTGTTGTTTAACAGGAAAGATCACTTGCCTTACCTGCTTTCTTAAGTTTGCCTCCTTCACTTCAGGGGCTTGAAGCTATAAATTTAGATGATGAACACAGAGTAGAGGAGATCTCTGTAGTAAGCAGCTGAAACTGGTGCTGTGTTGTATTGTTGCTGTGATACCCCATTTGTAGGGTAATTTTTTTCACTGATTTTTTTCAACTTACGAGGAAAAACCAAGATAGAACAAATGACCAGATGAAAACACGTAAGAATGTGTCGTTCATCTGGAATGGTGACACTAATAACAATGCCTAATTCTTGCCTTGTGATTAAGCAAACAGTACATAACTTCTACAGCCCTTGCTGACAATTTTATGATTTAAGAGAACTGGTTCTATACAACAAATAAAAATACACCATGCATCCATTACAGCTCAGGTTCACCATTATGGATCCACTGAAGGCAACTAAGTCCTACAGCATCTCTGCATAAAAACTAGCAATGCTGTGTCAGAGATTTTGGATATGCCATCACAAGGGGCCCACTTGTGGAAAAATCTTGTCTATCATCAGGCTTTTCCCTAACGGACACGTAACTCCTAGCATCTGCATGTCAGAGATGAGAAAACACTTGTAGTCTGTGAAGCAATAACCCAGCGTTGTAGTCAGTGCCCAGAGTCTGGCTATTAATAGGAAGCACATGTGGTTGCTGTGGGCAGAAATGTGTTGATACCCCACTGCGAGAGGCTGCTCTAGGAGCCAGGTTTTAGACTTGATGGAGAAAAAACAATATCATACTATCCTCAAACTTGTACACCCGGTATTGCTTATACCTTCAAGTATCCTCTTACTATAGAAATTTAGCACTTCATCACACAGATGCTCAATTAAAGCAGCAAAATGAATTGCGGCAGCAACTGAAATAGCTTTGTTTATTATGGACATGTCAAAGGAAACGCATCATAGAAAGACAGCACGCAATGTTTTTCAAATGGTGCTAGCAGTAGTTGCATAGCAACTATGTCTTCTTCCATTACTGATGATGCTGAAGCTTAAAATCAGAAATACAGCAGGTCTTTCTTCTCAAAATTACTCTAAGAGTCACGCACTACCTCCAGATTCAACACACAAGAAGTTAGCAGGGGACAGGGAGGAAATTGTTATCTGTGGTTGCACTGAGTTTCATTTCCTCCTCTTCCCTTGTTCTAGTTGTTTTGTATATTACAGGATATATATTTCTGCAAAGCAGTGATGCATCATTGTATGAAATTACCAGTTACTCCCAACTTCTGAGCTCTTGCAGAAAGATTTTCATGTACTGCCTTTACATTCAGTGCAGTTAGATGAAGAAAGCTAATGGCATTGGAGCACATGTAACAAAAAGAACACTATTCTGGACCTTGTCATCTGCTTCCTGGCTGCATGAAGGTGAGGTATGCTTATGAGCATGCTGAAATGAACAAATTTCACAAGGAAAAAAAAAAATAAAGCATTCCAAAAAGTTATAAATATACCCCATGGGAAAGTGCTTTTTTGATCAAGATTGCGATTAGCACCTGAGAGCCCTGATCTCTGCCTGTTTCCACCCTGCTGGTTCTCTCTGCCCCTGGCTCACAACGAGGAGTCGGAGCGAAGCCCACACGATAGCCTACCATTGTAGAGGAATGCAGCAGTGTAGGCCTGGCTTGCAGCCGCTCACTTTTGTTTTCCAGCAACTCTGGCATTGCCTCCATTTGCTGAGGATTACAAAGGAGAGTACAGAAAACAAAAAAGCCTGTGGTTGCAACCAGTGGGACTTGCTATGGCAGAAATTTGGAATCTATGAGAAGCATGTGGCAGCTCTCCATACAACCCGCAGAAGGTTTATTTTTAAAAGAAGAAAAAACAAAATGAAACTTAAAAGAATTTTATCCACCCACCAGTTTCAAAGAGAAATGTCCCTTTGTTATTACTAGAACATACAGGTTTGGTTTAAGGATCATCGTCCACAGTGAAAAGAGCTGGAGCATCATTTGTAAGAAACCATTTTGTGTACTCAAAGGAAAAATGAAATCACCTGTCTGATCCATCAGCATGTTATCATAGAATGGTTTGGGTTGGATGGGACCTTTGAGACCATCTAGTCCCAGCCGCCTGCCATATCCTCACAATTTGTACAAGTGACCAATATTAAATGAAGGATTGCTTGATTATTTGTTAGTCACCTTGAGTATGAATAAAATTATGCTGCAAAACCTGTACATATAACTCCCGCAAAAGTGAGAGCCCAGCACAATGACTGGCACTTCAATCAAATTGCACAACTCATGCTATGGTTTGCATTTTCCACATTGGCCATGTTTTTTGTTTTTTTTTGTGTTTTTTTTTTTCTGAGAAATAACCTGTTCCTGTTAGTACAACTGAATAAACAGTATTAGAGTTCTTTCATAATACGGCAGTGAACTCAGGGCAGTGACTGAGCCAGCTCGTTCAAAGGCTCAGAGCATGGTAAGCGGCATGCAAAACCAGCTGTATAATATATGCAGTTAAAAGTCATCATGCAGCTGCTTCAAAACAGCACAACAGCACTTGGTTATTCAAAACTCTACTGGATTATCGTTGTGGTTTTTTGTTTGTTTGTTTGTTTTAAACCAGGGTTATGTGTATATGAGACAAATTATATTTATGAAGTATACCATGCAGAATAAAGTACACTTGTAACTAGGTTAACCAAGTATGGTTTAAGAAACATGCATTGATCATGACCACAGGAAAATCACCTACAGCATAAGCCTATAAAGCCTTCTTTAAATGAACTGTTTCTCAGTTCCAAGAAGTAGAACTGGTTATTGGTACTCAGTTTTTCATACAATGCCAAGTACTTGGTTACTGCAAATTACCTGCAGGATACTGCAATTAATATGCTTTAAATTTCCACACGTACTCCAGGTGTGCAATGCTGTATCACTGTATTCCTGTCTTTTCACTATTAATTTGTTCTGAATTGAAGCTTTCACTAAAAAGTCCACTTGAACTCAGAGTCACTATCATTGCAGAATTTGCAGTGAGGGGAGTTACTTTCAGAAGAAAATTTTTAGAAGATACAGTACAGGGCCATAAAAGACATTCAGATTACTATTTGCTAGTCAGTACACTATTTGCTAATATTTCTAAAAATATTTTAAATAACAGGATACAAATAAGTCTGCAGACCATTTAACATTCTCTCCACTTGAGTTGATAAAAAAAATACTCTACACCTTCTAAAACCCAAAAAGGGTCCAGAGAGACATTTAAAAGTTATGTGAACTACAGTTCTCAATGGTCAGAACAATTGCACAGCTGTCAGACACTGCATTAATCCAGCATTATCGTCACTGGAATTAATTTTCCCCTGTAGTAAAAGGACTGAGGAGTAAAAAGACAGCGGGTGTTTTTTTTCAGCTGCGTAATCACCAGCATTGGACCAGCTATGTCCAATGCATGAACCTCTGGGAGGCAGAGGCCCAGAAGACCCACATCCTCCCACTCTGCCTATAACAGGAAAAGAAGCTCAAACCCTCATGGGGACAAAATCCACATAACCAGCCACTTCCACATAGTGCGAGACATAAGTATATCTGTATCCCCTGAGGAAACAGAACCAGGTCATGAGCCGCATCTACAGTTCAAGATAGTTGGGCTTCATGATCTTGAAAGTCTTTTCCAACCTAGATGATTCTGTAAGATGCTAACAGGGACATACAATCCACTTCCAACACGGAAATAGCACACAGCAGTCATCTGGAACTCCAGCTCTGCCTTTGCTATAGACAGTAACAAAAGCTCCTTGCATGGCTAGGATACTGAAAGCAGTGCTGGGAACTACAGCAGCCTTTGGTATGCTTACTCTAGACCCAAAACAGTAATCATAAACTCATCTTTGGTAATGTTATCTCAAGGGTCTGTCCACAGGGAATGTCCTAGGCCCATGGCCAAGGGCTTCGGCCAGTCCAGTGCTCATATTGTACAGGACCAGTCACCAACAGAGCATCCTGATTGCTTTTGTTCTCAGCATGTGAGCTCATGGCTCACATGGCACTGAGCAGACAGAACTCCTCCCCCTGTGGCATCTCAGTTTACCTTCTGGATGAGAACTGACGGCCTGAGTTATAAGCTGGTGGAGGGGGCTTTGAAGGTGCTCAGGGAGATGGCAGAGCTGGTATCAGGCTCAAAGCAAACTCTGGAAACAAGTTTTTGCATAAGACAGGACCATTATGCCTTCTGAGTGGTTGTTTCTCTGGCCAAGCTACCTTTACATTTTCATTCCACCTCAGGCTTCCCAGAAAGACTTTCACTACAAATCAAAGGGTTCCTCCATCTCTAACCTCAATGAAAATGTGCTTCTCTCCCTTTCCTGACCTTTCTCACCTCCTGGCCTTTCACTGACTTGTTAGCTGAGAAGCAACTATCCTTGGCAGGGTAACTGGAATAAGTCCCTTCAAACACCCTTATCCTTAAAACTCTCTTCTGCAACAGCAAACACCTCTTCAGCCTTTGGGCCTGGGAAAAAGTGAGCCATGTCTCCAGCTCTGGATAATCAGTTAGTGTAAAATTCAACACAGCTGCTTCCCCATCCCTAATCCCCCACACCCCTGTGCACAACTGCAGTCCTGCTTTCTGTAATTTCTCTGTCCAGCTCTCTCAGCAAGGAAACACCACTCTTCTTCACAGCCTGCTGCTCTCCTTCTCTACCTTGTCCCCTACAGGTGTCTGTCTGATGATTTCAGGTGAACATGAGATGGAAAAAGCAGTAGTTGGGGAGCTATCAAAGTGCAAGCCATTATACCATATTGCATGCAGTGAAGACTAAGAAAAGAAAATACTCAATTTTTATGGGTAACATCTTTCAAGTATCTTACATATTCCCTGGGGAACAAGCCAATGGCTTTTTAAGTTAACAAGACAGTTTGGCATCTGCAGGACTCAAAACAGAAACAAAGATCAAATATAAAAAAAAAATAAGCATCATTGGTATTCCACTCACCTCTAACCATTAAATACTTCTGAAGGGATATAAATGAAACATGAATAAGTTCTCCATCACATATTTAGTCAGCCATCTTCTGCTTTTTTCATGAGAGCTTTATAGATTTTGACTGCACCATTATTCCTGCAAATGCAATAAACTATGGAGTCATACCAGGCCAAACTCTTTGAATAAATATTTGAAACATTTTGTCATCAGCATAGTCAAATCTCAGCTACAGCTAAAAAGGGAAAAAAAGTCATTCTGCTTAGAAGATCAGCAGCTAACTGCTCATTTAAAAAAATACAGTAAGTGCTTAGCCAATATATCATTTTAACATTTCAGATTTGGGGTTTTGGCTGCTTAGCATTTCCTCTGTACAGCTTATATAAGTTTTTACTCATGTTATGAAGATTCTAGAGGTTCACTATTGAAACTATCACTCTAAACTAAAGAAAATAGGCCCAAATGCCAGGTTACTCAGAGGACAAGTTTGCCATGCCATATCTGAAGTTGCATGCCAAAATTCCCCACACTAAAGCACGTTAGTGATGATGCTCCTGAGGCATAGGATCTCCAGGCTGTGTGAGGCTGCTCTCAAAGTTTGAAAAGTTCCCTCGTTGCAGGGAACTCAGCTCCTGGGGACTCTGCATCCTGCTGCAAAGGGAAGGAACAGATTTTTGCCACCATGCTCTGCCTTGCTTTTCAAAACAGCTTTATATGGAGGCTGCATAATGGTCAACATCAGTGCAGATCTAGGAATTGCTGCAGGATAAATACGTAAAGGCTATGAAAATATCCTAAGACAATCCATACAAGAGAAAAGAAGCACTTTGGATCATAACAGTGGCAAATTATTCAGAGCCCTCCCAGCATTTTTAATTTACTATAAAAATTTAAGATTTCTTAGTAACACAATTTGGTGTCCAATGAAATATTTTTCAGAAGCAAATTCATGTACCTGAAGAATTGATATCTGATCTGATTAAAATGTCTACCTGTCAGTCAAAAAGACTCTAGAAGGAAATCTTATCTTTGGAATTTATCTTGGGTTTACAGCAGGCAATATCTTCTTCATAACACCCTCAAGTGCAGTCCTAAAGCTAGAATAAAGAATACTTGAAACCAAGAAGGAAGTTTCAACAAATGCAGCAATGAATACAAAGAACTAAAACAACCTGCACTGATTGAATTGGCACAGGGTCTTACAGCAGAGAAATTACTCCACAGAAAATCTAAAATATCAGCAGAGAGATCCAAGTAGGATATTTGAAAGAAAGATATCAGAAAGGAAGAGATGACCATTTGTTTTGATGACTAACAGGTTAAAGAGAAGGATGAACTCAAACCTTTATAGACAGATATAAATCACAGAACAGCTTAGGTTGGAAGGGCCCTCGAAGCCCACCCAGCCCCACCCCATGCCATGGGCAGGGCTGCCCCCACCAGCTCAGCTGCCCAGGGCCCCATCCAACCCGGCCTTGAGTGCCTCCAGGGATGGGGCACCACAGCTTCTCTGTGCGCCTCACCACACTCTGAGCAAAGAACTGCACCCTTGCCATACTGCTGGAGGCATTAGTAGTCTTCTTCTGGGTCAAGCTCACTAATTTCACCAGCAAATTCATCTCTGAAACCTCTGCAGGCTGCAAAATCTACCTGCTCAATAGCAATCAGAGATGTCAATAGCTAATACGGGAAGAAAATACATACTTTAAAAACAATTATAAAAGTCAAAAGCTTAAAATGTTACCTCTCCTAATCTGCACTGTTAAACATTTAAAAATCATGTACATTTTAGATATGAGGATTTATTATGAAGTCTTTAAATTCAAAAGGGTCCCTGCTTAGAAAATGAATACTGTATGGGTTTTGGCAGTTTCTCAAATCTGGAATACTGGCATTTATCTATGTTATCTAAGAACTGATAGTGTTGCTTCACAACACATTTCACAAACATCTTTCCAGTCATATTCCTTCACTCTGCTAAGGGGACACTTCTGGATTGCCTTCTGACTGGAGCTCTTACCCAGCCTGAAGCGTTACTGGCTTGGAACCACAGATTGAGCCTTTCAGGAAACTTCATGCATTCTGTACTGAAAAAAGAAACAACTCACTTCTCATCCATCCCAAAGGATGCAAAGGATGCAAAGAATGCAAGCGGCTGTGCTAATAGTGATCATACAGTGATGCCTTCACTACATCCTCATTTCATTTTACAACAAACCTTTCCTTCTAAGAAAAACATATTTCTATACTAGCTAGCAGAGGGGACAAAATTAGAGGTTTACATGGTAGGCTGGCACCATCTGCGCAGCATGAAATCTCCAGTTTCCAAAAGGTATATTTACAGGGTGCTTTCTAGGCTGAGAGCAAATGTGCCCTGCCTACATCTCAGTTTAAAGTTATCTTGTTCACCGTGTACTCTAGGCCAACTGGAAGCTGTGCAGCTTTGCGAAGGCTTGAGGCACAAGTAGCTCCATCTGAAGAGACCCTGGCAAAGAACTGAAGCTTAGCAGGATGCTAACCTGGTATTCCCCTGCTGGCAAAGAAAGAATGTAGTCAAGCTCTAGTCCCACTACACACATAAAGTAGTCAGGAGCATAGCCCATGCACCTACTGCAGGTTCCTTCTTTTTTTGGATCAATTTTCAGCACATCACATGAGCAGTTACTAACTCCTCTACATTATTTTCCTGGAAAATAGAAGGAAAACCAGGAGATGATCTTAGCACAGAAGCGGTCAGCTTTCATTACTTTTAAACCCTTAAGAGCAGCTTGGCACTTGTCCTTCATTAAAATTATTTGTAAATTTGATGCACGGCTAAAGTTTGCACCGTGAATTCTATCATTAAGAAGATATTTTTATGACGTGCTTTTTATATGCACATTCTGAAAACAAAAATTAAACTTTTCTAGTCCTCTCAACTTCCCATTAATTCTGCTTATTTCAAGGTCTGGATGGTAAACACTTTTTAAAGATGTCTTCTGCTGTTGGCTCTGTCAATTAATCTCCTCCAAACTCCTGCATCTCTAGACCTTTCCAATTTTTTTTTGTTTTGTTTTGTTTTTTTGTGTTGCTTCATCTTTGACAGAAGCATTTTTTAGGGTCTTAGTCCTATCTTTCTGTACCCCAGATGGCATATTATAGCAACAAATGCCCAGAGGTGCACTGTGGTTTATATGTACATACTGTAACAAATTGAGGCATATTTAATACGGAGAAAAGCAGCAATAGCAGTAAAAAGAAATGATGGCAGCTTCAATTACCATTCCCATCAGTGCAGCCAGAAGCATCTATCACATGAAAACAAAATTTGTCATGGAATCACTGAATATATTCACAGAGAAACAGTTTGCTTAAATTAATACCACATTAAAAGAAAGAAATTAAGTCCCTGGGAAAAAAAAAAAAAAAAAGTCAACAACCCCAAAAAATAACCCACAGCTGAACTTCAGGAACTTCAGATTCTTAGCTGACATGGGCCCCAAAAGTATATCCATCAACTCTGTGGCACTGTTAGAATACCAGCTTCAATAAAAAACACCTAACTGTACACAACTCATCTCTTATCTAAAGAAATGCACCTGGTGTTCAGCTGGATTTTAGCTAAGAGCCTTTAGATACAGTGTGTTCTCAGTCAGACAAAGAAATTCCAGGAAATGATTAGGAAATCCCACAGTTGAAGTAAAAAGTCCAGTAAATGTGGAGATACAACAGAGGTTTATTTCTGCCCCTAAGCTAACCATCTGGTGGAACAGCATTTTAGATTTCTTCTTTAATATTTTAACATCTAACTTCAGCTATCTGGGGGGTCTTCAGAGACTCCATCCTAATCCATCATTAGAAACTTCATTATTTGCTTTTAAATACATTAATATTAAACATGTTATCTAGGCATGGAGGCTGCATGAGACATATTTTCTATACAGTAACAAATCCCTAACAAAAAATTATAAATAACAAGGGCTTTTTTTTTAATTAATTAAAAACAAAAAACAAAACTGAAAACAAGCACTTTTTTCCCTGCTGAACACTTGTGAGCTGTACCATAGTCCTAAATGTGACTCAATGCTATACGAAGAACAATGGTGACAAACTGTATAAAACCGCAGCAGTGATCGATGGTACTTTGCACAATATCTGCTTTTCAGTAGCAGCATTCTAAGAGTGAAAAACTGCTTGCACAGTACTGAGCCTTGTACCAGTTCGTGGGAGTTACTGCTATTAAAGAAAAAAAAAAAAAAAAAAAAGAATGCACAAACTTTCTACATGCTCAAATAGCAAAATAAAGGCACTTCTTGTGTCCTGAATGAAGCACTCCACTAAAAGCCGTATCAATTCTGAGGACTAAAAAGCATGGTGTGAGAAAGCCACGCATCTAAAATATTGAAACAGGCAAGAAATGTTATGAACACATTTTTCCAAGTGTAAATTTGGATTGATGATCAATAAAGATGAAAACAAGCCCTTCGGGAATAACTTACAGAGCTATTCACTTGGTCCCACCAGGAGGAAGATAACAGGGCAGTGCATATACACAAAAAAACACATCCCTTGTTACCTTAAAAGCAGATGCAAGCATCCTCCCCTCTTGCTCTGCTCATGCCCCAGGCCAGCACAGGTCCTGGCACAGACCTCAGCGCAGTGCTGATGCTGGCTGGGGGCTTGGTGCTGCATTGACTGGGTGTTCACAGCCACCAGCTGACCTGTGCCTGCCTGCAAACCACTGAGCAGTCAGTACTTCCAAGCAATAGTCTGTTTTCACCCATGGGACAGTAGACACGAGTGCCTGTCTGCAAGTCATCATGCTTTTCTGAAACTAAAAGACAAAAACTCTGCCTCAATTTTCTCAGCAGGAAGTTTTCGTTTTTCTGCCTCATATGAAACTGTGCAGACAACTCATGAATGATATAAAATGATCCACAGACAGAAAATAGCTGTGTTTTCTCTGAAAATAAAAGGTCATCTATTTTCCAGGTAAAAGTGGGTACATTTCGGTACTGCATCCTATCTCTGTGTGTCCTTTGGAAATATATAAATAACGCAATCTCTTTATAAAGCCCCTGCAATTTGGTTCAATTTTCAGTTTTAGGATGCAATCAACTGTAGTGAATTACAGAATCACAGAATGTTTTGGGTTGGAAAGGCTCTCAAAGCCCACGCAGCCTCCCATGCCATGGGCAGGGCTGCCCCCCACCAGCTCAGCTGCCCAGGACCCCATCCAACCTGGCCTTGAGCACCTCCAGGGATGGGGCACCACAGCTTCTCTGGGCAGCCTGTGCACCATAGCAGGCTCTGCAACCCCATTCCCCGACACATGGGGGAATCTGCCAGTGCTTGAGGTCAGCTCTGCTATGGGGTGACTATCACCTGGGCTCAGACTGCTAGGAAATAACTCAGAACCCTGCAGGGCTGCCTGGCCTCATGTCACGGTTTTGTGACACCCCCAGTTGCACTACAGCAACATCTATGCCTCACATCTCACTTAGCTGAGACCTGCCTCGTGCCCAGCCTTGACATCAACCTTGGTCCTGCTCTGCTTGTAGGGGCACTGCTGGGCTGCCCTGCTGCTACCCTGTGTCCCATTACCTCCCTTGGGCAAGCCACTCTTGCTGCTCTCTCACAGTCTGGAAGCAAAAAATGCGAATACAGTGGTTCTGAAGTCCTCTTTTATTACCTTTGGCTTCAAATGCTAAGGAAAGAAAACTAATTGATATCCAATCTGATAAACGCAAGAATAAAAGATTTTCAAACTGCAATTTTGATTTACGCAGAATTGCTTTCAGTAGATGAGTTACTTAAATGCATAAATAAAATGAGACCCTTAGAAGAGGGTTGAACTCTACAGATATTCCCTCCAGCAGCAGCAATGAATCCTACTAGAAACAGTACTACTTGAGAAACGAAAGCAATCACATAGCAGTTAACAAACCAAGACATTTTTTCATTCAAAATGAAAGTAGTTCAGAATCAGGGCAAAAACTTGCAATTGCAAAAGCCCGGAGTTCTGAATCCTTGCCTTTCAGAAAGTGTAATTGAGAGGCACTTAATGAAACAAATTCCCTCCACCCTACCCACATCTCTTCTTGACAACTCTTTTTAAGAACAGGCCCATCAAGCAACAAAGAAATCAGAAGAGACCAAATATTTGGAACAGAAGAACATCCACTCCATTTCTGAATTTAAAATTTTCTATTCTGACAAGGAAAATATTTTCTCTGCTCCTAAAAGGAATAAAATTAATGCCTCTATTCTTTGCAGGAGGCTGACACAAGTTGGTTGAAATCAGTAATTGTCAGATTATCCTGCACTTGTACTGATGGTACAAACAGCGTGTTGTGCTGCATATAGAAAATGAGAAGATGCAGGATAGCGTGACTTGTATGTTATCTTGGCATTTACTCCAATATAAACTTAATTTGTGATTTGCTACAGTTTGACAAGATGATTACAATTTGATGTCACGCTGGTTACATGTTTTTCTCTTTGGTGACAGGTTTGCCACACTTCATAAAAGACTTCAAACATTCTGAACGCAATAAAAGTGAACTGGAAAAGAAGCCAACATCTCACTATGCACTGGTTGTGCTGTCCTTTGAAGCAGTAAGGGGCAGACTGAGTGCTAAGCATCACCTCCACTATCATCAGCCAGAAGGAAGACTGCTTAACCCTTAGCCACTGTTGTGCTTGTGCTGCAGTATAGATCTGCTACTTTACTTGAAGACTATTCTCAACGTACCCAAGCCATTACAGTCTACATATTCTAGTGGTGGGATGTTAGACATCACCCCCATTCACAGGCTCTGTAAAAGGACTAGAGAGATATATAAATACTACCACAAATCTCAACTATTCTATGAAGAACAAAAAAGGCACATCTATACAGCACTGACAGTATGGACTGATAGACAACTGAGACATTGTGCACAACAGAACTACTCAATTTTGCACCTAGGAACCTTGTCACCACTAATGTGCATGCACACATACACAGATCCAGTGTAGTTAGTAATTGCTAGCCTACCTCCTGCCTGGATAAAGGCAATTTCCTTAGCAGACAAACTCTAAGCAAATGCATAACTGTCAGCTAAAGGTAAGGGATGGATGGGCTCCAGTACAGCATGGCCCTGATCAGTAAATATGCCAGGTTACCTTCTGCCAATGAAGCTTTTCTAACAGTAACAAAGCATGAGCATTAATAACTCAGGAATACCAGCAGCAGAGGGTTTAGCTAGCTAGCTCAAATATGTCTTGAATGGTAGCCAGAGAACAATTCAAAAAACAGTGTTAGAGAGTCAATGACAGGAAAAAAGGAAATTTTTTGAAGAGTCTGCCTTTTCACATTTTATAACACCATCTGAAAAAGAGCAAGAAGCTCTGCTTTTGAAAAAATGAATACCATTGCACTTGAATGCTGACTGGAGAGATGCCAGTGATGCCAGTGATACCAGAGAAACAGTTACAGCAATGTTTTTCCCTCCTCTACAGAAAGACTGTTTGCATTACATGATCTGTGAAGTCTTAAAAACAACAACAAAAAAATGAAGTGAATCTTTTCTACCTCTGACCAAGCATACAATGTGCCTAGGATGATGTGCTTCACCCACCTGACAGGAGACACTCAGTACCATGCTTCAGAACGGAGTAGATCCATGCCTGGGAATCACCCGTAGTATTTTCCAAGCTTTGCCTTTGATGCATCCACCACACAAACTGTTAACTGCTCAAGGATAGTCACTGTTGCAAATCTCCAAAAAATTAGGAACAGCCTTATCCAGATTCCCAGTGATTTCACTATGGAAAAACAGTGTATCCTGTTTGCTTATATTTGATGGAGTCAGATTATATAGCTGTGCTGATATGGAATGGAGCAGGAGACAAGCTCTTAAGTTGTGCCACCAGCCTGAACATCAGGGTTTGTGTGACATAGAAACAGGGACATGCATGCTGAAGTGGAGAAGGAAGGGGCTGTATGCACATGAACGTAAGAAGGCAGCCAGCAGACTCAAGAAAAATGTCCTTGGGATCTTGTAGACTAGAGGGATCCTTTGCATCTGGTTATTCCTCCACTTTAACATAAGAGAAAAATGCTTCTTTGTTTTTAGTGGTGCATATATAAAATAAATCACTCACTGAGAGAGAATTTTCAAGTGCAGAAATAAATCTTTAGATTCCAGGATCAGTTATGTGCTTCATCAGCCAACTTTCTTAACCCACTTCAGATGGGAACACTCTGGCATTGTGTCTGTCAGGAACAAGCAGCCAAGCAGGACTGAGCCAAGTACTCAGAGCTTTCCACCCATGGTCACAGACAGTGCAAGAAACACATGTTGTGAATTTCAGACCAAGCTCCAGCTGCAGAAGGAGGCGATGCCCCATTTACCTACCATCAGAAATGCACCTTCCACAACTTCAGCATTCTTTTGCTTCCCCTGTCTTCCAGCCCCATGCCTCTTCTTTCAGCATGCAGTACAATGCATTCAATTTAAAAGTAGACGGCCTCCAAAAATGGAATTAAGCATTTTTCTAAAAATCGTGTGGTTATTGCCTTAAAATACCTCTCTGTTTGGAGAGGACTTGTGCTAACAAGTCAGCTAGCAAACTTTCAGCTTTGTCACTAGTATCCCACATTGTTTTGGCAGCAAAGTCTAACGGCAATTAAAAGCAAACAAGCCAAATGTCTAATCACCCCACCCTGAAAATAGGCTCTTTGAAATGGAGTATGTAAAGGAGCTGGCAGTAAAGCAACAGCTATTGAGTTCTGCTGTCATCTACCCTAGCTAACTTAACCAGTCCTTCTAATGAGACTACAAAAAAAAAACAGTAGTAGCAGAGCTGCAAATCAGTACTTAGCCAAGGGAAACTGGATGTTACAGACAGCTGCTGCTAGGAGTACAGGTGCTTTTAGCCACTTGGCTTGGCTGTCCCTGGCATTGTTCACACAAAACACCACACAGCTAGAGGCACTATTATAGTCATACTGAAAACATTAGTGCTGTCAGTATTTCACCTTTCAGGTTGAACAGTCATTTTGAACTCCAGCCCATCCAAAAGAGAGTCCTGTACTAACTCTCAAATGCCTCAATTATTCTCTGAGTTCTGAGGCTATTGGCACAGTACTCATTACCAACACCTGCAGGATCCAGATTTTTGTAGTCCTTCCCTTCCACTTACAATTTTGTTCTTTCAGACTGAGCTGTGAATGCGGAACTGCTTTCAGTTATTTCTGTAGAGCTCATCTCCCTGCTAGCATTCTTCTTTGTTTACAACATTTATGGTTTAGGGCTTTTTTTTTTCAGATACTTCAAGAACATTAAAGAAAAAATTCATTTGACTATTTCAGAAAATCCACCCACAACATGGAAATTGCTTGCTTAACAATTTTGAAACTTTTTTAAATTTTATTTTGTACCAGTTTCGTATTTGAACAGACAGGGTAGTATGCTGTCATTTTATCATGCATTTTCATCTGTGCTATTTAAATTTCAAATCTGAAGCAAGATAATAGCACACAAGGCTCAAAAATACTTTAAGAAAAAGGAAAAGAGGTCAGCAGCATACTAGGCCATTTGTTTGTGCACTAAAGAAGTCTTGCAGAAGAATGCTAAGAAGACTGGCTGAGCTAACTGTCCTCCATAAGAATAAAATCAGCACAGATTTCTCCCTTGGGGTAACGGTTATAGAGCATTTTGTTGCCACCTAAAGACTCATTATTTGAGGTGTTCTCCTCTAACAGGAGAAAATAACATCAAGACAAGACAAACACGTGCAGCTTTACTCAGCAAGGAGCATAAAGGCACATCTTGTGGCAGGCTTTGCAGCATGCGATTTCTAAACCCAGCAACAGTGGTGCAAAATGTTCTTCACTGCCACTAAAATGTTTCCAAGTCAAGAACTGATACTTCAGTGTCTAAGACACCTCAGCATAGGCCTGCAAGATGAACAAATAGAGCTGATGGGGAAACAAACAAACAACCTATGAGAACAGAAGACAATGTATAAAGAATATCAAATCAAGCATCAAATTGATATGCACCCATTTCCAGACTCTGCACTCCAACAATGCAAAATCTAACAAACTCATTTCCTTGTAGCAAATGGCTCATAACCAATCATCAGTCTCTTTTATTACTAAACTATGCAAGACGCTGCTTTAATAAAACCTAGACTTCTATTTTCATCGGAATGAAAATAAAACAACATGGGGAAGTCACAGCAATTTCTTTTCCAAGAAGAAACGTTGAAATTCTGTACAGTGGAACCAAGCAAGTTCTTGTTAAATCAACCACCTCATTAGGGTGCAGGCTACAAACACCTCCATCTACGCAGAGCTTGATTTCAGACCAAAGAATCTGTAGGCATACATACATCAGCCTGATTTGGCTGGATTAATTAGCACAGCAGGGTTCTGAATCAGAGCAGGACATAACGCTGGTCATACACAGATAACAGCTGAGAGTGGATTTTTCTGGACTAGTAAGAACACAAGGACTGAAGAAAAATGATACTTTTTAAAGTACTAACAGAGTAAAAGATTTTCTCAAATTAGCAACAACATGACCACCTAATGAGGACAAGCTTCAGATATCTTTTAAAACTGAAATTCATTCTCTTTCCTAAAACATGAACATAACCCTAAAGCGTGGATAACTAGCATGAACATGAAAGTAAAGAGAGATGCTTTCTGTTCTGAAGATGGTAAGCTGGAAACAACAATCTAATGAGCAGGGAGAAATGAAAAGAAAAAAAAAGTAATTAACAAACACGAGGGATATCCACATTCACTTGTAGGCCGCTCTTAATCCAGTTCACCCCTCTTTTCTCCCCATCACCCAGCACTCACTGCCAACAGCCAAAGAATGGTCTATTACATGCTTAGGAGACAGATGGGAAGCCAGCACTGCTTTATTTTTCAGCTTTTCAGGCATGGCATGTATTGCTAAAACCATTTAATAAAAGTTCTGCGGGTAATCAAAAAACCTAAATACCTAATTATCTATGAGTAGCTATAGTGGCTCAGTCACAACAGGTTAAGAAGATCTGTGCGCTGTGATGTACAAGAGGTTTGTGGTTTCTGAAATGCACTTCAGAATGCAAATACTGGAGCAAATATAGCAAAATATCTTATGCCCCCACTGGCATAGTTTTACTGAAACAACTCTGATTCCCAAGCAATTACAAATAAGAGCACCCTGTCTGACAAGCAGATTAAAGGCGCCAGATTAGATTTCAATTTCATTTGAGATTTGGATTTCTTTTATTTGTAGTAAAGCAACATTTGAAATAGTGGGAAGTATGACCAACTTGTAGCAGAACTTACCAACACTTGTACTTAGCATTTATTTTTAAAATTGGAAAGAAGATATGCATTCTCAGTCTGTACATCCTAGGCTCAAAATCTGGAGAACAGCTCATAGATTTCACAGGCTTCTATCAGAAAACAATACAATTTGTTGGGATTTCTTTACAGAATATTTTAAAGAGTGCTTCATTCTAGAATAAGTCTCAAGTTTTGAGCAGAATTTGTTCTCTCAGCAAAATGCACAGCAGCACTGAGCAGTGCTGTTAGCCCAAGTCACCTCAACAAAAATTCAAGCGCAGACCATTTGCTGGCATATGGCTTGCAGGATCTCAGAGACAGGATATATCCTATCAGCTTGTTCTCAGTAAAGAAGGGCTTTTGCCTTTTTAAAAATGTTGAAGTGTCTGAGAGCATAAGAAGCACACAACTAGTAGTACAGATTGTTTACACCTGGAGGTTTAAACTCCTGAACGTAAGGCAGGCAGGAAAAAAATTGATTGGAAGGAACAAGCAGCAGGCAGGTAATGCATTTGTAAAAAATCTATCTTAACATGTAAAAAATTTTAAACATGTATGCTGCAGCCTATTCCACTAATACTAGGGATACGAGAGCAGACGAGGTTGTATTCCCTGACTGCCAAACTAATTGGATTTGAGATCAGAACAGGAAGGTAATATATAAACTCTGACTTTTCTCCTCTGAAAGAAATTATGGCAACCAGCAATCCCATTGTGCTTTGTTGCTGCATAATTGTTAAAGAAATGCTTTCCAGTGCCCTGTGAGAGGGGGTACTATCTCGAAAGCTCAAAGGGATTGTTCATTTGATCACTAAGCATAGTGTTATTCTAAACACTCATGCACTCAGAGAATGCCTCTATTCTCGTGTTCCCCTTGGAGTTGAGATCATCTGAGATATGCCAGCTATCAAGCATAAAGGCTGAGGTAGAACTGCTGGCAGAACGGCTTAAGGAAAGGCTTCTTGTAGACCTGGAATCCATACTCTGCATTTTCTGATGACAGATGTGTTCACAGACCAGTGGGCTATCTTAGAAGGCGTATGTGCACAAGCGAGTTCATCGTTATGTGTTTCATGTTTGACAGTCTGTTCTTCAAGTCAGGTCTAGTGATGGATTATAATGCTTTCTGAATTGTTTCATTAAATATATTGCTATTCACCAATAATTTCAAAAAGTGTTTGCCACTTATTTATACATACACTACTGAAAAAAAACCAACCAACTTACACCTCTGATTTGTGTCGCTTCAACACAAGTAGCATATAGGAAAGAACTCTAATCAGTACTACCATGTACTAAAGCCGACACAGAACTGGCAGTTTATAGTTTATATCCAAGAGAGACAAAGACATTCTCCAAGCATTTTCACTGTGTACATTTTTACCATCTGAATTACACAAAACAGATACAACAATACATTAAATAGGTGTATCTGCAGTGAGTGAAATGGACATAAACACAGCTTGACAAATTCCACCTAACAGCCCGAGTTCTCCTTTCTTTTTTCCCTTCTTCATCTGTGGAAAACAAGGCTTTCTAACATCATGCTTAATTTTCCTGCAAAAAATATTACCTTTACAATAAATGCACAATTGTAATGTCAGTAAGATCTGAAGGGCTCTGAAAAACTAGATGCAAATACACTACAATTTTCAGAAAGACATGACCTCATGAAAACTTCTGCAGCCAATCATTTTTGGGATATTTCACTCACATGAAAAAGTCCTTATTTATCTTATTTTATAGTTATATTTATTTACTTTATTTATTTATAAATACTTAAGTATTTACCTTGCAGTTGTGAATCCTAACTACGTCAGTATAAGCAAACTAATATGGATGGTGGAGATAATGTTTCGTTTTTATAGTCCCGTGTCAAGCAGTTTATGTTCAGCCTGTACAAACGACAACATGAACCTTCTCCTACTCTTCGTTCCTGATAAAGCACATGATTATGATATGCTTAAAAACAAGGGGAACTGATTATAAAAACCAGATATCTGCATATGTCAGCATTGATTTATTACAAAGAGGATAGCAGTCATGATGATTAGTCAAAGCAGTGTGGAATTTTTAAACAACGTGCTAATTTAAATGTACTCACGTTTTAAAGAGGGGACAAGCTCTGCATGCTTTCCTTAATTTCTTTTTCTTGGAATCTCAAAAATAACTTGCAAGAACATTCAGAAGTCACATAATAGGCACCTACACTTCACACAGAGGCAAAAAGAGCACTTTCACAAGGGATGCAAGAACATTTATTAGAAAGGAACGTATTTTTACTGCAGGAGACATTTGTAATGAACACATATATTAAAACAAAAAACCACATGGGTGGGAAAAATGAAACTAGTAAGGTATTTTTCAACCCTTATAATTATTTGCAATTGAAAGAATAATTACAAATCAATTTTAAAAAAGATTGTTGATTAGATGAACAGGAAAAAGAAATAATTTAAATGTTTGCCTTTAGGGAAAAATGACTGGCACAACTGTATTGGCACAGGAGTAACAGTGCAGCTGTAAATATGTCCAGGCAGGAGTAGCATGTACAGAGGGTGCTATTCGAGCACCTCTGCAATTAGAGTAATTATGCTGCTGGAATTCTGCTACTGAGTTTTCCCAAGCAGCCTTTACCCTGAAGCTGCAACTCCCCTGCAAAACCTGCAGCAATTTGATTCTCGTACTGCAGTTTGTGAGCAGCAGTCTCCTTGGTGAAAAGTAGTTTGACTGGCAGTGGAAGAAGTCACTCTGGGAAACAGAAGTCAGCTGTGACAGCTGCAGAGTGCCTTCCTCATATTCTACCCCATCTGTTTATTGGCTGACAGGAAAAACGAGGTCCTACTCCTCAGCTAGGTGCTTCTGCAGCACTTGGAATAACCAAAATAGTGCTAGAGCGAGTCTGCACTTGGACATGATGCTTCAGGAATAGAGGAGACAATTGCATACAAAAGGAAGGAAATGGCAAAATCCCAAGCATGCATACAAAAGCCTCATCTCCTCAACATCTTATTTTCCAAAAATCCTGTTTATGAGTTCAGTTCAATTATTCTACGCTATTTTAGTTTATGAGTTCAGATTCAACCACTGAATCAGTCAGACTGATTCAATTTACCTCCTGAAACCAGGCCACTACATACAAACTGCTACAATCTGGTGAGCAGTGATTTTGAAATTGAAGCTATATTTGTTGTTCCTCTGTTTAGTTTCATCACTCGTTGTTCCTTTATAGGCTGTGCAGTTCACAACAATGCTGACCAGCCCTGGATCCTTCACAGAAGGGGCAGAGTAATTCAGTGGAGGAACAAGAGCTGAAGTCTCATTTTCTGATGGTTCTTGGGTGAGGGAGTTTTCACCCTGAATACCAAAAGAAATTCACTTTCAGATCTTGGTATTTTGAAACAGATAAGAAAAGTTATTTCAAGAAATTTTGCCAAATATGCTAAAACACAAGTAAATTTTCAGAACATATACGTAGTGCTCTATAAGGAGACAAGGTGACATATAGCAAGCCTCATTTCAGTCTGAAGTTTTCCACACGTCTATTTCCTATTCTGAAATGGATTTCTTTGCTGACAATTGCTCAAGGAATATGACCTCAGACCAATACAATCTGGAAACCAAACAAGAGAGTCTCGTGGTCATTTTAAATATGAGCAATTTATATACAAGATTTACCACAATCAAATCAAACGGAAATCAAAGACAGTGAAAGGTAACAGAATAATGCTATTAATGTCCCACTTGTGCCATAACCTCACCTTGCAAAAATGAAATAATGGAATAGATCTGACGAACAGCTGACACTAAAGACAACATTACCTTGTACCTAGCACTGCTCCAGCCCAAATGGACTCAGTGAATAACGAGTCCACTTACAACAATAACCAGAGCAGCAATTGAAACTTAATCGTTAGGAGTTCACCAACACATTTCTCTACCTAATAGACTGCAGCTCCCCTAATCCACCCAGTGCCAGAGCTACGCTACAGCATGGACCTAAGATCATAGTCTTCTCTGTTAAAACCTCAAACATCAGTGCAGAACTGCTGAAATCAACAGAGACCTGTGCTGAAAAAAAGGAGCTCCTGCAAGTCAAAAAAAAATGTCAAAGCAAGTTAAGAGTCACCATGTTCTGACACATGCTCAGGGAATCCCACTTAAAGAACAGAAAAGGTTTTCAAATATGAAGCATCTATTTCAGAAACATCAGCACTTTCATTTCATCTCCTCTCGCTTCAGTGAAATGAAGTCTGTTTGCAGTAATGTCACTGTGGTGACTCAGTCAGGTGTCCAACACCTAACACTCTTTTTTCCAGAGGCATTCAATCACTTTTCCCACAGTCAAAGGTTAAGTAGAAAATCTGATAACGGTATTTTAGAACAGAAATCAGAACTCTCATGAATTCCTTTCATTTTCAGCCAATCAACAACCTGACGCAGCTGTAGTGTTCACTGCAAGGGGATTGGACTAGAAGACCTTCAGAGGACCCTTCCAACTCCAAGGATTCTGTGATTCTATGAATTTCTGTGGAAGTCACCTCAGATGAGAAGAGATTTAGAAGTATTTTTGCAACAGTGGCCCTACATGTGTTTGTTTAGTCTCTAAAACATCGATTTCTGCTGCAGTCTTCCATGACAGAATTACCATGGCTTTCCATGATCAATATCACACACATCAGTAAATCTAAGATGCTGCAGCAAGGGGAAAAAAAAAAAAAATTGGAAAAAAAAAAAAAAGGAAAACAAAACCCAAACTACTGTAGATGGCAGCTACTAAACCACTCAGACTAATTTAAAGTTCCTGTTGGATGGAGATGCTGCTTTCTAACTGGCAGAAAAATTGTTCTTTCTAATTAAGTAGGAATATTAGAAGGTCAACAGAAAGCCAAGTTTTTACTGGCTTTTTATAGGGGAGGCTTTAGAGAGTGAGCCTGCTATGAACAGCTCTGGAAATAAAGGGCAGCATTATCGTGGCTGTTCTCTGCTTGTGAGCAACTGCAGTCTTGTCACCACCAGGATGTTTCTGTGCAAGTACCAGGGTGTGCACACCAGTGTACACTGGTCCTTTTCACTTCTATTTCCCTCACCAAAAACAGACACTCAGATGTGACTTTCTGCTGTGTAGTTCCCTGTCAGTGCTTTCCCTCTCCACTTTCCACACCACCATCAGATTCATTTTCAGACCTGTGGACATAGTTAGAAGTGTCATACATTAGTCTGAAGCATTATGTAGATTAACTCAGCACAGAACTAAAATCATGTTGTCAGGGTCACGAGAGCACGACTTGCAGGGAGTGTTTATAACCTGTCGTTTTATTCTCTGGCACAGTCCTTTCCTGGTGGGCTTACTGTTGCTCAGCTCCCTGTATAATGCTTTCACATCTTGGTTCATTACAAACCAAGTTTGATACTTGTGAGAACTCAGCTCTACTTAAAGCGAAGCTAAAGGAAAGAAGATCTGTGTAGAAAAGCAGGGTCTGTTGTGGAACATGGGGAAATGGTTTCAAACTAAAGAGTGAAGATTTAGATTGGATATGAGGAAGAAGTTTTGTTTTTTTGTTTTTTTGTTTTTTTTTTTACAACAAGTGGCATAAATATAAATATACACATATTTATATAAATATAAATATATATATATATATATATATATAAAACTTTCTCTTAAAAAAAAATCATCAGTCTCGATGTTTCTAGGTATATATTCTCAAAATAAGTGGTAGAAAAATTCACTCTGGTTTTATTCTAGCCATGACATCAAAAATGAGTCACAGTGTAATTAAACTTTAATGCCAACATCTGTTTCAGCTAAGGAGACGGTGGAGCAGTTGGCCCACGGAGGGTTCTATGGCTTATTATTCTATGGTTTATTTCACTCAAATCAAGATTCAGCTCAGCAAACTGGAAATGGGACAACAGCAACATTCTAACTACTTTCCCCAAAACAATGATCTTTCAGAAGCACTTGTAATTCATTTGCAGCTCAAATCCTGCCTTATCCAAACTGATTGCTACATAAGGACCAGTGATGGAAAACACTAAGGATTCTGCTGCTTCTGTGCAAACAGAAAACTTCCTTAGGCTACAGCCTGCTATCAGGACAAAGGCAGCAAAATGCACTTGGAAAGGAATAACTTGTGTTCATGGTTAGCTAATTAGCAGAAGGCCACAATCACCACAGAGCACCATGTGACACTGGGCAACCCTTCTCCATCCTAACTTTTACAGTCAGCCACGTGTGCTGGGGATAACAATAGGATGTTGAACTCCTATTGTGCTTCCACCCATCACTCAGACAGACTCACTCTTACTGAATAAACAAGGGGAAAAAATTCAGCAGATCCTGCTCACTGTATAGCAACCATTAAAATCATGAATAAGTCATTTACTGTGCAGTTATTGTGTTGATAAACTACAGTGAGCGCACACCATTGGGTCAGCACTGCTGAAAGTGCAGCAGGCATCACTTGTCTCCAGTCCCTGCCTATGATTACAAATACAGTAACAAAATCAGTCCCCATAACAGAGAGAAAAACCCCAGGCCTCTTATAGACACACAGATTGGGTGTGGTAAAGATCAGAAAAAAAAACATCGGGATCACATTTGTTAAACAGCCCTATAGCTTGTGCACTAATTGCATGTAAACATCAGAGCCATATTAGAGGCAATCTCGCATGTCTACGTGCTACCATAGAGCAGTGTGGTAATTGTGCTTGCATACTAGCTAGTTAGAAACCCAGGAGCTACCACTGCTGTTTGATGCACCAAATGGTTGGAAGAAATAAAACTTGAATATTATTATTAAAAAAATCCATAAAGATGACTGGTCACCTAATGAGCCATAACTAACTACAGATATAGCATCAAAATGCAAATCTCTATACTTTAAAAAAAGCTTTAAATCCTAAAATAACAACAAAAAGGTTAACCACCTTCTGGATCCAAAATCCTCTGGGTCTTTTTCTACCTCAACAGTTCTCTAATGCATATGATACAGGACGAGGTGCCCTATGCACAGCTAGCAAGAAGTGTTTTGATATACAAGATCTTGCAAGAATGGAATTTCAACCCTTTCCCCAAATAAAAGCTTTAGGTGAGATAAACAAACAACCAAACCAAAGGAAAGGATACAAGCAGTGTTCATCAGGCGCTTACCACTGCACAGAAAAAGTGACAAGCTACTTTTTGTTAAAATGTAAATCTCATTTTTTCCAGCTCAGGAAATTATTCCAGTCTTTCTGGTGCCATTTTGATAAAGAAATGCTCTCCAGAAGCAAGCAGGCCAAGACTTGCAAGAAATTGGGAACAGAAAAAAGATGACGAAGGGAAGTGGAAATATGTGGACAGGTGGAACAACAGAATCATTGCTTAAGCTTATTATGAAAAACTATGAAAGACTAAATGCACCCATTTGCCTCTCATGCCAGAGGGAATAATTGCACAATGGTTAAAACATACATTTTAGGACAATCCGCTGTCTCACAGGATTGATTTTTTCATGTCAGCTTGCCATTATTTTGCATTAAAGTCATAGTCTGCATCCCACAATCAATGATGGCTACAATGAGAGAAACTCTCTTGTAAGAAGGTCACTGAACAACAATAACACACAGCTTTTAGCAGGTTCCTATCACTGTCACATCACCTCCTGAGAGAGGGTTTGTGTAGCTGCTAAATTCTTTTAAGCTCCTCCTTTTGCATTCTGCCCCTTCTCCTTTTAAATGAGATTCTAAAAGCAAAAATGAATGCTAGAAGCATACATGAAATCCATACAGGTTTTGCACATAAGTACATACATGCCCACCTCCTTATATTCTTATATTCTGTACAGCCACTTGTAAGAGATGAACACTGCCTATTGTTTCC
The DNA here is from genome assembly GCF_019232065.1 of Centrocercus urophasianus. NCBI lineage: Eukaryota > Metazoa > Chordata > Aves > Galliformes > Phasianidae > Centrocercus > Centrocercus urophasianus. The sequence continues at coordinate 56,457,659 of NW_024884253.1, forward strand.
AGGGAATATGCTTTATTTATTGTCATTACATCCCAAACAGAATGGGAAAATGAGAAAGAGAAAGAAAATCCAACCCAAACCAGAACTTTGTCTTCAATCCAAACCCAAACCAGAACTTTGCCTTCAATGTCAGCATCCAAAAAAAAACCCCAAACTGTTCCAGATGTGGACATGGTGGGACAGCAGCAGCTGTGGCAACACTTGTACCACATTAAGGCCAACAGCAGCAATGCCTACATCTGTCAAAATATTACAGATGGCAACCCAGTGGAGACAGAAGTTCTTCAACCTGCAAAGGGTCATACAAATACCCGCAGGAGTTCAATGCGTAGGACACATAAGCGGGTGTCAGCATAAGTAATGAATCAGGGTCAGGCAGGGTTGCTGCGGAATTGTGCTGACTGCACAGTTTTGAGGTATTTCCCTGAGCTCCGCATAGAAAAGTGACCTTGGGACCTAACCCAGAGCTGCAGCTAAAAATGGCAGAACAACAGACGATGTTCTGCTCGGTGTTGTTTTGCCAAATTCACAGCAAAGTGATCTCCTGATCCATTTCTTCAAATGCACGGGGCTCTATCCAGCCATTTCATTTCTCTCTGCTACACTGAGTCATTCGTGATCCTTTTCTGACTACATACTGGTTGCAACAGCAACAATGTTGACTATGTGCAAGTTTAACAGAAGTTTGGAGCAGCACAACACTATAGATCAAGAGCACGGATGAATATCCAGTGTAGAACAGACAACAGAAGGGTGTGGGGTGTCACAAGCAAATCCTTTCAATGCACAAACAAAACTAACTCCCTTTAATTCAGAATTTGATGGTTGCACATATGACTACCATACAGACTCAATTCCCTTTCTCTTCCACATCCTACACTTAGTCTCCATTTCTTCATTCTGTTTGTGTTAAAAGTTCATCACCTCTGAGAATTAGTTCTCTGAAACACAGCACATTTCTGATGCTTTTCTTTTTTTTTTTAGTAAAACATCTGGTACAATGAGCCTCCATTGTCGCTGAGGACGTTTCAGCCAAGTCCCAGTATAACAAAGTAATATCAAAAGGAAAACAAACAAACAAAAAAATCTCAAAGCAAACAAAAAATACCTTCCAAAATAATAATGCCTGAATCCAGCTCATGAAGAAGAACGAAACAAAGATGTTCATGTTCATTCCCAAAAGGCCCTTCCACAGTAGTGGATCGATCTTTACTTGTATTTACAGAGAGCACTACTGGGTCTAGGAGATGTGAAAGAGATATCCACACTCTGTTCTTTATTACCACAGCATTTTCAGTCAATAACACTGTGTTTCCTGACAAAACAATACTCAAACAATAAGCACTGCAGAAACCACACTTGCTCTAGAAGCAAATACTTCCTTGACAAAAACTCCATATAACAACCTTTAGGAACTGCACATACTGCTGTCTGCAGTACAAAGGTTCCCTTCTGACAGATCATATTTTCTGCTGGCCCAAGACAATACTAACCCAAGAAAGGGAAAAAAAAAATAGAATGGAGTAAGGTTGCTGCCCCCAGGTGGCTAAGAGCAGAGGGGCAGCCACGAGGACCTCAGGGGGCCTGGATGCTTCTGAACCCCTTGAGATCATGCACAGAATAGAAAATCACAGTAAGAAAGAAGTGCAACAGCAATCAAGGCACAAGCATCCCCTTTCTTAAAAGGACTGCTTCAGACAGAAATGAAATTCATTGATTCCTCCTTTCCTGTAGGAGGTGGCACTGTCCTGGTAAAAGCCACAGATAGTGGCTTTTTGTCCAAAATAAATAAAGCAAGCACAGAAGACAGTGATCCGTGGGGGAAAAAAAAAATAATAATAAAATGCTGTGCTGCAGTCTGTCAAAAAAACTGGAGGCTATTTACAATTCCTAGGAAAAGCACTTCTAGGCAAAGAGCTGAAGCTATAAATTAACCTGCTACTGGCGCACACTCATTATAATCAACATCACCAGAGAGAAAGAAAGATGAAATGAAGGAAGGTTTGAAATGCACAAGGACAGAAGGAGAAACAGGAGAGCAGGGGACTATAAAACAACGAACACCTCACCGAGGGAAAGCTGTCTGAAACTTATAATCATTTACCCTCTACAAGATGGATCTGAACTCTTAAAAAAAAATTGCCCAGAACTGCAGGGTAAGGCAGTTACATACAACAGTGCCATTCTCAGACACATGAAACTTATATCTGCACACATTTCCTCCCTGACTCTCAGAGAGCCTCACACTAAAGTGAGTGCCTTTGCACCTCCAGCCTACTTTGAATTCTTCACTTAACCAGTTTACAGACTGTTTGGTCCATTTTGCTTCTTCCTTCTTAACAGCTTTCATCTAATTTAGAAAGCAAACCAACTGGATTTCTATTTGTAAAGTGGTAGAAGGATTGATAAAAGATGATGACTCTGTTTTGGATTTGCAAAGAAATTTTCCTCCTTGTGATGCCAAGCTAGCTAGCAAGGGTTGAATGCTGGTTTATCTTAGATAAGCAGTTCAGCTTACAGATTTGGAACATGGAAATGTTTAGCAATTTGTTAGTAAATCCTTACCTTTAAAGAACGTTTAGGAAGCTGACTGCATGTCCACTTTTTTAAATTAGCAAAAGAATTTATAGTAAGGGTATGTATCACTGTAGAATCATTGTAGAGTGAATTTAAACACAATCTACACACAGGACAGGTCTGTACAATCAAGTACTAGTTTAGTTTGATACGATTTCAGGCCAGCGATCAGTGTAATGTCGGATGCAGAGGCACTGTAAAAGCCTGAGTTTTTTGCTGATAGAAAGAAGTAGGCTGATGTCACCCTCTCTACTGTCTCCATTTTCCTCAGAGGAAGAGAGCACTGGAGAGATTCACATTGAGAAAGGGCATAGTTTGGGACAAGCATTATACAGTGCTGTGGGGCCACATAACCAGTAGAACTGGATCTACTGCAAATGACTAGCAGAGCAGATGTAGAGGAAATGAGATAATACTCTCACCGCAAAATTAATGAAGCATAAACCCAGTTCTTACGTCCACTTGTGGATTCTTCAGCCACTGGCATTATCTGATCAGTGCTGGAAGCATTCATGCCAGCAATTCAGGCTCATGTGCTAATCACAATGCATTAACTCATGCAGGAAAGCAGATTTTAGCCAAAACCTGCCTAAATGGATATGCGTTGTTTCCACATATAGTAAGAAAGATTTAGTTATTCATGCTCTGCTCCTTCTGTACCTTGAAAGAAGGAAAATATTTCCTTACCGTGTTCATAAATAGTTGAGTCATCCAAAATGTTAAGCTAGTCAGCCTTAATAAAATCCACGATTTTTACAGATGTAGTTTGCATGTCAAAACATAATGGAGCTAAATGTTACATTAACCGACAAACCCTTAGCCTTTACAGGAACTTTAGACTACTGCTTTTTTCCTGTGGATTTCTGTTAGCATGAAATCAATATAAAGTCAGAAAAACAAAAGGTTTGCTCTCACTTTTCCCAATCTTAATGCAGAATAAAGGTACATTTGGCCCCTTCTTATATGGTATGAAAGCTATCAGCAAAACCTATGGGGGGAAAAAAAAAAACAACACACATGCAGCTAACAAGATGAGGTCATCTAAAATCCAATGACCTCATAGGTCATCAGATAGTCTATCCACTTCTGCCACAAGTGGAACTGTATTGTATCAGTTTACACAGTAACTTATCTAACCTGCTTTTAAAGGCCCACAGTGATGAATCTCCATCTGCTAAGATGATGAATACCAATGTCTTGCTATTCGTTTTAGGATTCCCCTACCCAACACAGGAGCCTGCCCACAAGTTGAAGAAATTACTGTTTGTTCTACCCATCATGGACAGAGAAAAGTTAACTTTCCCTCTCACTGCATACAATCCCTAACTTTGTTAAACACTTGCATTTAATCTTTTTTTAGATAGATATTTCAGACTTTTGATTCCACCCATTTTCTTCTTGGTCTTTTCCTCAGCCTTTCCACTTCTTTTTGGAACTGTACTGCCCATATCTGGAGGCTATTCACTAACCATCAGTAGTTGACAAGAGTCATTTTTTTTCTGTTTCTCAGAAAAAAAACAACAAAAACAACAAACTAATACAACAGCATACACACAAAACTAACTGATCAAGTAACATTTTCCAATGGTCTGAATAACTCACCAAATACTTCATTGTCCTCTGAAGACTGTTGTGTTAGTCTTGCTGCTTTCGGACTCTCCTTAGCCGCTTCCTCCACCTTGGTTTCAGCATTCTGTAAAACAAACCACTCCTTAAGATCAGGTCCTCTTTTAAGGTGATTAACCAGAAACATCCTTTGAATTTCTTAATTATGCAGGAATCACATTCTTAAATGAATACAGAAACATTAACATGAAGGGTTTTGCCATCTTTATAATTTCATGTGTATGTGTTTTTGCAAAATATTGAGGAAAATCACTCTTAGAAAACAATGGAGGAGGTTGTTGAGTGTTTTAAATGGAACATTCATTTATCTTTTTTTTTTTTTTTTGTCTCTCTACCTTATAGTCATTGTCTCTTAAGCCTCAATAATGAAACAGTAGAGAAAATTCCATGACACAGTGTCTTCAATAGTGATTTCCTTGCACTTCAACTTAAACCATCACATTTGATAAGGATGTTGCTCCTCCCATCCCATACTTCATTTAGCTGGGATGCTACAAAAGCACTGTCAGAGTACAGCATATAACTTAGATGTGCATATATGTGTGTGTGGGAGATATATATACATATATTCAAAACAAAGCTGTGCATCTTTGACACCTTGCTCAGATATTTACCACGTCTGCTTCACCTGTCTATTCACCAAATGCACTGGAGAGAGAATTTAAGTGCACCTCTAATACCAGTGGCAAAATTCTCATTGAAATCAGTTTACCTATGTGCCTACCCATCACTAAAGACCTAGTCTTTGCAAAAATGTTAACAAATAAGATCAAATCCAGTTTCCAAATCCATCTTATTTTAAGTTGGCTGGGAGGAGAGTGGCACAGTGGAAATGGCATTTCTAAACTCTTCAGAACAATTGTATGTAATATGAATTTAGCAAATCCAATTTCTTTTCAAACATTTGATTTGTGGACTTCTAAAGATTTCTGCTTGACAATATTTCAATAAATTTGTCAGAGATAGAAATTTCTGTAAAAACAGCTTCACAATTGTACAGCACTAAGGTCACCCTTCCTACTTTCTCACACACTGAATCTCAGTTAGCAGCAATGAGTATGAAACGGCGATTTATCCAAACCACCACCCTCTATGTTTGAATAACAGAGTACCAGAGGACATAAGATGCAGGACTATAGAAGACATCTAAATTAGAATGAGAGTGAGACCTTAAAAACTACGACAAACTTCAAGTTTCCACCTTTCCCTCTTGTATTTCACTTTCTTTCTATTGACATTTCCCACTGTTGATGTACTGAACCAAGAACAAAGGGCACAAATATTTCTCCTGACAGAGGAAAGGTCAGCCAGATAAAGAGAGGTTCTACTGCTTGGTAGCAGCCATTCCTTTAACCAACTAATTGACCATCTGAAGCACAAGCACTTAATTAGTTCTGAAGCAAATTTGACAATTAGATATCTTTGGACTCAGGTTAATGCTACATAAGTCAGCAGTTTTAGAATTTGAGCTGCCAGAATTCAAAGCATTTCATCTCCTAATTAAAAAAGAATGAAAGTTGCAAAAGAAAAAACCTAACTCGTGGAACACTGAGTTTTAAAGTTATATTGCTACTACAGAAAACTCTAAAGACAAAAGAAACACCTCATGTTTTCAATATGTTTTACTTTGGTACTCAGAAGAAATGCATATGCATGCTTGCAGCAATGCAGCTCATAAACCAGATGGCACTTGAGCGATGAATATGAATTGACTGATGCAATATTAAATATTATTAGGAATTTAGTATGAGTTGGAGAAGAAAATAAAGCGCATGTGGTATGCCTATGCTTTTGAAACAACAGATACTGCTCTATTCAAGAGCATGCTCATTTATAAGATGTTTTCTGAGGCTTTGAAGAAATTGCCTTTATAAAATTTACAAATTCTGACTTACATTTTGGAACTGCTGCCATATATAGTCCATGAAAAATACTACTTAATGCCTCAGAACTTCAGCACACTTCCAACCTGCATGCAGCATCTTATCTCCCCTCATTAAAAACTGCATAGAAGAGAGAAGAAAACAGTTCAACTAAGTCTGCCAACCTTCCTACACAAGACAGCAGACAAATTTAGGGCATGAAAACTCAAAGGGATTCTGAAGAAAGACAGCAATCTGTTGGGAAAAAAAATAATGAACGCAATACCTAAAAAGCTTATTGGTGGTGACACAGCAGCAGAAAAGTGTTAGGGGGGAAAAAAAAAAAAAAAAAAAAAAAAAAAACCAGAAAGAAAGGGACAGAATGGAAACTATGCTTCAGAGGAAAAATCATCTGCAGAAGTGTTCTTAAGGTACCAAACTGAACATCCCACACTGAAATCCACTAGTTATGAATCTCACAAAGCTGAGGAGACAGCCAGTTTTAGCATGTGCTCACTTCAGTTTGGTTTAACTGGCGTCTCTCAGGATGACAGCGGCATCCAGTCATAAACCAGCAGTGACTATACAGAAAGAAAACTTGCTCAGATAAACACAAGACAAAAAAAGTCATGTATTAACCACAGTGTGCAGGCACTGTCTACGCACATGAGATCCATGCCAAGGTCCATGGTGCCCAAACTGCTTTAGAGAACCAGCAGAAGCCACTGAATCAGTGAGCCACATAACAGAGTTGGGTTCTCTGTCCTATTTCAGTTGCACTCTAGTAAGCAGCTTAATTACATCATCTTTGTAAGAAATGGAGACCAGCTTTCTACTCTGAAGAAAGCAGAAGAGGATAGCTACTATGGCAGTGAGTCCAAAGCAAAAAGTCCCTAAAAACTGTGCCATCACCAAAAAGATAAAATTCATACATATAGAGCAAACCAAGTTCGCAGCTCTCCAAGATGAAGAGGACAACTGAAATCCTCATCAGAGCTACTGTTATAGGTTGTATAAAGACAGCACTTGTCAGCTCAATTTCAGGAGTACGATACACTAGATGTGATTGGGTAAAGCTGGAGGAAAAGAGTTGCTATTTCTCATGCTCTTGTTCTTCATGAGAAATGCCTGGGTCATGAATTTGCTGCAACAAGTACTCAATAGACAGTGACTACAAATGATTTGTCATACTATGCACTTTCTAGGGAGATGTTAACATCCATTCCTCTAAACACATGTTTTTAGCATTCTCAGATAAGTCAGAAATACAAGTTCTGAGATATTTTGGGTTGAGCTAAATCACAGTGAAAACTACATGGTAACTCTGGCTCCCTGAATAAGCTGCATTGCTGGTGTTGACAGATGTCAGCTCCCAGATGTCAACAGTACAGTTGCCTCAGAATATAAGTCTAAAATATGACAAGACATGGCAGAATGTTAATCTGTTCGGCGTAGCTCCTTAAGCAAAATGCTAGCCCTAAAAAAAAAAAAAAAAAAAAAAAAAAAAAAGAAAAAAGTCTTTAGAATACTTACTTTGCTTTTTTATTTGCACTGAAATTAAAGTGTCATCATTATTGATCAAGCTACTATTTTATAACCAAATATGATACATGAAAAATCACAGCAAAAAAATCATTAATGATGCAGATTTTCTAAAGAAAATTTCTGTTATAAAACAGATATGTAAAAGGCAAGACATACCCACTTGTTTATTTTTTTTTCTTCCGGTGTCCTAAAAACTTTCAGGTGTCTCAACCGCTCCAAACAATTAACAAAAAAATTCAAAACTTATTCCTTCAGAATGCTTGAGCTGTTCCAGGATGGATTCGTTATCTAAAGTTACAAAGCGCTATTGGAGCTTATAAAATAAAGCTCCTTTGTACCAATCATAGTAATTCTATCTAGATATGACTTTCAGGTTGAGCACTCAATGCGCTTTCAGGACAGACTGGTAAAATAAGTTTATTTTATAGAATTACTGGTTATATCTGATTTGGGCCTATAGATCTTTATTTCCTATACCTACATATCCGTATATCTTTATCAGTGACCTGGATGAGGGGATCGAGTTCAGTAAGTTTGCAGACAACACCAAGTTGGGTGGGAGTGTTGATCTGCCAGAGGGTAGAAAGGCACTACAGAGGGACCTGGATAGACTGAATCGATGGGCCAGGTTAAACTGTATGAGTTTCACTAGGGCCAAATGTCAGGTCCTGCATTTTGGCCACAACAACCCAAGGCAACTCTACAGGCTTGGGGAGGAGTGGCCAGGAAGCTGCCTGACAGAAAGGGACCTTTGTGTACTGATGGACAGTTGGCTGAATACGAGCCAGCAGTGTGCCCAGGTGGCCAAGAAAGCCAATGGCATCCTGGCTTGTATCAGCTGTGGTGAGCAGGACTAGGGAAGTCATTCTGCCCCTGTACTCGGCACTGGTGAGGCCTCACCTCAAGTACTGTGTTCAGTTTTGGGCACCTCAGTACAGAAAGGACACTGAGGTGCTGGAGCAGGTCCAAAGAAGGCTGCTGAACAAGGTCCAACAAGGCTGCTGAAGGGCTTGGAGGATATGCCCTCCAAGGAGCAACTCTAGGAACTGGGGCTGTTTAGTCTGGGGAAGAGGAGGCTGAGGGAAGACCTTATTTCTCTCTTCAAATACCTGAAAGGTGATAGCAGTGAGAGCGAAGTTGGTTTCTTCTCACTGGTGACAGGACGAGGGGAAACGGCCTCAAGTTGCTCCAGGGTAAGTGTAGGTTGGATATCAGGAAAAATTTCTTTACAGAAAGGGTTGTTAAGCACTGGAATAGGCTCCCCAGGGAGGTGGTTGAGTCACCATCCCTGATGTGTTTAAAAACTATTTGGATGTGGTGCTCGGGGACATGATTTAGCAGAGGGTTGTTAGTTAGGGTAGTATGGTTGGGTGAGGTTGGTACTTGATGATCTTTAAGGTCTTTGCCAACCTGAGCAATTCCATGATTCAATGATTCTATATTTCAATAAGTTCACAGAAGCTCTCTCTCTCTTCCTCTCTCTGAAGTATCACTACAAAAATTCACTTCAAACTGGAATCCAAGTAAATAGTCCTGAGATGAGACAAACACTTTGCATGTGCTTTATCTCAGGGAATTGACAAAGATCCCCCAACTCTGCAGCTGCTCGAATATCAGAAGAGAATCTACAGGACCTATTGGCCCAGTTTCCCACTGTAGCAGACCACTATCTCTTTGTGACTCAGTTTATCTGCTTTCCATCACAGCTGTTGGATCATATTATAGTGAGCAAATGAACACTGCAGTCTCCATGTTGCATAATATTTAAGAATTTTGATAGGTAAATATAGAAATAACTGGTAGCTATCAAAATATTTGCCACCAACTAATATCATTATCAAAATCACATTTTGGCTATGTACGCATTAGTGCAAGAAGGCCATATTGTTATTGTTGTTATTACTATCATTACTTTGCTTCTATCAATGCCTATTTAAAGGATCTTTACTTGAATGGGAAATAAGAAATACTGAGTTACAATGAACTGTGCAGTAACAGACCAAGTTAGAAACTACAATAAATCATACGGCATTTACTGAAGCAGCTTATTTCCTCAAAGAAAACAGGACTCAGAAATGAAGAATTGTACTCTTGAGTGCTTAAGCCAACCTTTAAGCCACCTTGCCATTTTTGCATATTAACTGGAAAGGTCTTGCTTCTTTTCCTTTAACCATACAACTGTTACTTAAGGACTTCATTTTGCAAAGGAAAAACACACAGATATGTCAAAACTTCTCATCAGAAGCCAAGTAAGTATTCAACAAGAAGGATTAGTGTTATATTCAAAAGAGAATTAAAAAAAATAATAATAATCTGAAAGTAGAGTTTTATACTATTTATATTGTTAGCGCTCACATTCCCATTCCCGCCTCTTGCAACCAGAGAGTGTGTTAGCTTCATCTCGATGGCAGACATGAAAATAGACTTAAGTTTCCTTTATTTTCAGTACAACACTGACATAAAAAGCTATAACTGCAGAAATGAAAAAAAAACAGCACCACATACTGTGTATGCACAAACAATTGCTTTGGCATCATATCCATCTGTCCATTCACATCTGTTCTTCATTCATTACTGTCCATAGTAGGTTACCTTTCCTGCACTTTAAGTGGTAAAACGTGATTCCTCCCCTATACTAAATTTACAAAATTATTTTAATATAAACAACTGACACCACCTTAAAAGACAGACAAAAATTTCAAGCAGATGTAAACAGATTTGACTGCCAATAAGCCTCCATTTCAGAAGGATAGAAAAAGCATAAATTGCTGCAGGCAATAATAATCTTAATAATGTAATCTGTAGCCATAGCAGTAAATCGTGCAACTTCAGGCTCAACTGAAGAACTCAGGAAACCATTCCTGATATTTCACTTCTTCAGTGATATTCATCTAATTTCTATAACGTAAGTCAGCCTTCCATTTAATCTTCACATAATGGATGCACATTGGCCAGGTTACAGTACACCCTTAGGACACTGTATATATTGCCTCTTCTCAGCAGACCTAACTGACCTTCTAGAGTTCCAGTGGGGAAGAAAAGCAAATCTTTAAATCATAGCTACAATGCGGCTTCAAATTATGATAACATGATAGAGAGGCCTTATCATCATTAGTAAGTCTGACATGTGCAAACATTTTTCTAAATAAAGAATACAGCTGAACTGGGTAGAAGTTGCAGGGCTCCAGTCCCTCTTAACAGGGATAATTTTCTTTGCTGCTATGTCGTCATGTTCTGCATCCCCAGATTAAGTACTGAGGCTGGTATTATCATATAAGTCTCATCAGAATGAGTCAGAAAAGTTTCATATTATTTCCTTTTCAAGGACTTCATCAGTACCACACAACTGAACATACTGTGGTCAACCCTGGACAGCAAGAACTCACAGCACGCTGCCTGTCCTCCAAGTAGCCACAGATCTTCTGTATCTGAATTAATAAATGTATTCAAGCACCTTCTTGAAGTCAGTCATTAATTCCTCTTAACTGTAGAGATTCATCATCCATTCCATTAATACAGCAACCTCATACACCTATCTACTGCCATCATGCACAACACAACTATACCAGACAGAAGTTGGACTCACATTATCTCCAGAACTTTGAGTTCTTGAAAATGTTCCAGGGAACTCTTACATCAGATCCTCCTTCATTCCCCACCAGCCATGAAAATTTCATAATTTTCTCAATCATTTTCAAATAAATAAACTACTTTTTCAAACAGCCAGCTAATCCCAACCATCATCTCCAGTTTTCTAGTAGACCTCATGTTGTCAATTCCATTTTCTTTTCTACAGATTTTTTACATCCCATTTCTGAAATGTAATACTTGAAATATCCTCTATTCAATGACTTCTATATAGCACAATTTTTTTTTTTTTATGTTCCTGCATGTCAAAATATCATCTGAGATGAAAAAGCGACAGAGAGATGGATAAAGTCTTCCAAGGACAATTTTCTGTTTCTCTGAAATCTCAGCTTCAGCAATACAGTGCTAGGGCTGCTCTTGTCCCCAGCTGGAGAACTTCAAAAGTTTCAAACAGAAAGATCCCATCACTAACCCTACAGGCAGACAAATGCCTTTTGAAAAAGGGCTTAGATGCCAAATACTTTGAAGGGATGCATCCAGCCTACTTTAAAACTGGATACCAAGGGGTTGCAATAACTACTATTATGTTTCGACTCAAAGACTCGCTAAATTCCCCATTACCATTTCCATACTGATTTGCTATGTGATTCCATTTGTGAAGAACATTTGAAAACTGCTTTTGTTCACGGACAAGTTTTCACAAACCAGGTTAATATACAAAACATTTTGCTTTCATAGCAATTGTTTCATTTTGAGAAAAGGATTCTTTTCCAGAGTTCTTGCATTTTCAAACAGACCTAAATCTTTCCAGCCCAAAACAGAGTACAGCAGATAAAGACAATTTATGGATCCATGGTATGCTGCTAATTTGCCTTTATGGTCCATAACGTATTTCTCAATGCTGAAAAGGGAGGTTCAGACATATAGGCAGACAATAACTGCTCACATTTCCTGTTTTCAATCAACTGACACAGGATAGCTGCATTTGGAAAGAAGGTGCTAAAATCTTGGAATATCCCAAGTTGGAAGGGACCACAAGCATCATCAAGTCCAACTCCTGGCTGCACTCAGGAATACCCAAAATTCAAACCCTATGCCTGAGAGTGGTCCATCAACTCCATCAGCTCAGTGCAGTGCCCACCGCCCTGTGCTGCAGAGCCTTTCCCTGACCCCCAGCTGCCCTCCCCTGATGCAGCTCCATGCCATTCCCTGGGCCCTGTCGCTGTCACACAGAGCAGAGCTCAGCGCTGCCCCTCTGCTCCCTGTGAGGAGCTGCAGCTGCCATCAGGTCTCCCCTCAGCTCCTCTGCTCTGCGCTGAGCCAACACAGGGACCTCAGCTGCTCCTCATACACATTATCCTCCAAGTCCTACATCATCGTAGTAGCCCTTAGCAGCCTCTCTGCAATAGCAAACAGACTCTTGTATCCTCTGGGGCAGAGGAAGGGGAAAAAGCTATGTCAGTTACAACTCTGTAGGTTCTGAGACACTGACAGTACTGGCAATGCTTATAAAGCAGCACAGAATTTGAAAAACAAGTTAAGACAAGACAGAAAAATATGCTTCAGATCAATATTTTCAATGCGAAGCAAGAATCCCGTCACGTGTCTTTCACTCTTTGAAACACTCACGCTGAAACCATACACAGGAAACCTGAATGTGAATCATACCCAATGAGGACAAGTACAGACAGAAAAGTGAATCGCTATTTCCCCTCCCAATCTCACCCTTATCAGACAAGGCAAGGCACATCAGCTGTACAATAAGCCCCCTAGTACAGACAATACTAGGCTGTAAAGATCACTATAAGGCTCCAATATTGTTCTTGGAAATATGCTGGCTTTTGATAACCTCCAGAGCACCTGACCTGACCCTAACATAATTAAAGAGCGTATGTTCCTCACTCCAAACCCAAGCATTTTTCCTCAAGTGCGACTGTGAATAGTATCTCATGGACACTTAACCTAATGAATCATGGGAGCTGTAACAACCCTTGATGAGCTAAGCCAGAAACAGGAACTTTGGACTCCAAGCACAATAGCAAATCTCTTTCACCAAAGGTGTGTAAGCAGATTTCCAGGGTAGTCTGAAAAACAGTCATCAATACTGATGTTTTCCCAGTCCACTCATCCCCTTTAATCTATGCAGACTTAGTCATTGCCAATTTCATCTCCTTTGAGCATTACTTTTAGCCCGATGTTGAGGAAGCACAAATATTTCACTCCTTTTTTTTTTTTTCTTCTTCAATAAAATGATACGGTTTAAGTTAGAAATGCAGTGTTGTGCTACAACCTGAAATCTCTTTGAATTTTTCTTTCACAAACACACTGAACAAGGGCAGTATCAAAATTCAGAGGCCTAGTAATTTTTAAATGCTACCACAAGAGGTCTTAATATACTTCAACATAAAAATATATATTAAAAAAAAAATATATACAAATACCAGATACACTAAAAGACAAAAGTCACTTAAGTATCTGAATCCATGCTAAAAGTACAATAGAGATGCAACTAGTGACAGAACAAGGCAGAATACTTAAAGAAAAATAATCTATACTTAAAGAAAAAAACTATGTCCATTGAAAAAGTGCAAACTAAATTCACTAGTCAAGGACAAAGGATTGAAAGTATTTTGTTTTTCCACACAAAATTATCTTTCAGCCCTATACACCAAACTTCTTGTATCACGGGTTTGAGTTTGGCAGTAGTTTTGCAAAACACTTGGCACCGCACAAACTACTTGAGATCCTCAGCCCTGACTCCATAGTTGAGGTCTACACAAAGGCCTGGCTGTGGCAGGAACTTAAAGGTTTGCCCCTTTTACCCATAGAAAGAGAGAAGCAAGGTAAAGGAGATGGCAGCTCATTGTGCAGAACATGGTGCAGTACAAACTCCAAAGCACTGCTGCAAGGAATTCTTCGTAGTAGTCATATGTGCCTTTCCACAGCAGCACTGAGCAGCAAAGGCACTGAAAATATGTAGCTAAATCAATTTTTCTTCTTCTTTGTTACCTGTAGGGGAAATATATTGCATGGACCTAAAGTACTCAAAAGAACAAAACCTGCCTAGAAATGAAAGTTTCCATGGAGCGTGTTTGACATATGCAATGTAGACGTGTCAGACCTAAGAAGGGCACAAGACTAATAGAATTAAATCAGTCTTCCATCTTCTCAGTAACAAAACTCTTTTCTGGCCTCCAGCTGTGAAAGCCTCACTTTCGCAGTTCTTCAACTGACAGTGGACAGGTATTTTTGATAAAACAAACAAACAAACAAGGCTGCACAACTAACATTTTGACTCTGAAACCAGCATTACCATTGTTACGAGAAAATATGTAAGGTTTCACCTGTCAGTGTAAATTTTTAACTCCATGGACTTCCAAAAGCAAAATACATGCAACTGTGAGCTACAAAGAGCTGAAGCATAGATGTGTCAACTAGACACATGCAGAAGAAAACCAGCTCCTGACAACAGTTGAGCTCTGCTCAGCTCCCTCACACCGGAACAGATTTCAGGCAGGCTACCATTTCACTTGGGAAATTTTATTCTTCATTCATTGCATGCCTGCACTGCATTATTCTTAATGCACTGTATTCTTAAATCATTACATGATGTACTAGCACATCAGGGTACAAAATACACATGACAACATATACCTTGAGGTCATCTCTACAAGTAGTTGAAGGTGGACTTTACTGAATAACATGAGTAACCTCTTAGTACTTGATCTGTGTTAAGAGGGTACCAAAAGAAGCAGACAGATTTAAACATTCACAACAGTCACTGTTCTACTTGCAGTGATATATCAGACTAACTCAAATCCACTCTGAGCTTAATATCATAAGCAGAAAAAATGCCTGGAAACAGCTTCCACTAAACACCAATCATGAACCTCTTGAATTTAATTTAATTTTCATTTCCCAAATCTTAGCTCATGAGAAAACTCACAAGCTGCTATGCGATTTTTTTCCTAATGTAATGATGTGGAAGCAAGATCATTCTCACTGCTTTACACCACTTGACAATCCCTAGTCTTACGAAATTTATTTCTAGGCCAAAGTTATTGAATTATTGAAAATTACTCAATAGATTTTATATCTTATTCCAGTTCCAAAATGGCTAGTTACATTTTGTTGTTTTTGATTTTAATTAGGGGTGGGAGAAAAAGACACTTTTGTCTTTTCAAATGACAAAATATTTTACCCCAGAAAAAACAGCAAAAAGTTTCAGCTCCTTGCTGCCCCATCTACTGCCTTGTCCCATCCCCCAGATGCACATTCTCCTTAAGGCCAGGAGAGAAGCTGCCACAAATAAGGCACTAAGTACAGAGCACGAGGCTTTTCGGTGTCCCCATCCATCCTGCTAAAATAGGAAAGGCTGGACTGTATAACTGACTGATGCAAGCTCCTCCTCTCCTCTTATTTGATTTAAATAGCCCTATACATTAAATAGAAGATCCTGAAAGAAGCTGACTATTATTTAACAGTGCTCTAACATGGGTCCTCCAAGAAGGGCAAATAAATGCAGACACCAGTTAAAATACATTATTTTCAAATGTCAAGTGTTATGGGAGTTATGTTCACAGAACAATCAAAACACGATTGCTTAATTCCATGTGCAAATAGTTTTTTTCATATATCCGTTGTGAAATACAGCTGGCACCACAGTAAGGCTTTGTAGTGGAAGGAAACTGATAAAGGCACAAAATAGACTGCATAACTGTAGCAAACAGTTCAACTCCTACTTAAGAAAACTTACACAAATGCACACAAGTTCTATTCACTTCAAAAGTGTATGGCTTTGTAAGGGTTCCAATAATGAAGCTTAAATCAACACTGGGTTGCAATCAAGCAACGGCAAACTAGAAGGAGGAAAGAAATGGTTTCAGGTAGTCAGTCTGATTTGTCTGTTCTCTTCCCCCTCCAAATTAAATCAGAAAGCTGCAACTCAATTAAAAAATAAACCAAAATAAAAATTGTTTCATCAATAATGGTTCCTGTAGAGCATTTTCATTCTTTCATAGCATAAAAGGTTTCTCATTCCTTCAAAAAAACCTAGAAAAAACAGATTCAACCATATTCCTTTAGCACCATGTTTTAAAATAAAAAATACATTATTTTAAGAAAGAGACTTTGTCCATCAACTATTATCAACTTCAACTTTTGTATGAGACAATTAACAGACAGCAACATAAAGCTTAAACTGAATGCTAAATTTTGATAGTGAAAATCATTTGGCAGGAAGAACTACCTTTTCAGAAAGCTACAGAACCATTCCAGGGATCCAGTCACCCCCAGTTTCATGAAGGGCACAAATCTGGCAGACCTTCCTAGCAGCAGGCCACTGAAAGTCTCAGGTTAACTAAATGTTAAATCATAGCTGTCAGTGATATTTAAATATAACAACTTGCTAGAACAGAGGAAAATATACAGTATTTTTTCATGAGTAGGAAAAAACCATCCTAGAGCCAATGAACAAACACTGAGATGTACGCTCACCTAATTTTCTGAATGCAATTAAAAAAAAAAAAAAAAAAAAGCAATTTTAGAAAGCTGATTACAATCAATTTACAATTTTTTCTAAGGCACTTTAAGAGAAGAAAAACAAAAAATTCTTTTTCACATTCCCTGGTTGTCTTATTAATCACAAAATGGAAAATCCAAAGGAAGAATGTTTCAGAAATCAGTTAACCCTATTTATCTATCATTCTTTGATAAACCATCACAACAGAACTTGATAGACTAAAATAAAATATACAATAAATAAAACAGCACACCTAATTAACACTAAAACACTGTGACAACTCAGGAGAATTTTGTAGAAGTAACCTCAACTAATATACCCGAACCACTTGAAGAAACTCCACAAGATGGCTCCAAAACAAACAGAAACTTGTGACCACCAGCCACTGCTTTGGTCAAATTCAGCTCTGTAGGAATGGGGGCAGCCCCTTTTATTGTGATGATCATTTCCCTTTCATCACAATGTTCATAAATACTAGGACAACAATGGTTATTATCATTATTCTCAGAGAGGAATGAGCTAGGAAGCTCATTCTTTGGGCGTCCTACATGTACTTTCAGAGCTTTCGAAGAGTTGCCAGGTAGGAACACACAGATCCTTCTTTTCTCGGGAAGCCTGACATAACACAGAAATTGGTATTATCTTCTTCAATGGCTTCTTTACGAGCAACTGACCATGGAATTACAAGTCCTGAGACACCAACAAGAGCAAGTGGCTCTGCTGCACTCATCATTAAAGCCTGTTCATTTTTTCACTAATTGGAATGCCTTCACAGCAAAATTTGTCAACCACCTCAGTATAAATGGCATTACGCCGATTATTCATGTAAAAACCAGTAGCTTTTTCATTGATTTTCTGTCTAATTCTGAGATTTTGCTTTCTGAAATCAAAGCAAGTGAACAGTGCTTTCCCTCCACGCTCCTAAGCAACACAGGCACCCTCGTAAAAACCACCGTGCAGTTTCAATCGCACCAATAGATTTGGAAGAAAAATGGGCCATTGTAATATGTGCTATAAGCTAACGAGCTGAAATACTGAATTGCACCTCCAATAACTGAACTTTAACATCTCTGAATTCTCAGAGGCGAAACTTGCTAGGGAAAGAAAAACCACAAACAATTGTTTACTGAAAGGTGTCCAGGGAGGTGACATTTTAATTGTTTACTTTCAGGCAACTTTTCAATCTGTTTTTACATGTTTGAAATGATATTTTAATTGCATTGATCCCAGTCTAGCAAACAGCAAAAAAAACAAAACAAGAATAACAGAGATTAATGGAAGGGCACACGTCAATTTCATTACTTGCCACACAGTTTGTGCATAAAGGTCCTCTAAAGCAAGAAGCAAGCCACAAGGTAATAGGATGCCTTGATGCCAGCAACAATATCCACACACTTTAATGAGAGCACACTTTAAACTGCACCAGAGCACTTGATCTCACCAGTATTCTAGACATCTTACAGGGTATGTGTGAGAGCCGGAACTCAGCAAGTTCTGGACACTTGGCCACTGAGTAATCTACTGTATCACAGTTCCACTGTCACCTTCAGGTATTGGGATCCTCCTCTGGAGCCCATTTACACCCCAACACAGCCTGGACATGCAAATTTGAATACTTATATACACAATCTTTCTAATGTTTATCCAAATTTCAGTGAAGTCATGTGGCTAGTTTATTCCACATTTTGGTGATTCGTTATGCAACAACTGCAGGTAAAATTCTGCATTTTTTCCTTCAGATCAAGAATTCAGCACATTCCTAACTCTCAGTAACAGTCACTTCAACTATTCTTGCTTACTCCAACCAGCCAGTGGTGAAACAAAGCTTAAAGAGCCCAAGGAAATGACTCAGCCAAACAGCACACTTAATGCTTCTTCAGTACCAGGTGACACTTGATTCATCAGCAAATACACACTGCTACTCACCTGGAAACAGGGGAGGTTTGCCTGCAGATTTAATTGCTTCCCTTTATATACACACACACACAAAAAAAGGCATGATCAGAAAGCTTTTTTCAAGACTGTCTTCAAGTGTCCAATATGGTAAGATACATCACAGAATCACAGAATTGTAGGGGTTGGAAGGGACCTCCAGAGATCATCGAGTCCAACCCCCCTGCCAAAGCAGGTTCCCTACAGTAGGTCGCACAGGTAGGCATCCAGGCAGGTCTTGAACATCTGCAGAGAAGGAGACTCCACCACCTCCCTGGGCAGCCTGTTCCAGTGCTCCGTCACCCTCACTGTAAAGAAGTTCTTGTGCACATTTGTGCAGAACTTCCTATGCTGCAGTTTCCAGCCGTTTCCCCTCGTCCTGTCTCCACTCACCACTGAAAACAGTCTGGCCTCGCCATTCTGCCCCCCCACACCTTAGATATTTATAGACCTGGATCAGGTCCCCTCTCAGTCTCCTTTTCTCAAGGCTGAACAGACCCAGTTCACTCAGCCTTTCCTCGTAGGAGAGATGCTCCAGGCCCTTCACCATCTTCGTGGCCCTCCGCTGGACTATTTCCAAGAGATCCTTGTCTTTTTTGTACTGGTGAGCCCAGAACTGGACACAGTACTCCAGATGAGGTCTTACCAGGGCAGAGTAGAGGGGGAGGATCACCTCCTTCGACCTGCTGGACACGCTCTTTTTAATGCACCCCAGTAAGCCATTGGCCTTTTTGGCCACGAGGGCACACTGCTGGCTCATGGCCAGCCTGTCATCCACCAGACCATACATGTGGACCATACATGGTCCATAATATAAGCGTTCTGAAAAGCTGTTTCCATACATTTTGACAAGTATGAACGTATAATCACTGAATTAGAAATACTCCAACTGTGCTATTCTTCATAAGCATTTTTGTTTTAGTTTGTGTTTTTTGAACTCCTTCCCCAAAATAGAACAATTCACAGAGGCAGTACTGTAGAGTCAAACAAAGACATCAAACCTGAGGAGAACTGGTTAGCAGAAATTTCCATTTGACTGTAAAAATGGAAGTCCATCAATGAACTACCAAGGTACAGAAAGTGATGACAATGAAAGGCTCATGTTCACAGAAGATGGGAGAAATGGTAATACCAGTAATACAGCCACACCTACAAGCAGCCACCTTTTCACTTAGCAAGCCAAAAATCAAACAGCAACCAGATTTTAAGATGATTCAGTTTATCAGAAGTTGATTCCTTAATTTGTTTCTGCTAAAAATTCCAAGCACCTTCAGAAGAAAAGTCTCACAGTGGAGTTAGATGGGCACAAAGATATGTCTACTCCATGTGGAAATTCAAGAGCTATATGACAAAAGAACAAGTTTACTATTCTGTTTGTGCTTTGAGCAAGTATTACATTTGCAGCATTTCTACTAATCAACTGTGCAAGTCACAGGCTCTTTGGGGGAAGTAAGCAGCACTACCAGCAGGCACTTCTATTTGCTGCCTGGGTCTGTCTCAAGCACCAAACAGAAACACTTGTTCTTCTTTCAGCTTCCACCTTTTTTTCTTTAACCAGTGTTTTTCTTGTAACCAGTGTCTATCTCTCCAGCAGGAGTATTTCAAGTAATAAAAGATCACCATCCAGCTCAAAGTAAGCTTTATGCCTCTTCTCTCCATTATAAGGATTTGTCTTGGAAAAAAAAAGATGACTGTATATATGAAAAGCAGCTCATCTCCACCTTTTTTGTGTTGCAATTGATCCCTAAGCACGGTACTTTATTGTACTCTAACAGTCCTTTATAGTCATTCTATCCTCAGCAGAACATCTGCATTTACAGTGAAAGGGAAACAATGCACTGGTAAAGAAAAAGTCATACCTAAAATATAGTATTTCAGATGTTTGGCTCTTCTTATTTTTTTTTTTTGTTAAAAGCTGATGACAGAACAGTCTGAACAGTAGCTATCTTCCACAGATAAAGAAGGAGGGTGCGACAGCCTATTTGGTTATGCCATGTGCGCACAGGATCTGATCTACCAGGCTATCTCCCACGATGACATTGCATCCTTCACAGAACCAGACATGTCATATGCCCCGCAGCCTCCCACAGTCTGCTGCTTTATTCATACTGTCAAATGGAAGATAAGGTTCAGGTGGGTGGAATGCCAGAGGTAGATAACTGGTTTCACCACTGAGCTCAGAGTTCTGTGATCAAAAGCACCAATTTCAACTGGCCAGCAGTCAGCAGCTGCATCTCTCAGGGATCAGTGTTACAGCCAATACCACTTGGTGTCTTTCATAGAGATCTGGATTATAAAAACGGCAGGGCAGTATTTCAGCATGCTGAAAGGTAGAACTGCTACTCAGAGAGACATTGGCAGGGTACAGAAGCAGACTAGCAAGACTCTCTTGAAGTTCAGTAAATATAAACCCCATTCACCAGTACAGGCTGGGAGCCAGCTGGCCAGAATGTAGCTGTGAAGGCCATGTTTATGTTTTTGACCCATTTAAGTTACATGACTGTAGATGATTGTATTACAGATGCTTGGAACCGAAGAGCAGCTCTCAAAGTACATGGCAAAGTAAGGAACTATTACCAAGAAAATTTAACCTGTTTTCCTTAACTTGGTAATTTGAAAGAAGGGACCCTTATCAGTCCCCACACAGTGAGAAAGAGAGGGGAATGGAAGAACAGATGTCAACTTAGAGTTATGCTGCAATTTCTTTTTACTTTGTTCTGCTTTTCTACTTCTACAGATTTTAAAGATGCTTTGCTTGGAACCAATATTGTCACCAGAGATGACAGCCTCCCATGGAATAAAGCTCTGCATGGCTAACAAGTTTAAAACCACTTGAACAGTCATGGCTGCTCACAGAGGTACAGAAAAACAGCAGCCTAACTTGAGCAATCAAGAACTCAGGGCTGATTTCTCCCCAGAAGGAAAGGTATGTGGCCTCAAAATCAAAATGGGAAGACTGGATGAGAGATTACAAAAGAGCTGAAATGTTGCACTGTCACAATCACAGACAAAAAAATGCAAACAGTATGTAAGAATTATAATGCATCAAAAACAACATGAGTATTATGCCAAGCACAAAAATAAAAAATAAAATAAAAATCAATGTACCCAGCTTCTAAAGCAATGACGTTACGAGGATTTTTGTTTACTTGGTTGTGACTTTTTTTGTTTGGTTGTGGGTTTTTTTTGGTAAGTCATCCATAGCAAACAAACAAACAAACAAACCCAATCAATTACCATGAGAGAATAAATAAAATGTATTTTTCAAAGTCTGCAAGTTACCATACTATTCACACAAGAGTGACAAATGTTATTTACCAAGGACAACGTTTTGTCGTATCTCAGCTATAATGCAGCTCTCGGTGATTAGCAAATAACATACTTGGATTCAGCTAAAACGATACCAAAAAAAATCTATGAATTTAGTGACCTTACTGATATTTACATTGCTTTATAAAAGGACTGTGGCAGTAGCTATGTACATATATTTACTTTTACATATCTTTTATGTACACTAACAATATGATCTAGACAGTCTGGAGAGTGGGCCCAGGTGAACCTCATGAGGTTCAATAAAGTCAAGTGCAAAGTCTTGCATCTGAGTCACAGCAATCTCCACTATCAGCACAAGGTGGGGAATACAAGAATAGAGCACAGCCCTGCCAAAAAAAGACTTGGGGACACTGGCAGATAGCAAGCTGGACGTGAACCGGCAATGTACCCTCGCAGCCCTGAAAGCCAGCTGTATTCTGGGCTGCATCAAAAGAAGTGTGGTCAGCAGGGTGAGGGAAGTGATCCTGCACTTCTGCTCTGTGCTGATGAGATTTCAGCTGGAGTACTGCATCCTCAGTCCTCAGTACAGGAGAGGTATGGACCTGGCACATCCAGAGGAGGACCATAAAAATAATCCAAGGGCTGGAACAGCTCTCCTATGAGGTCAGGCTGAAAGAGCTGAGCTTTTCAGTATGGAGAAGGCAGGCTTTCAGTATCTAAAGGGGGCTACAAAAAGGAAGGGGACAGGCTCTTTAGTGAGGTCTGTTGTAACAAGGCAAGGGAAAATGGTTTCAAACCAAAAGAGGGGAGATTTAGATTTGGACAGAAGGAGGAAGCTTTTACAATAAGGGTAATGAAGCACTGGCACAGGTTGTCCAGAGAGGTGGTAGATGCCCCCCTGGAGACATCCAAGGTCAGGCTGGACAGGGTTCTGAGCAACTTGATATAGCTGTAGGTGACCCTGTTCACTGCAGGGAAATTAGACTAGATGATCTTTAAAGGTCCCTTACAATTCAAATGATATAATTAATACAAAAATTTCCCTGAAATTAAGTTCTATGTGATACACAAAACATACAGCTAATGTTATCTTTACACTGTAACAGTTATGTACACATAAAAGGGAAGTAGTAGCTTTATAATGGAGAAATGAGTTAAAAGCTGTAGAAATTAATGACAGACCAACAAAACATTTTCATCATTATACCAAGACCTCCAGCTCTAGCCTAGTGTAAGTTATACTGGACTTGGTTGAATGCAAAGATTGTTCGCTTTAGTTGGAATTCAATAGATAAGATTCAGCTTATCTACCAGCCTAGACACGTGACTTCTTGAGGTAAAGTTCTTTGAAAATAAATCCAGAGAAAAAAACAAAAGTTCTGATAACACCTGTGCAATAAAAAAGAGGTAAACACAGTTACCACAGCTCAAGGCAAACTTCTCCTTGTATTTTCAACACCCAGACTATGGCTGAGTCACAATAGGCTTTTAGATTGCTTTCTGCTCAACATTTCTACACTTGAAGAAACATACAAATGCAAAACATACAGATTAAACCTTTATAGCTGTATCTATACACAGATAAAGATATAAACACGCTGGTATATCAGGATCTGTAAGTATTATGTTTCATAGAAAGGAGGAAAAAGGGGAAAATTGGGTTTCACTTCTTATTCATAAGACCAGGCTGCAGACAGACTCCAACTACATTGCTGCTGTTTTTTCCAAAGGTTATGCTTGCACATAGCCCACAGCAAATCACATTACATTAATGTGCAAAATCTATGTTAATGCATTATTTGGCTGACTGTTTCAAGTGCACAGACGTCACGTAGTTAAAAGACTGCATTTCCCTCAGCAACTGTTACTTAGTAACCCCCTGCACATAAATAGAACTTTACATGACTGCATGTGTGTTGGGAAGGCTAAAATTTATGCTTCAATTCTACAGGCGAGCCAGAACCAAAAAAATAATGCAGGGAACTGTAAATCAAACTCTCACTGGCTATGTTCAGTTGCCTCTCCAGGCAGGAAGTTTAAAGGGAGAGAGAAAACCTGTACATTAACAGAGAGATACTTCCGCTGCTATACTCCTTCTGGTATATCATCACAGAACAGGAACAGAGACAATTTCAAAGAAGGTAGACCTCAGACAGATTTTTCTGGTATTGCTCATCAACAGTGCAGTGCAAACTTCAGACACAAGCCAAAAAGAGACTATGGAAAGATCATGACTTTCTCCCCTAGAGGTAGTATAGTCTACTAGCTGTATAATTTCCAGGTAGGTCTGGTAGTATAAAATCCACAGTCAAAACAAAACACTAATAAATAAATAAATAAAAGTGAAAAAATAAAAAAGAGACAAGAATTCATCAACTCTAAATATAAAGACATCAATAGATCAATAGTTACTTTGTATTAATTTATATATTTGAACCACATGCATTCTACTTGTGAATTGACTGACGAGCATCCAAATTAGCAACACCAGACTTCAGTGTTTTTGGATCAAGAGACAGTCTTTTCAGCAGACCAGATAGACTGCTGGAAATACCTAGGAATCATTTTTATCCAATTCCTCCTCACTGCAGTCCACTTCCTTGCCTCTAGCACCCAAAAGTTTCATTCTTCCACAATGTCTCTTTTCTTAAAAATAAAAATTAAAAAAATTGTCTTGACTTCTAAGTATTTGACTGAGTTACACATATTGCATTTCACAAATATATTCACACGGAGAGGTGACACATATAATTGCAGTGTTACATTCAATATAAGCATACTGATAAGCAAATACTTGTCACTTACATTTCTGTTAGCAGGCTTATAACCCATTACAAGAAGTCTGGCCCATTCTTTCAACTACAGCATTCAAATAAGCATCTCCTATTCCACCCAAAGAATTAAAAGTCTCAGGATTTTTAATAGATCCTCAAAAGAAATTCTAGAAACACTAGCCAAACAAAGCACTGTCCTCTCTGGAGCTCCTCCTGCATTTTCTGCTGTAACAGGTAACTCAATAGATACAAATTCTCATGGCAAAATCCTGAAGAATCAATGCTTCAAAACATGGGTTGCTACTTAAAAATTTTGCTGTTGCAATTGTACCTCAACACTAATAGATTCACAACAAGCAAGATGCCTTATATCAAGAAGTATCTTGTCCTGTTAGGCACCAGGCACCTTTTCTTTCAAGAACAACAACAACACCCACAAAAGTATAAAAAATTAAAACTCACCAACCAACTAAACAACAGCAATAAAAAACAAAAATTAACCCCACTGAAGACTGACTATGAGAGCTCCTGCAGATATCATTTTCTTAAAGCGCTGAGACCCAGTTTGGCAGCACACCAGCTGAATTGAGATCTGCACAGGAGACTTGGCCAAGTCTCATTTGGTGATTGGGGCAATTAGCTGGCCATCTGGCTCTCTGCATGGAAGAAAGCAGTTCCACACCTGCTCCATCAGCCTATAGTCTGTAGCCTAATTGATTCAAGCACGCTGATCAGGGCAAAACTAGAACAACTTGTCTACTGCTGAGACCACTGCTCAGAAGCTGGGATTGAAGCCAAACCCTGCTCCTGGTGCAGCCATCTCCTTCATGGGCTCCATGTTCAGAACATCTCTAGTTTCAACATACAGCAAGCAGCAAGACTGAATTGTGAAGTGACCAAATACACAAAATTGATTTGAAGTATGTTTTAAGCACTGTAAACTTCCAAATTACCACACATCTTTTATTCTCCCACAATCAGGTGACTCAAGAGCTGCAACATTATTACAAATTAACTATATTCTACTATCACATCATAAGCTCCCCCTGCACAATCCCAGAACAGAATTTGATGCCTGAAAAACCTCAGCATCCCTCCTCAAAGGCAATGATAGCACTTGTTTCCATGGCTGGTCAAGCACCTGCTGTTGAATGTGACTACCAGGACACCTATACAACCTCTTGGAAGGGTACAAGAGCCCAGAGCTCCCCAAACTCCCAGGGCATCCACTGGTAGGGACCTTTTAGCCTCCTTTCCCTCAAGCTCCATAAAACTTTCATTTTCAGATATTCTATCTTTGTAAGGCCTATATAACACAGAATAATAGAATGATCATAAAATAATAATAAGTAACAGAAGAAAATGCCAGAGAAAATAAGGTTTTAACAGACAGAAAAGTGCACTGAAGAAATTCCAGAATGGAGTTATGTTCCCTCTCCTTCCAGGAGGGCTGCAGGAAAGGATAACAAAATGCATTAAGATTAAAAGAAGAGGAAAAAGTGTTAAAGTTTAATTTTAAATAAATATTTCACCTATTTTCTCTAGTTACAAGTACCTTAATTCATAAGAAATTATCTGAAGGAAATATAAAGAATTACATGTTTTGAAATATTGAATTTGCAAGAATCCTAAAGCTAAATGTTACAATTCCATGTTCTCAGTACCTACAAATCAACGTAGCTTCATTTAAGTCACATCTAAATAAAATAGATTACTCTGATTCAGATCTATCTCAACTAAAATACATTAAATACATTTTCTGATTACATATTTGCTTTTGAAAGAAGCTGCAGATTAGCACCATATCATAGGAGAGGACCTCTTCCTACCAGAATATATACTACTGCAGCACAAAGCAAATTATTTCTTTCAGCAGAAACAAACCTGAGTTTTAGTCTTCATTATGCACAGCTTTTGACCTAGAATCCTATCCCATGTGACTGAGCTCCAGAAATAACATCAATCCTCCTAAACATGCTGAGTTTTAGGCATAGCATTGGGCACAAGACAAAGCAACTGTTATTTTACGTAGTGAGCCTCACCTATTGTGAACTCTGAAGCCTTTAACTGAATACTAAAATATACTGATGAATTCTATTATTACCTATTTAAGATACTAAATATATTGCTAAATATTTAACAAATAGATATCGGTAGCAAATATTGAAACATGTTTTATGAGATATTAACTTTCCTCATTCCTTACAGTCCTTAAAATGAGGTTCTGATTCAGTCTCATATTCATCATCCTTCATCCACCAAGCCTCATAAAAACAAATGGGATTTCAAATGGATAAAAAAGGAAAAAGAAAGCAATTATATAGGCTTTCTCACTATGCATGATAGGGCAAATTTCTTCAGCAGTTGGAAGCTCTGGATCAGCATTAAGAGAAAATGTAGCCTGTAGTTCAGAAGGAAGATCAGAACAGGGAGAAAACTCCCTTGGACTAAGCCTGCTCATCTCACCTCTTCAAGCTATGGCAATGATCATGCTGCCTATATCCCTAAGTGGCTGCAAAGTACATATATTCAAATAGACTCACTGTTTTTTGGCTGGAAGATGACTGTTCAAGTGTATAGGTATTGTTCAAGAAGTGCAAATTTTCTCTTCCATGGTGTTTCCACCTTTCAGTAAGGCTGCCTGTCGGCTGCTTTTTCCACTGTTTCTGAGTGTGCTACCACACTGTTAATGATTAACTACTATTTGTAATGCGACAGAAAATCAAAACATGGATCTGAATTCAGATTGTGTCAGAGATGGAGATGCTAGCAGGAAATAGCGTGCTAAAAGTAAAGTGGGTGTAAGGAGTAGGCAGATGGAGAAGCTAGAGAAGGAAGAAAGGAGGTGAAAGACTAGGAAAATGTGCTAGACATTTAGTAAGTCAGTTATGACCACAAAACCATAAATCATTCAGATTTCAACATAACAGACTCAGATGGTATCTTCTAACCAAGACGTTGCCAGCATGTTGGGATTTCCATGACTCATGTGATAACCTCAGCACTACCAGACAGTGAATTCAGTCCTGAAACTCCTACACAGAATGGTATTAACTTAGGACCCAAAAATCGTGTCATTTTTTTCCTTTCTTCTATTTTGATAATAAGTATCTTGTTTAAATCTCACTGGACTTTCTACAGTTTCTTGCCCTGGGTTCTTTTCCACGTATTTTGAGCTGCGTGGAGTTCACAAGTGAGCTAAGTGCTTCTATGCCTCCCTGTATTCAGCACTATTTAAACATACTCTGTGATTCTATTTACAGGTGAATTCAGCAACACCAACTTGAATTATACCCTGTAATACTGTGGGGAAAAAAGAAAAGCTATGTAATTTCCATTGCTGTCTTTTCTTGATTGTAACAGATGTTCAGAAGGCCCCCCTAATTATCCAATGTAAATGGTATGTACCTTGTGGCTTTTAGCTCGTGCAAATGTTCATGTTGTTATGGCCACATCCACGGGATGCTGCACTGAAAGATCAGATTGTTTTTCAAGTTACCTTATCTCATTAATCAAGAACAAAGCCATATTACTTAAAGCTTTTTCAATTTCCTCTTGCAAAATACTTTTTCCTCCAGCAAATACTAATGAACTGTTAGCTTCTGAAAAACTGTAAAGCTTCTGAAGTGAAAAGAGAAGGTACTATTAAAGTGACACTTTGTAATAATCACCTTGTATCTCCTTCCTTCTGATGTCCGTTTCATGTCTGCTAATTTTACATGTAAAGGCACCTTCCCTTAGCAATGCAGAGTTCCCCTTTTCTCATGGCAGAATATTTAGCATCAGATTTTAGCAGCACTTTGGTTTTGACTTTGTACTGATGCATGGTGTAAAACTGTATCTATTGACGAGTTTCACTGACTCAACTTCACAGACAACTACACTATCAGAAATACCAGCTGGTATGAAAAAGAGAAGCCAGACAAAACATGGTTCCAACACGCTTCTTTCCAGCTGATGTCCAGGAGCATCAGAGAACAGGAGTTCCATTAGGGGAATAAGATGAGGACAGATTTCAGAACACACTTTTACTGGGGTTTAATACTTCAACAAGCACCAACTTGCTTAACGACTATTTACAGGGTGGATAGTGATAGGAGAAGGGGGAATGGTTTTAAAGTGAGACAGGGGAGGTTTAGGTTAGATATTAGGAGGAAGTTTTTCACTCAGAGGGTGGTGACACACTGGAACAGGTTGCCCAAGGAGGTTGTGGATGCCCCATCCCTGGAGGCATTCAAGGCCAGGCTGGATGTGGCTCTGGGCAGCCTGGTCTGGTGGTTGGTGACCCTGCATATAGCAGGGGGGCTGAAACTCAATGATCATTGTGGTGCTTTTCAACCCAGGTCATTCTATGATTCTGTGTGCTGGTCACTGTCCCAGAGATAGGAGATTCTGCTGTGGTTTGCCTCCACAGGAGAAGCTCAGCAACTCTCCTCTAACAGAAGAATGCTCTTTACTCTACCTGATGTTACAGACATAACTGTATTTGAAGGTAATATATTACTGCACAGTATATATGTATTTAATATACAATCTTATCATATATAACTACTGGAAATGCTAATTTGTTTCTTTGACCTATCTCACCCAGTTTCAGAAAAGATGATAAAACTTCTTGCCACAGGATAGCACAAACCACCTAGCAGCAGAAACGCACTTCAGGCTTTCTCAAGATTATAAACAAGTTCATCTTCATTTTTCTGGTGTGAAGTTGCAAGAGCAACGAACTTATCAGGCTGCTTTAAAGGCTGACTCTAACCACAGAAGCCAGTTCAACAACCAGGTCAGCTCACAAGGAGGTCACAAAGAACAGGAGGGCATCACACCTCCACCCCTACAGGTCCTTGCTAATTTAAGGGCTGCTATCGTTACACTCATCTGACAAGACATTTACGTAGTTCTGTATCAAAGTTAGCAAGAAACAGACATGAAGGAAACTGTAGGAAAATATGCCACAGCAATACGGCATATGACACATAACACTTTCTGCTAGTCAGTTCTGTAGGCTGGGTGGGAAAATAAAGCCTAAGACCCTTGCTCCTCCCCAGCCAAAATCACAGTGACAGCATCTCTTCCTTTTACACCCATGCAAGTTCAAACAGCTCCAGACTTAAATCAAGAAACAGTAGTGCTTAGCAGTTGTGTACACAACAGAAACACATGCTCACAATGTACTTGATATAATTGTACCTACATATTTACTATTTTACTGTAAGGAAGATCTAGGGAAAATGCTTCAAAGATCACAGTTCATTCAAATCCTTCAATACTTTCAATAGGTGCTGTAGCATTGACCAGAGCTTGTTTACTTACATCTGCTATGCCTGTGTGGCATACAGGCTTTTGCTTTTTGCTCCTAAAAACACATGGCTAATGGTGGTGACTATGTTGAAAGACAGTGTTCTGTGGCTGAGAATTAGCTCTATCAAACAGTGCTATTGTATTTTTTGTATGTGTTGTATGGAAATACACAGGAGGCATTAGTTTTGTAGCAACCTACATATTTAAACACATGACTTCAATTTGGATACATAAATTGGTCCCTCTACAGTAGAGCTCCTTGCCTGTTTAAACACTGAATGGGAATAGATACCATACTGAATGACGGCCTTAAGGTTAATGTTTGATGAAAGATGTCGTATCCTGGCATTCCCAGAGGCTTCAAACAGCACCATCCTTTCAATACCTCCGTGATATCATCTCACTGTCTGAAGTACACCAGTGCCTGAAGGCCCACTCAAGGTCTCAAAGCACTGCTATTAATACAGAATGACACTGCATCCATCCCAGCAAACAGTCTAGTTAGTCAGTATGAAGGTTAAGAAATGAAACAGGAGGATAAAGCCTGCACAAAGGAATTTGCTCAAGGCCAAATCTCAGTCAGTGATAGAATGTGAAGAAAACAGACATCCGTCAAATTGAATCGGTCTTGTTTAACCCAACTTTATAGAACTGTCCTTCACTCTAAGGAAGGGCACTGCCTCTTCTTAGAGCAATATTTCCTTGTACCAGACACTAGTTTGACCAGATTCTGGTGATTCAAGAGAATTCTGCAGCATGCAACTTGTAAAACTGGTTGGTGAAAA
The DNA here is from genome assembly GCF_019232065.1 of Centrocercus urophasianus. Taxonomy (NCBI): domain Eukaryota; kingdom Metazoa; phylum Chordata; class Aves; order Galliformes; family Phasianidae; genus Centrocercus; species Centrocercus urophasianus. Next base: position 56,488,443 of record NW_024884253.1, read on the forward strand.
TACTAATTTCTCTCACTCTTTCTCTATTCTTCCTTTACCTTCAGAAATATATTGACTTCAGAGGGAGTATTTGAATACACACATCAAATTACAAAGAAGAATATACAACTAGAGCTCGTGTTCTCTTTGTTTTACAGCAGAAGGTAAAACTGAGAGAAAAAAATAAATAAACGAGGAAAATAAGAATAGCGTAGTCCTATACAGTGTAAAGTATCAAGTGGCTAATTTTTTTTGTACCTCGCGTAAAAAAAAAAAAAAAAAAAAAAAAAAGCAAATAATAATAATAAACAAAAACAACCCACAAGTATCCTTCGATGCATGGTGTAGGTCTTCAAGCATTCTTAGCAATCTGAGGTAAGGCATCAGAGGAGCTCAGTGTGAAAACCTTTTTGCTTGCTGATTGTACAGCGTCTACGAGGTGAAATATATAACTACTGTACTGCCAGCCTGCATCAGAACTTCACCTATCTCTTATCAGGGAGAGACAGAAAGCTTTCTGTCAATGTTATGAGGAGTAAGGCTGCAGAGGGTAGAAAATCTCTCAACCTTAGCAAGGCAAACAGCAGAAAGAGGAAACAGAATCTGTTCCGAATCAGAGTAGAAACAATTTGACTTATAATACTTGCTCATCATAAATGTAACAATTTAGCTTGAACTACTTGAGCTGAGTTTGACTTAAACACTGAGAACCAGTTAGTTTATGACGATGATCAAATGAATCACTTCAAAACACAGTACAGAAACAAACTAACTTGGCAGTCTAACTTTGCAACACAGAAAGACTTGGTCACTGTTGACAGATGGCCTTGTAGCTTCAACAAAGAATTAGCTGTAGGCTGAGTGCTATGTCATCACTACATCTGTTTTCAGTTTCAGTCTATGAAAAAGCAGTATACTGCAGCTAATTTGGCCAAAGTTCCCCAGAGCTTGACACACAGACAGCAATTGGTTTTGGTTCCTCGGTGTTATTTACAGCACATCAAGGACATGAAACTGGTAGATGATCCAGCATTTCCAGGAATCTAACATGTTCCAGGTGTACACAGTCCTGAGCAATCTATTTACATGGCAGGGCAGCAGCTTTTAGTCCTTCATTACAGGTCACCAGCTTACTTTCCAGCAGTCCATTGTACTATGTGGCACACAGTACAGAGAAATCCTGCTCTGTGGTCTTGCTCATTAGGATAGCTGTTGTTGACAATGACCAAAAAACTTCTTCCCATGGGTCTAAACAATCAGCATTGAAGGTAGAGCCTGTTCTGAGGGGTACCAAAAAGGTTCAGATATTTAGGGATGGTCATGTATGTGCTGAACAGAATTTTCTAAGTGAGATAGACAAAATAAGCAGTGGCAGGGAAGCGTTCTAATGCAATACTTAAAGGCAGGTTTGGTCATTAAGAAAGAACACAGGTCATTAAGAAAGAACACACTTTGTAGTTCAAGTATACCAAATTAATACGCATCAATTACAACTCAGAACAAAGATCAATGAAATTCTGGTCACCTACTCTTCTAATTCTATATTTAGCTCTCAGAGAATTAAAAGAAATGTAGGGCAGAGATGACAGACCACTATTTTTTGTTTTGTTATGCCCAGATATATTTCTGTAAATTTAAACCAAATATTATCACTAAGAACAAAGTTGAACAGTATCTATATTTACACATTTGGCAATGCACTCAGTAGGCCACAAAGTCTAAAACCATCTGAGGTAGAAGAAATGAGACAATCTGCTGGGTTCATTAAATAGTTTTATGTCTCTTACAAAAACTATTAAAAATCTGTGAAATACAAAACAAAAATCTGACAGAAACGAGGTGAACTATATTGTTGCTTTGAAGAAAATATATTTTTCTTGTTATTTAGATCAAATATACTAATTTTCAAAGTATTCAATTAATTTCACATTCTTCTCCATGATAAGGATATACTTATTGCCTGGCATTTTTATAATTCAAGTGAATAACAATGCTTTGAAAGGATAATCACAACATGGGAAGCCATTTAGTTGAGTTTTGCAAATTTACCCATTTGAGAACATCAGACTTTTGTTATAGAAATTTGATGAAATGACTGCTTTCTGATTCTCCATTTTGATTTTGTCATCAAATACCTACATTTACTGAAACAAAGCTTGATGCCAACTCAAACAAACAACAACACATCAAAACCACAGCAATTGCTGTGGCCATTTAATGTACAACCACGAGTTACAGTTCAGTAGCAATGTCTTTAATGTCTCTAAACATTAAATAGCCAACTAGAGAACTGGATAAGCTGCTGAGGAGCCAGTACAGTGTTTGTACAGCAAATCTGATTATCACGGGTTCAAATCAGCTGCCTAAGGTGATACTCTTTGGCACTGCATTTTGGGGCATGAAAACTGCTTAAAGTTACAAGTGATTAACTTTACAAAGAGCTTTCATGAGCTGCTGGCCTTCTGCATTGAAGTTCTACTGCTACAAGCAGAGAGAGGCAGATCAGTGTTTCTACTGCGGCCTCAACAAGCCTCCAGTAATTGTCTCCCATGTGACACCACAAGACTGGTGGGAAAACAGTTCTAATTTGCAGCTATATTGAACAAAGACAAAAGAGAGACTTCAGCTCAAAAGGAAAAATAAAACAAAAAAAAGGTATGGTACATACAGTTATTACTGCTGGTAAGAACTTCACGGACTGAATCAAAATTGATTGGCTATATGGAATACATAATAGCTGCTTAGCCATATATTTACTGATTTAAAATACGTGGCATTATCATTTCCTGCAACATTATTGCTGTCTTCCGTGAGTAAAGGAAGTAAGGAGTAAACTGATCAGGCATTATTCATTTTAATTTTTAGGGGGCTGTTTTATTTTTGAACACTAAAAGGATGAGTGATGGGCAGAAGATATTACCACAGAATTAAGTTTCCCTTCAAAACATTTCTGGTAAATGAATGTTATTTTCATTTCGGAATCAATTTCTGTACATGGCCTCATAAGGAAAAAGAAGATGTGTAAGATGCATGACCCCAAAGTGGAACAAATGCTTTGATGTATTTTTCTGACCAGATTTTGTACTCAAAGAGCCAATCAGAGGCACAAAGAGCGTAATGAGCAATTATGTGCCATGCATTAGGATGTGTACCTGCCACGCCACACCTGCACATTTGGTCAGAAAGAATAAAAATATTTGGTTAAATACATCTGTTAGGTCCATATGACATTGCTGGAACTGCACAAGTCTATTTTGTAAATGGGAAGTAACAAAAAACATTCAGAAGTAGAACACTACTTGAGAGTCATAGTATTTGTACTGAAACCGAAACTATTTTGTAAAATACTGCATAAATATGAAACAAAAACGTATGTCACCAGTTGTCCTCTCTTCCTGCTGTAATCCCTCCAGTGTCCTTATGTAAAAGATGTCAGGGAACTAGCAACTCCATAAATTCTAGTCTGCCTGTATCATTTAGGGATAGCTGCTTAGCTGTGCCACGGCAATTATCTGTCCAACACAAAGGGCAGCTACTTTACACACAGAGTTTGAACCATTATTTTTGGGTGGGAACAGGTGGAGAGAAGTTAGCAATAGCTAGGAACAAGAAGCAACTTTTTTATGCTTCTTTTTTTTTTTTTTTTTAAGATATGTTCTCCTCTTGCACAATGCAGAAACACAAATAAGATATAATCACAAGACAAACAGAATACCACATAACATGTAAAATACAGAGTGCCAACAGAGGCCTAGAAAGCAAATGCTGACTTTAATGAATATTTTGATGGTCCTCATCATTCTACTGGGGAGATTTTTAAAGCTGTACATACTGAGACTGACAACCTTTTTCCATTAGAATTCCCTTATTTTACATGTTTCTATACAGCTTCCTTCTCATGGATAAAGCAAATGACTCCCAGAATGGAAAGTTGTCAACAAGCAAAACATTAATCATCTCATTTGCTCTTTAAAAATTTCTCCAATTTCCTGCTTTTAAGGCTCAATTTATTCATTTCCACCATGATGAGAAGCGCTTTATGGATCTGAAGCACAAAAACATGGCATTCCTCATTAAATCTCCTGCAGCAAAACCCTGGTTTGGCTATATTTCATAGGACCTCTTTAAAAGACGTAGTCATTATTTACGATGACAATTACAAAATTGTAATGGTTAAATCTGGAAAATTCATTAAGGTATGAAATATTCATTTAATAGCATAAATCATAACATATTGAAGCCATGGCACAGGTTGCCCAGAGAGGTGGTGGAAGCCTCGTCGCTGGAGACATTCAAGATCAGGCTGGACCAGCGACTGAGCAACCTGATGTAGCTGTAGGTGTCTCTGTTCATTGCGGTGGAGTTAGACTAGGTGACTTTCAAAGGTCCTTTTCAACTCCACTGACTATGATTCTACGTTTCTGAGATGGTCTTGCCTCTTTTTTTTTCTGCTCTTACCTTGGCTGACTTGTCAGCGCTATGTTCTCGTTTTCCTACATGGTTCCCCATGACAGATTACCAGAACTTCAAATTCTGAAACAGAATAAAAACAAAACAGAGATTTTAGAATCAATACATTTTCGTTATGAAATACAAATTCATTTTTCATCTGATCAAACAAAGAAAGAAACAGCTCTCATACAATAAACAGCAATACTAGAAAGCTTTCCCCGCTCTTTAAAGACACAAAGGAGGAAAAACTAAGCATTTGATTCACATATAAGCCAGGACTACTAGCATTTAGGCAGAAGCCCTACTGTTATCAATCAATCTCTAATTGAAAATCTTCATAAGAGATCAGGTAAGTTCTTTAGAATTCACATTTGCCATTACATAAACTGCAGTTGCAAACAACAACAACAAAACCACAAAACCCACCATACTAAACTGCTAACAATTTGCTGTAGAGGTAGAATGGATATGTTCTTTATAGAATGCACTTTCATGGCAAGCACACAAAAAAAGTAACGCCAGCTCCTCTCTGAATTTTCTGGCTCACCACGGTGTATCTCAGCTCTAACAGGGCTTATGCAGGTTAAACCACAACACTCAAATTTCAGCTTTTAGTTTAATACCTGTGGTTACACTACATATTTCTTCCTGTAGAGGCATGTGTTTATTTAGAGTAACTTGCACAGCTGCTTCCTTCAGACAGTTTAAAGCAGTGCAAGGTATCATGTAAAGCCCTGAAACATAAAACTAAATGCATAAGAAGTTTCAAACGAACATTTCTCCCTCAGAATAATGAACTTTCACTCACGGAGTTCAGCTTAATGGTACTAGTCATAATATTTGTTACTCTGCAATAAATACAATGCCGTGCACTACTCTGGAGATTGGAAGGCTCTGGGAAGACCTCAGTGTGGTCTTCCAGTACTAAACAGAGTTTATAAGCAGGAGAGGGACTGACTTTTTACATGATCTGATAGTGACAGGGCAAGGGGGAATGCCTTTAAACTGAAAGAGAGGAGATTTAGGTTAGAAATCAGGAGAAAGGTTTTTACAGAGAGGGTGGAGAGGTGCTAGAACAGGTTTTCAAGAGAAGCTGTGGATGTCCCATCTCTGGAGGTGTTCAAGATCAAACCGGATGGGGCCCTGGTAAGGCCTTCAAGGTGGGGGGACTGGAACTGGATGAGATCTTTAATGTCTCTTCTAACCCAAACCATTCTCTGATTGCAGAATAAACAGAGCACAGCAGAGCCCCACTCCCAGACTGCCAAGGTAGAAAAAGATACCAGGCACTGACGAACCACAATTGGTACCGTGGTGTGAACTTAAATCAGATAAACGTTTAAAATAATTTGCTGGCCAGTGAAAAGAATAACATTTTCATGCCACCACAACCTGTGAATGATAAGAAAAGTTTTACTCTCAAGTGTCTTCACAAACAAAGCAAACAAGGTGGAAAAACCAGCAAAGAGACAAAGCATATGAAGTGGCACACTGAAGGCAAACTGTTTGCCAATGCATTCCCAATTCCAGTCTGAATAAATCCATCAGAAAGATGCTAAACATTGCACAAGAGAAGGAATTAAATACAAAGCCAATAAATAGGCTTGGAGAGATGGAAATGCAAAACGCTATTCAGACTTCTGGAGTAGGAACTGAGAGTACACCTATGTCTGTGCCCAGCATCAGGTTTCTCTACAGGATCTGATTCAAATTCCTTCTGTAAGGATAAATCTACTTCCCAGCCAAGGAGACAAAAGCCAGTTTGAAAAAACACCTTAAAATTGACAGAATTCTTCACGCCACCTAATAAATGGAGAAATCTGTAATTAATCCTTCAGGGAAAAATACTCAACAATTTCACTCTGATGTGAATATGAAGCAGAAATGTACAGTGCAAATTGTTCTGTAGATACATGTGTAGGAAACAAAAACATGAATTTTGAGGGGACACAATGCAGATATGCAATGATCAGAGAACAGCATCAGTACCCACAAGCTGGGAAACACTAGAATGATTTACAGTGACAGAAAAACCCAATTTTTATTTTACACTTGAGCAGAAGTCTAGCTTACTTGATTAAAACCTGAGAACACAGGTCATTTTCACTTCAGAATGCAAGCGCAGGCTGCTGTTAAGACTTAAATAGCAATTATTTGATTCTTGCTGCTCTGAGGAAGCCCCACTGCACAGTTTCTGTGTCTGCTGATCTTTATGCAATGAGCTGAGTCACTGACTTCAATGGGATTACTCGCCGTGCAATCCTTGTAGGAACCTGCAGCCAAGTATTCAAAGAATCCGAGGTAAAAGATTTGTATTTTCTTTTAGTCACTTTCATAACATTCAGGTTGCCAGACTATGGAGCTCTGCACATAGCAAAGCAGCAGTTATTAACAAGCATTAACCCATCCACAGCCTTGTTTGCAAGGGAGTCCTTACATGCTTTAGCACTGATAAACTGTCACGGGAACAGTCATGAAGCTCCCAAAACAACGTGAAAACAGAACTATTATAGAAATGCAGGAATCCTCATTGAATCAAACATGAATCAGACATTACAGTGAGTTTCTAAAATAGGCCTGAGCACGAGATCAAGCTCATGACCACAACAGCATGAGCCCTTCCACCTTCCTGGTGAAACCCATCGAGTTTCATAATTCCAGTGAGATGAAAGATTTGGCACATGACCATAAGTCACACAGCACAAGGAGACTCCCCCGGTGCAGACTGGAAGCGATCGGAGTGTAGCAGCAGCTCCCCAGGAAGCTGAGGAAAGGCGCTGCAAAGTGCCGTAGTTCTGCCCAGCCCAGAAACCAGCTGGATGGGCTCTGCTGCCAAAACCCAGCATTGCCCAAATGCAGGAATTAATCCAGATATCCAGGCTGCTTCCAGTAACTCTAGGAAAGAGCCCAGGGATTCCTCCTGGGGAAATCAACTCAACTGCCTTCCCCCATCGAGTCACCTTCCTTGGAAAGCCAGGCTAGCAGGTAACCTGATGGCCAAGCCTTCTTTTCTGCTTTCTTCATGATAGGAAGCTGTATTCCAGCTACCAACACCAGAAACACCACTGCCTCACCCAAAGAAGGAAATCCTCCTTACTATTTGCTAAATGAATATTTGTAGTTTAAAAAAAGAGGGTTCCAATCATCTTTCCGTACACATATAGTGTCCTATAGAGAGGTTTAAATTGTGATTCAGAATTTTCACTGAAAGACAAAACTTTGCTCCTTGAAACTTTCTGAATATATCAAGAAACACACTGGTATCAGATTTTTGCACGTTACACTGTTTTGACTGCATACAAGTATACATTGACAGGAGCCTGAGAAAAGTCCACTCCTAATCATCACTCTAAAGCTGTCTTCCTCATCATCACTTTTCTATACTCTAAATAAAATCAATATACTTCAGCCCAGGAGCTAGCTGACAGTAACAACTAAAAAGTGATACCAGTTCAGGAATTACACAGGGGTGTAAGTCAATGCTTGTTCAATTCAAGTGCACTCTATTGAATATTAATGGTGATTTAGTTTTGAAGCACATATACTACCTAATGTAAATCACAGGATGCTGAAAATGGATTGTTAAATATTATCTTTGAAGAGTAACTTAGTTATGTAAAATAATGGTTCAGTCCAACCTCTTCCCACGCACTTAAGTGTGACTCAACAGAACTACACAGAATAGTAGAGGTATGCAAGTACTTACATATTTACAAGTACCAGATCATAATTACTACTTTGCACTACCTTGTCTAGGAATATGTATTCACCACAGCCTAATACTGGTGAGTAATGGTGCAGAGCTACACTGCTAGATACGTCTCCCAAGTGTTTACTCACATATGGGAAGAGTCAGCAGGGAATATAAAAATATATCAGGAATTTACTTTAAACTTCTTGCTAATTTAATGAATATTATTTTCTTTTTTTTTCTACTACATTCAAATCACATTAATCAAAATAAAACAGTTTAATTACCTTGAATAAATGAGCAAATTCTGTCTCATTTTGGAAGCCCTCTAATGCAGACACTTGGTGATGAACTTACCCAGCAGTGACACACAAAACATTTGTTTTCCAGTGTCAGGCCCATGTTATGCTGCTGACGTACTGCCCAGTACTTCCAAGAAGCTAGTTGGAAATGCTGGGATAGTTTTAACACTCTCAGTGTGGCATACATCTTTAGAAAGAAGCCCTTCAGCCTTTGTCTCAAAACAGATTGAGATACTGGGCAAACCTAACCTGCTTCCTCAGTATTCTCTCCCATGGTAATTTAGGACTCTGATGTATCAAGAAAGAAAACCCTGGCAGTCTCAGGTGAGTGACCTGTAGCTAATTGCATCAGCAGTCACAGCCAGAGATAGATGCAAGCAACCCCATCATAAAAGTAATTCTCCTCAGGGGCAAACTGCTTCCTAGAACTTCCTCCCTCTTGAAATTCTAGTGTTAAATTACCTTATGAAGCATAGTGCTTCATATCCCTTTCAAGTGTCATCATTATTTATTTTTCCATTAAACATGAAAGTGTGCAGTCCCTGCTAGACCAAGCCTTATTTCACTTTTGACTTCCGCCACGGTATGTCTCTGAGGAACCCTTCCTGAAGGAAACGCACATTATTCTACATACATTTATCCATCATGCATGATCAAGCCCAAGATTTTAGTGGCATTCATAATATACAGAGCAGAGAAGTTACCAGTAGTAAGCACCGACTTTACCAAGTGTATTTTAAATTATGTTCGTACAGAACCTTGCATAGCAGAATCCTGGCCTTCCGGGCCTATCAAAACATTACAGTCACTTTCATGCTTATTGGTAAACATGTGCTCCTTGGTGAGAATCTTAGACCTAAAACAGCAGCTCTCAAAGAGAAGGGTCGAATTCTGAAACACTGCTGATCTACGAAAGCGCTCCCTCATGCCCACACAGCATCTCAGGAGTTTACGTACACTTTGTGTACCATCACAAAATACATCAAAATATTTGAGATATCTGTACATTTCTTCTTATTATTTTACCTTTTCTGACTGCTTTGATTACAGTTTTCCCTCTATCCTATAAGGACATCATCTTGCCTTTTATTTGTTGCATTTACTTATTTCCTGTAGTTTACACTTCTCACTTTTCTTCTTTTCTTCAGCTAGTGCCAGCCTAGAGAATAGAGAGGATCACATATATGCCTAATATACTCATTCCTTGAGTCTGATCCAAAAAAAGAAATGTTGCCCCACCGTGCAATTAGGACTGATGCGTCTATTCCTATTTCATTCATTAACACTAAAAATTTCATTTCATTTGTTATGTATTGGCTTTACCAATACATCTTCACTTCTCATCCCTTTGGATAGCTCACTGAAAAAAAAAAAAAAAAAAAAAAAAAACCAGAACAATAACAAAGAAAACCCAGTATTTTCCCCCATACTGCAGGACCTTTTAGGTCTGCACGGCATACAAAACTGAGGAGCAAGCATCAACTCGTCACAACCCTCTGAAAAGGCTCAGAGGCACAGTGGCAGAATCACTGGTGTTTTTTTCCCCAGCACTCATGCACTCAAGGGACAAAATATTTTGACACTGCAGTTTAATAAATGATGAGGGGGAAAAAAAGATGGAGAGAGTAGAAGAAAGAACGGACACACCATAATCTCGTTCATTCTGTATACAGTACAGACAGCAAGTGCAGTATGCTATTAAGGCAGCATGTTTCACTATCAGAACTTCTGTAGTCCCTTAAAGGTTTACATCCCTCGGGATGTCCCCCTCAAGAGTGTATTTCATCAGCAGGGGACTTAACCTCTTGACCTCAATGAATAACACCTGTCCTAAATGCTGAAGTATTCAAAGAGAGAGAAATTAGTGAGCAAATTAACATAATATAAATGTGGCATTAACCAGGAAAAAAGAAAACAAGGAAAACAGAATTCATTTTCACACAATGATTGCAGGTCACAATGATGATCTTCCTAGTAACACTGGTGGAAAAGGCAAGGAGCAATCAAGAAGTCATACAACAAGAATTGTTATTTGTTACTTGGAGACTTCCAAGTTTTGAGCTTACAGTACTCTGCAACCAGAGAAGATCTATCACCTGTTTGCACATAAAAATAGAGATACCATGAAAATCAAAACAAGATACATTTGAAGACTCACATTTTTCTGTGTCTTCACTTAGTAAAACAAGTAGTCCTCTCCCAGTGATGAGCAGTATATTTTCTCTTTATAAGCAAGACAGGTCACTGAGGTTCCCCAGCAACACAGCCACTTTGATGATCAGTGTTGCACTAACACACCAGAGACTGATGTCAAAACGCACACCTGCAGCTCTGAATGCTCATGAATCAAAGGCACCATATGCTGGCTCTTATCTTCTCATATTCAAGTGACTGACAGGACAAGAAGATGATTCATCTTCTCCAGACACCGTTAACATTACTGTCAGAAAACAATGAAGCACTATATCTTTCTCATTTAAATAACAACAACCCCCAAAAAACTTCTCTCTGCCCCACCTTTCTCTCTGTTCTGACTTCAAATATAATCTCTCCATACTGTAAACATGCCCGACCTAGAGTTGGGTTTCCTGTAAATGCTCCTCTATTACGTTTGGCATAAATATAGACATTACGAAAGACTGACTTTTCACCTTACTCCTAGCTGACTCTCTCTTGGCTCAGCCTACCACTTTAAAGCCGCCTCTCACTCCTCATAAACATACTGCCAAGGAGGCACAAAACTGAATCTGGTTTTCCAGACATGAAAGAATGCATCCTTAGGCTCCTCAGTATTCATGTGTTAAGTTTCTCTTCTTTTTGCCTTCTCTTTTCCTAGCCTGATTGCCTGAGTGTTCACACATGAAACCATGCTTTGAAAGTAATTTTTTTAAATTTGAAGTAACTTCATGAAAACTTAGCCCCCAGGTTTTTAATTTGTGCTTAAGGTCTGTACTAAGATTCAAGGATCTTGTGACAACCTCCCAGTAGGTCACTATTATCCACAGTTCATTAACACAAGCACAAATGAGAGAGTCCAGCACAAAGCCATTTGTTCTGCAAGCTGCAAGTGACACTCATGAAGTGTCAGCAGGTATGTGCAAACTGCCTCTGAATCAATAAACTAATTCCAAGAGCAAAGTAGCTTACAGGGATACAGAGAAGCAAATTTTTTAACTGTGGCAACTATGGATACTGTGACACTGTTTTGGGATTTTCATAGAACCACAGAATGGTTTGAGATAGAATGGCCCTTTAAAGGTCACCTAGCCCAACTTCCCTGCAATGAACAGGGACACCTTTCAACCCAAATCATTCCATGATCTACAGCTAGATCAGGTTGCTCAGAGCCTGGTCTAACCTGACTTCAATTTTGGATTTTGTCTGTCAATGATACAGTGGCTTGCTTTCTCTTCTGAACTAAAAAAGCAAAAAGACACTTTGCTGAGGACAACCATATACCTGAGAAATCAACAGTTTTGTCTCCTTTCCAAATGGAATTTTATGCTGGGTACTTTGTCCCTTATTCACTTGAGGTCAGAGGCTCAGCAGGTTACAGTCACTCAGCTGTGAGTTGTTGCACCTGGAATTTTAAATTATTTATGATTAACAGCAGCAAGCCTGTCACTGAAATTTGCATGAGAAAGCACTTAGGTCTGTACATTGCCCTGATACCAGTACTGCAGCTGTGTACCTCAACAAATGTGCTTTAAAGTGTGTTGTTTTGCATCACACTTAGACATTGCTTCATTTCAATCTTGAATTTCACGTACTAAATGTAATACTCTCAGCTCTTATACAGGCTATGTACAAAGAACATAGAAATAACCATTACTGAATTAGTACTGAAGAGAACAAAAGATCCAGAAAAAAATATAATTCTATTTGAACACAATGTAAAAAAAACACACAAGACAACTATTTTCCCTTCTTTCATTAAAAAGGTGTGCTAACAGAGTGCTTCATGTTAAAAGGAAGACAAAAATGTGCCAAACACTACTTTCTTCAACTTTTATGATTCTATGATTCAGTTCAGCACTTACATCAAACACGTATTTTATTCAGTGTAAAATAAATAAGTAAATCTTGCAATGTGTCGAAGTAACAGAGTAAGAAACTCATGTTTTAATAAGATTAATAGCAGTGTATTCATTTTCAAAGATGATTACCAAGATGCACCTCAAATCCTCTACATGATTAAAAGCTAAGTATTCTTAAAAGGTATTCACAGCGCCCGTCACAATACCACAATATCCTTGAATAAGTTTCCCTCGTGAGGTATTAGGACACAAAGTATTCTATTTTAATTGCTAACTGAATGTTTCTAGAATAATGAAGGAAATGTTTCAATTATAATAACTGTGACAGGGTTCACAGCTGTGAAACCCAGTCTTATGATGCCAGACAGCACCAGAAGACAGACAGAAAGAATATTCCTTCCCTAAAGGTCTGGCAACTCAAGGGCAAAACACATGAGCAGAAGGAAAACCTTTCTGCCATATCACAGATATAGAACACAGAGAAAGACAGCAAGAAAAATGATTTACAGCCTAGCAGACATTAGAAACTTAAATCCAGAGCTGTAATTCAGGAGGCCCTTTTCAGCTACCACATTCTTCTGGTGCTGCAATCAGCTACAACCAATGTCTCCTCTCCTGTTTAAAAAGCTCTTTGAGGACTTCAAGTTCTGACAGCCACGATGACATGGTGAAGCAGCATCACAGCATTCTGCACCGAGACCCCATCAGAATACAACAAGGTATTCTGCCACACACAGTCTTATTTCTGTAGACTTCCTCAGCATGCATTATGCTAACCATTAGGCTCAGGCTTATCACAAGGCAGAACAGCAGCCACAGTACCATCCCCGGCCTGCCTTTTATAAACGGCTCTAGCGTTAAATAATGAGCTTGTGATTAGCATACTCACACAGGATGTGGGAAACCAGCCATCATTTTAGAAGGTACCAAGGGGAAAGATCAGCCTAGGAGGTGATCATAGGATAACTGTGAGTCACACACGTGATTTGGCAGGGGAAAAAAAAAGAAAAGATGTACATTGAGTCATGAGGGGATATTCCCAGTCAAGGCAGGGAAGAACTGATGTCACCACACAACCCACAAGCACAACTGCAGGTGGATGCAAGGTACAGGGCTGTTCAGACCCGTGTAGCAGTGTGAACTTTTTACTAGAAGAAATGCCAGGATGATGAAAGCAACGGGAGCTCATTATACAGGGATAAGACAAAACCCATGACATGACATTAAGAAAACTTAAACTTAAGAAAAACAAGGTTAAAATACAGTGTTGGAAGAGAAGAAAATATATAGTGTCCAGGTATAAATCTAAGATGAATATCAGAATGTTTCTAAACAGGAAAAGAGCAAGGGTCAGGAAGAACCAAAGGAGAACAGAAAACCTTGCTGCCTTTCAGACAAAAGACAGGAGTGTGATCACAATTTAGAGACTGCATGAATATCAGGGCCCTGGCACAGCCAGAAAGCAGCCCCAGGATCAGGGAATCCTTCTGCCTGAGGATGTTCATCTCTTGACAGCACACATGGGGCAGGGCAGGGCAGGGGAGGGCCAGGATCAGCTTTTGATTGAATCTGTTCACCTACTGACATCTGACCCTGTAAAAACCTCCAGTAACAGCCATCACAAGCTTGCAACATCATACAGTTGATGATCCAGCTAATAAGGGTTCCTCTGCCTTTGTAGAAGACTGAAGAAAGAAGATTGAAGAAAGACTTTCAGAAAACAGATACCAAGGTGCTCCTTTGGATAAATTTCTTCTTTCTTACCCCGAACAGTAACTCCATCTAACGTGCTCCTTTCAGACCTTAGTTCACCTACAGCACTCTCAAGAAACAACAGCTTGTAACACTTAAAGGGAAGTCAAGATTTCAAGTTACTTTCTTAAGTACAAATCCTATGATACTTGAATCAAGAAGCTCTGTCACTTACTGCTTTCATGAATTATTTATCAGAGAAAACAATGGGTCTTTTATCAAATGTAGTATCTTGCTTAAAACAGCTCTCATTGAAATCTGTAAGAGGTCACTTTGCAAGCAATATTACACCGAGGTTTAGCTGTTTTATAACTTTTTTTTTCTTCTTTAACTGAAAATCTGGCAATTCTAAGTCAGTGCTTATGGTTAATGAGAATGTTGCAGCTGGAGCTTTCCCTCCTGAACAGCTGCTGACTACCTGTGTGCACAGAACCAGTCCCATCTTTGAGTCAGCACTGCCCATCTGTGGTCCCAAATACTTAACATGTGATATTCTAAAACTTACAGTAATTTTGGATGGTCAAGCCTGCCATTACTATGCTAATGTTACAGTTGTAACAGTCTTATTTCGGTACATCCAATGAGCTTAATGGATTGCTACGTGGAAATATTTATTAATAAATCCATCCCATGTGTGAGGTTTAAACACCTGTGAAATGCTAACATCAAAAACAAAACATTGCTAAGACAAGAAAGAAAAAACATGTCCCCACTTTTTACTTGAAGCATGCCATATTCACTCAAACAGAAAAAAACTCAAACCACAGCACTGTCCCCCTCCCAAACCACAGGCATCTTAACATCTGCTAAGGGTGTCTGAAAACATACTCTAACAGCACTGCTTAACATGAAAAACATACAAAGACTGCAAAGTGGAAAGTGGTTTCTATCGTAACTGGTTTCTGTTTGTGTGTTTGTTTTTAAACCAAGCTGCACGCAAACATTTCCTCTGTTTGGGCACATCAGAATTCACTTAAATTCACCCCCAAATTCAATTAGTAATGGACATGAGTTTCCCCTTACTTTGCCAACTACACCATATGAATGTCCATAAACACTGTAATGCTACCACACATTAGTTATCTGCTATAGGGGAGGAGTGCTGCAGATAATTTCATGCACGTTCTCTCAGATGCCACACAGTGAAGAAGTACAGGCAGCTAATGATGGAGGCAGCCACTTCACACTAAGTAGGACTGTGATGCATGTGGGCTGGCACAAAAATGGTGTCACACACACTGAGCAGAAACCTGGACACACAATCATTTTGGTATCAATTATTATTTTACTCACTCAAGTCCTAACACTCCTGCCATACCAACAGCTTGCTCAGTGTTTGCTCTCCCTCTGGATGCTTGCCCACAGCCAGGATGCACCATTCTGCACAACTGAGACAGCTTCATTATGTTTCTCCTCCCACCACACTTGCCTGATCTTACACTGTAAGCATAGTACTGCAAAAGTCTTATCCTTTACAACAGAGGCTGAATTAAGAGAATGTAACTGTATTTTTTAATTTTATCTAATGATAGCCTACAGGAACTTGAGTGATACTACGCTATTTAAATTTGGGTTTCTGTGTAGAGTTAGACCATTACATCATAGATCATCCCTGTAAAAATGAGTGTCAATTTCAGTTACAACAAAGATAAAAATCTGTACAAATACCTTTCAAGCACACAGTTCCCAGTAATAAACAATTAAGAATAAGTCCAGGTTGGATGAGATACTGGACAATCTGGTCTAGTACTTGATCTAGTGGCTGGCAGCCTTATCTGTGGGAGAGGGATTAGAATGTGATGATTCTTGAGGTACCTTCCAATCCAAGCCATTCTATGATTCTATGAACTGAAGAAATCTTTGAAACATATATACTTAAAATGTCTAAAGGAGTAAATGACAGCCAACTGATTCAACTGACACTACAAGAGAAATTTTTATATAGAGAATGCAATTATACACTGGAATTGAGTCAACATGCTCAAGTGCCTCTCTCAATCAATAAAAGAAATCATTGCAAGATGATTCAATACCACAAAAAGATACATACAGAATAAGCTATCTGTTATGTATTTAAAAAACGGTGTGAAAACAAACACTGTCATAAAGCCTTCTTGCATATAGACAGCACATTCAGTGAGATACATGAGATCAGACTTACCATAAAATCATTTGGCTGTGCTCAGCTGAGTGGTCTTTTCTCACACAAGCAAACCCACAGAAGATTACAATGTCATTTTGCACCAGGAATACACTACAAAACCGGCTTTCATGCTTATGTGTGCCAATAGTCTTTGTTGTAATGTATGTGTGATTGTGAAACTACTTAAGTGTTCTCTTGCCAAAGCTCTGGTTATACTTCCCAGGTTAAAGTAGAGAATCAATTGATTGTGAAATACCTTCAGTTCTTTGGCCATCTTCAAATGTAATACTGTGCCAAGGTTTTATTTGCATGTTAATCTTTTATTCATTTACTAAACTGGGCAGAAAAAATGTGAACTTACACTTCACAAATAATTAAAGCCTGAAAAACAGATTCCTAAAGCATAAGATCCATAGATACAGAAGTTCCTAAAATCTATTACGCATGTACTACTTACTATTAAGCATCTGCCTTTTTTTTCCCTCCCATATACACATTTTCAGTTTACAAATGTTAATTGTATAATAAAAAAAATTACATAAGATTTTGGAATACATGTAAAATAGAGTTAAAATACTTCAGATTACTTGCAAGCTGCCATGACTTTTTTCCAAAGTATTAAAGTCTTACTGAAACTAAGCACTATTAGAAGCATTAAAATTGTGAGCTAATTATACAAGCCATTCACAGCATATTAAGAAAGCTGTATTTCTGATGACTTTATTGCTGATAGTATTGTTACTAGAACATTTCTAATAATAAAACATAACTACTGTTACATTCAGTTCAGCTGCTGGCTCTACAGAAAAGCTTCATTAAGCACATTTATAACCTTACTCCCAAGAGGTTTTTGAGATCCTAAACAATAACACAATTAATAAAAATGAATATACAAAACATAGCACTTAACTTCATATAGCATAAAACTAGAGGCAACCATCATCATATGATGAAACTATTTTGATACACGACGGACTACACAAAGTAACCACTGTTCACCAATGCAAAGGCCTGAACCAGAAGGGTTCACGCGGTGCCAATAAGATCTGAAGAATACTAAGTTCCCCAGTACATTCTTGCGAACTTCTGGAGTACCACATCATCAGGCTAAATTCGTTCATTTCCTGCTAGTCTTGCTACATGTGAGATTGGTTTGTGTTTTCCAAAAACCATCCAACAATGTATGAGTAGTAAGGGAATGTCAAAATGGTGAGTAAAAGAAAAAAAAAGCACCACAGGACTGATGAAGTTTTAAACGCCAATTAGAATGCAAATAAAGACTTCCTCTCGCAGACACGTGCGTCTATGTTTCCTGTTGTTATCAACCTAATGGCAACACTATAGAATTAAATCAGTACAAAAGAGAATCCAAGATAAAGCTCACTGACTATAAGCAGTGCAAACCAATATAGTTATTAAACTTACTGTCACTTCTGCTTCCACCCCCCTTTCTTGCAAATGAAATATGCAAGCAATAAGAACCACTCTAGCAGCAACATCCTGTTCCTAACAAGTGTGTTTCCTCAAGCCATATGAAGTCCCAATGGATTCATCACCACTTTCCCAAGATTCAGATGCCCCATCCTGTGACAAGTGACTCAGTACCTACAGCTGGACAACAACTATCCAGAAAAAGAGTGCAGGAAGAGCATTGCGCACAGGTTACAAATTCTGAAGGGTCATTGGGAAAGAAAGCATCACAATCCAGAACACTTTCACTGGTAGTCAGTGTCTCAGGTTCTCCCTGCATTATGTTCAGATCTAAGTCCATCTGAATGCCATTTCTAGGCCTAAGAAGTGGGTGATTGGAAATAGCACGGATCTAGCAAAATTATATCATGCCTGACCACTATAATTTCTCTCTATGATAAAATCACAGGATTTGTGTATGAGAGGAAAGCAGTGGTGTCACCGAGCTTGCTTTCAGCAAGACTGTCAACACCATCTGTCTCCTCAGCATATTCGTATCTAAGCTGATCTAGGTTGCAGTCTAGATGGACTGACGACTAGGCAATATGGAAAACTCTATCATTAGGCTCAAATAGTAGTCATCAATGGTTCACACTCCACCCATAATCTGGTTACAAGCAGATAGGGTTCCCTGACCCATCTTTAAAATATTTAGCAGCAGCCCAGCAGAGGCTAAAGAACACATCCTCAGCAAGTCTGGGGAAAATATGTACTTAGGGGTGCAGCTGATGCACTGAAGGACAGGGCTGCCTTTCAGAATGGCTTAGGCTTGAGCAAGGGGCTGACAAAAACCCCTTGAAAACACCGGCTGAAAACTGACTTGCTACTGAGCAGCTCTGTCAAAAAGGATGCAGGAATCCTGGAACATAGAAGGTGAGACATGAGTGAGCAGCCCAACTGGCAGCAATGGGGGCTCTGCACCTGGAGTAGGGTGTCTGCTTCCAAAGGCCCAATCTGAAGCATCAGCCAACTGAAGCAAGGTCAGTGAAAGGCCATAAGGACTATGAGGAAAGGCTGAAGACGCAGGGATTGTTCAGCTTGGAGAAGGTTTTGAAGCACTTAATAGCAACTTTCCAATATCCAGGAGTAGATTATTGAAAAGGTAGAGACCAAAGGTAGAGTCCTCCATAGGTGGAGAACAATGTAAGCCATAGCTAGGTAGATACTTGCTACATGTTTATCAGATAAAATGAAAAAAAATATCACTGTGAGGATGATCAAGCATTGGAGGAGATAGCCCTGAAACACAGTGGAATCTCTGTCCTTGGAGCTTTCCATGCCCAAGCTCAACATGTCGTCAGTAACTTGACTTGATCTTGTATATGTGATCCTGCTTCAGGCAGGAAAGTGGGCCAAGATCTCTTGAGGTCTCTTCTAAAATAAATTGTCCTGTGAATCAATGCTGGAATTATGTAAATATGCTATACACAGCATGCACATTTATGCGCAATACATCCAAGCAAACAAGAGAAATTTCAAGCATCCACAGCAGATGCATTACAAACAATCCACATACAAGCAGTATAATTCAAAAACCTTCACTGTAAGTTTTATTCACTTACACAGATGACAAAAACTGCCCATGCATGTATTTATTTAACTGGAATAAGTCCTTCAAAACCTCTGTAACGCTTCCTGGTTCACTGCGTCAGTAAAACTGAACACAACCCAAAAAAAAAAATCACTCAGCAGCTCTGCAGTTACAAAAGGAAAAAAAAAAAAGCTAAAATCAAAAGTTAATTATAAAGAAGAGACTACAGGTACAGTATATGCTTCATGGCAGCTACAAAAGTCCTTTATGGTTCAGCAAAAAATGCAGTTAAGAACTCTTAATATGCTGACACTCAGCATGGCACCAGATAACTGCATTAAGGCAAAGAACATACTTTTGTTGTTGCTGTATTTTGTTGTATGCTATTTGTAGGAGGCATGTATCAGCCTTCCCACTAAAGCTCATTAGTAGGACAAAATATTACTCACAAAGAGATGAAATTTACAAGCTGTTAACAATAAAAGGCCAATTACAAGTAATGAAGAGTATTTCCCAACCCTCCGCACACTTTCCAGGGGTACAGAGAATTATTACTTGTGGCTACAGCCTTTATTTAGAACCCAGTTTCTCACCATACTAAAGAAGGCTGTGGGATTCAGTAGTTAGAATGGTTTTTTTTAAATAAGCATAATATCTCCACATATAAAGCTTTTTTTTAACCACGAGATGAGAAGAAAAGAACATTTCACAATCCACTCATCTACTCTAGCAGTCAACCAAGATTTCAGACAAACTTTTCTATATCACCAATCCTGCATTCAGTTGAAAAGCACCTATTAAAATACCTTTTAAAAAACCCAATAACTACAACAACTTTCCCATGTGATCCTATTACAGGCTCTTTTCCATTGGACAAGAAAGATTTTCTGAAGAACAAAACAAAGCCAACTTATTGCTTGCCCTCCAGGCAAACAGTGCTGATTCAGACTATGCTGGTGAAAGCTATGTAAAATCTTATACTTCTTCAGAAACAAGTCAAGCCAAAGTAATAGCAAAGGTAAAAAATGACAAAAACCAAGCCAGGGAGTTAATGTGTTTACAGATTACACAGTTTGTCTACCAAGAAGACCCTTGATACACTTAATTTCTACCATCTGGGGAGAGAGTCCAAGAGTAAAAGGCACAACAAGAGCCAAAGTAAATGATAAGTGTGTTTCCCTCCAAGTCTGTTCCAACTACTTCAGCAAATATTGCAAGCCAAGAAATAATCACAAATAAAACGTCACTCTTTTCTTTTTGCTTTCAGAAAAGTAAAAGGACAGTTCACACTCATGCTGACTTCAGAAATGTGAAGAAGTTCTTCCCATCTTCAATATTACCATTTTTTCTCATTTATAGAGTGTTTCCTGTACCTATCATAACCAAGAAACTGCTTCCACAATAGTTCAGCATCTTTTGGTCTGCCTTTCATGCTGTGGACTTAACTTTGGTTCCAGAAGCTGATGAGTCTCTTCTTAGATTGGCTAAGTCAAGGTTATGCAGAGAATTTGTCACAAACTCCAGGAGCACCTTCTTGGAGTGGGTGTCATGGAAAGCCACCCAAAGTTCTAAATAAACTAGTTAGAAGAAAATGAAAGTGAATCAGAGGTATATGGATGACAGTCACCTTTACGTGCAGATTTTGAGGCTAGAGTACAATAGTGGCTGTCACTGGGATCTACAGAATTGCGGCATTAAAAAAATATATACATATATATATCTATACAGACTGTATGACACTAACCCAAGCTATACAAAGACTGAGAAATGAATTAGATCAGTCAGTTGTAGCAGACAATAGGCAGGTGATACTGATAGATAGGTAATGAAGAAAATTGGAGGATAAAGATCACCTCCATTACTCAATCAGAAATAACCAATCTAAATTTATACTTCAGCAATGTGCCTGGAATATCAGGTGCCAATTTGGCCAAGACAATATTTAATAATTTGCATCTGGCTAGGTAAGAGCAATTGCTGTTATAGATGTGAATCTTCCTACATGGTGACAGAAATTTGAACTTAAATTACTTCAAAATATCATAGGAAGATGAAAATAAAGACTCCACCTTACATCAGTACAAGAAATCTTACTAACGGAGAAAAGTATGCACACGAATACTAAGTAGAAAGCACAGGAGAACTTCAGGCTGAAGTTATTACACTGGAAACTATGATTTTACTGTGATGTGTTTACAAGTAAAACATTTTATGTCCCAAGGTGAACTTACCTCCATGCTGCTTCCTACCGCCACACTGCACATAGGCAACATGTTTCCAGAAAAAGCTGACAGTAAATCTTTAGACAACAGGAGCAACTACACACTGTCCTCTGAAAGGCCTTTGAACATGAAGCAATGACTTCTAATCTGAAAAAGCCCTAACCTTCACGGTCCAATTTAGAACTGAAGAAGTTGTCTGGTCCCTGTCCAGTATGTAACAGATGTTTTTCAGGGCTTTCTAAACCTTTGGAACGCATATATTTTCAAGTAAGGGTGTTGATGCAATATACAAGTGCTTAACCTAAGCTAGTCCAATGCAGATAGGCATTATTTTTCATGGTCTTGTCTCTATTCACAAAACTATGATCAAGAAAACAAACTGAAAAATGTAGCCAAGTGCCAAGAACATTTGTATTTTTGACAATGTTCCCTCTCCCTTATTCTTAAAGAAATGCTTCCAGACAGTCAAGGATTAAAAGCAAACATTAAGACCATGTACAAAGGTTAGAAACAATACATAGGCAGAACTTAAAAGAACATAAGAGCTTTATGAGTGCCTATTAATACTGATCTTTCCAACTGCCAAGACTTTTTTTCAAGTTACTGAATTCCAAAGACAGCTATAACTCGTCCAGCTGCATTGCACTACCTGAATTTTGACTTCTAAAGAACACTAAGAACAAAAACATCTTCATGTTGCACATGTGACCCAAAGATTTCAACACTAAGCAGAAGCTGAAGATAACGCACTAGGTAAAGATATTAAAACATATATATACTGCAAGTCCAAGTTAGTTTTAGGAATATCTGTTGCTGTGTATTTGCTTTGTTTTCCTCTCACTTTCAAAACATAATAGTTAGCTGTTAGATTCTCTCAGCTGTTAATGTTTCCAATCTGCAGTAGAACGGATTGAAGTTCAGCATTTCCAGATGTTTACGCTTCCCTGAAATGCTTAAGAAATGACACATTAAGGATTAGAACAATACACTAAGAAATTTTGCAAATGTTGGAGCAAAATTTAAAAGAAAGTGTGCTTCATTCCAATGCACAAAGCAAACTTCTTACAGCTGATACATTGATTGGAGACAGTAAAAAAAAAAAACAGACAAACCACTATTGCTCCTTCAGTGCAGTCTGAGCATACTTCAGAGAGGGAAAGACTGAGTTGAGCAATCTTTTCAGATTTATTACTTTACTTGCTTCTCCCTTTTGGAAGACTTCACTAAAATTTAGGGGAAAAAAAAAATCGATAGTGAAATAAAGATACAGAAACCTAACTTATCTACTGAGTTATTTCAAAATCATTTCAGAACAGAAGAAAGAAAATAGCTGGAAATTTCCACGTTATTTCTTGTTTTTCTCTCACTTGCCCTTTGTGTGGGCTTTCCTGGGAATTGTCCAAGATTTATAGCTATTCCAAGCAGCAGAGCTGGGATCTCACTTCAACTCATGCAAGAAGCCTCAAAAAAAAAAAAAAAAAAAAAAAAAAAAGTTTCTGCTTTATTAACCAAAAATTTCTCCCACTATTTTTAAATGAGCATTTCAAGAAGCATTACATTTTATTCTTTATTTTCTGAATATGAGAAACACGAAATGTTTAAATCCAAATACTATGGTCTGGAACTGTTTAAGTATAAGTTACTTAGAAATGCTTCAGCCACAAATGATTGTTCTCAATAGACTACGAATCTTTTAAAGCAAACAGCAGAAGGTTGTATACTGATTCCTAAAGAAAAGTTAAACTCATTATGATCAACTTTTCACAGGTGAGTCCCTGCGAACCTCTCGAAGAAGATGGGGTGTAGTCAGCAAAAATGAGAGTTACTGCTATTTTCAGGAATTCAAGGGTAAAAAAGAACAGACAAAACACAACTCTGAAAACAGCTGGGAGAGCAAGAAAACACGAGCACAATTTGTTCTTCAGAAAAGCTAATGAAATTGCTATGCATTATCTATGTAACAGACATGAGAATTGTTCACTCTGCAAAAGCCCACATGTGGGTTCAACAGGGATTATGCTCGGTATTTGAATGGTAATTAGATGGCTGGACAGAGAAATTGTTTTGCATGTTCTAATGCATGAAAATAACTAGAGAAATAAAGAGAGAAAAAAAAAAAAGAATGATGTGTATGAGACAACTAAGTTAAAAACAAAAACAAAAACAAGCAACTGAAACGGTGTGATGGACCCTTCATTTAAGAGTCACTGGGTACAGAAGATCAGACGCTATCATTGTCTCACCGTGGGAGGGATGTCAGTTAAGTTTCATGCAATCCCTTTCAACCATAGCTAATCCTACAGTGCTTAGTATAATTAAGAACATCTTGTCTAAATTCTTGGGTGGGCGAAACCCCTGGAGAACTAGATTTCTATTCTGCCATTTTAATTTACTGCCTGATAAGGATCCCCATATTGGGCTCACTTAGTCCAAATGAAGCATTCACTTGATCCTTAGGGAAGGAGCAATCTTCCTGTGGAGCAATTAGCACAAGACCCAGAACCATGACCAAAGGGTACAGTAATACAGTTATAATGTAAACTCTGCTGAAGCCAGTGACTGCCTCGGGCATCAGGAGCAACTGGTTTAGTCTCTCAGAGACTAACTTGATTATTTTACACTCAATATCTAATTAGATTCAAATTAAGCAGTTTATGCAGAAGGCTGGGTGCCCCTGAAAATGGCTATTAATAGCAGTAATACGCAAATACAGTACCAGATTCCAGAGTTATCTGTCTGAAACTCCAGATATTTGAGCAGTGAAGCACTAGAGCATGTATCCTTTTTCTGATCCTTCTTCCGTTGGTTGTTACTTCTACTTTATACACTTAAATAAATAAATACATAAATAAATTCAGCCTTCTTCAAAAATGAAGGCATTCTGCTGGCTTTTTGTTTTGTTGTTTTTTTTATTTTTTTGGTAGCACCTAGCAAATCTGGAGCACTGAATCAGCTTTTACACCTGCCATCTTCATCAGAGTATTTTAAAGAAAGCAGGGAAACTCCTGTTTCATACAGTGGTATCAGTAGGCTGTATCAAAACTGCATCTAAACATTGTTGACCTACTGCTGCCAGCAGTGTTTAGGTAACATCACCATGGGACTGGGCACCTCACCAGAAAACTGTGCTATCCTTTAATCTGTGATAGACTTTATACTTTAAACCTCTATGCAAGATTGGAGTCTTGAATTGCAAACGTTCTAGACTCCTCCCTTGTCAAACACAGGCTGCCAGTGCCTATGGCAAGGAACACCAGGTTTCACCCACATAAATCCTGAGTATGTTTTGCTGACTATTTAAATATTTCTTGCATTCATCAAGATTAACTCAGTTTAGTCTTGGTTAGTAAAAATTTGAATCAAATTGCTCAACTTTCTGATATCTATTTCACATCACTGCCTTCTGGCAGGGAAGAAGTAAACAGAAAATGGGCAGTGTATCATCTGAACACTTACAACTTTTGCTATTTATGCTGCAAGCAAGTACAAGATGGGGGTTTCAGTTTAACCTGTATTCTCTCAACATTTTATAATGAAAGTGTTTCTTTAGTCATAACAATCATTTAGCAGAAAAATTAGAGCCTAAACTATAATGACATGTTCTATTTGATGGAATAAATAACTGAAGTGGCTATTTCAATCTTATGAATAATTTATATGTAGTACTGAATAAAAACATCACAAAAAGAACAATCGGGAAATTTGTGCATATGCAGCAATACAAGCATCAATTTTCCACATTGTGTTTCTCCCAGCAGTGCTCACAGAGCTCAATGGCATTCCCCTAGGCCAAGCTGCTCTTCTGCCTACCACTATTCCATGCATGTTCATTTTTAATCCAGTGCCCCACTAACACTCATCTTCTCCAACTCTCAGAGCTAGAAAGCAGCGAAAGCTGGAAAGCAGCGGAAGCATGCCCTAGTTCTGCTATTGATTTGCGAGGTGATCAGTGATAAGCCCTGTTTGCTGCCATGCCTTGAAAGCAGACACTGTTCTTCTCTGTATGTTCAGGATATCTTGAGTCTGGTATTGTACTCCTGACAGGTTTGTCTTCCAAGAGGATGGAAGGCCTCAGCTGACCAGAAATCTAGATGTTGTATGAGAACAAGTTAATGAAGAATAAAGCCCAATGCAAGAACAAGATTGTCAATAAAGTTTTCACGAATGCACAAAATTCTGTGACTAAAAACATAAAATAATTTTTAAGTTCCTAAAATTCCTATTATAAAGGTCTGTGGTGGACCAAAGTTTATCACTATGATAATGACCAGACACATTATAAGTACCCACTATCTCACTCATAGTTATTATCATCAGAACTGGGACTTGAAAAGTTTGTGTACCTTTTTTGTTGTTAATGTACAATACAGTTTTAAAATGATGTAAATGCTCAAGTTCTGCTTTTAATTGTCTAGTTAGTATAAACCCAGTAAAGATAACATAACTTTGAATTTATCCTCTGCTCAGTGAGAACAAACTTGAATTCATTGCATTATAATGCACTGTAAGAGCATAACACTACTTTTTATTGTTGTTTACTATAAATACCGAACTTTATCTTAAATGGATAATCTCATAGCCCAATATGTGAACATTCTTCAGTAAGTTAATATGCATTAATATAACTCCTATGCACTGGATTTTACTAACCAGAAATTGACTTTCAACTGTCCCATTTGATCTATAACATTTGTAATACTGCTTACTTCCTCATAGGAATAGGTACTTCCCTATTTTCTTACTAGAAGCTTAAATGGGTTCAAACCTCCCACAGAAAGACTAAGACTTGTCCAATACAAAGGCAACAACTCTTCACCTAAGGGACTTTCAGAGCCACAAGTGCCTGGTCAGAGGTCCCTGTGAGCCTTCCCCTAGCATGGCCTTCCCCTGGCATCTGCTCTTGCCTGCTCCAGAAGGCTGTTGTATATCCTGCTATAGTGTTTTTTTAGTAATTCACAATGCATATAGGCAGAGCCAATGTAAAAAAATCCATGATGCTCGAGAGCTTTGATAGGCTCACACCAGTCATCATCGACTGCTCCAAGTCCATCAAAGTCTATTTCCTGCTCAGCTGCCAGCAGTAATCAACAAATTATTAACACAAACCTTAAGACAGCTCTCCTGCTCTGTTATTATTCACCATGAATGACAGCAAGCACTTTGTCATCCTTCCAGACAACAGTTTAGACACCATCACCTCACAATTTATGGTTTAAGTCTATCTGCCTGGGAACTAGCAAGGCTCCAGTTGTGTATTAGGAGAGTGTACTAGGAAAGGTTGGATAATAGGAAAAATTTCTTCTCATAAAGAGCCATGAAGCAGTCGCACAGGCTGCCCAGGGAGGGGGGGGAGTCACCATCCCTGGAAGTGTTGAAGCACCATGTGGATGTGGCACTGAGGAACGTGCCAGAGTGGGCATGGTAGAGGTGGCCGAGGTCTTTTCCAACCTGAATAGGTTGCGAAAAGTACAGCCTTGTACTTCGCAATGTCAGCATTTTAAAAACAACTAAACAACACACAGCAAAAACAAAAAAGTGTTATACACACTCTGTTAGCCCCACCCATTTGAGACCCAGTTCTGGTCCAAACAAGAAGAGGGAAAATATCAGTTCCTCAACAAGAATGCTTCCAGCATTTTCAAATGCTGTAATTTCATCATACCATTTCATTGCTTCCTCGTTCTTTTACAAAAACCAACGCAGTCCAAATGCAGCCCCAGTACTCTGAGGGATCAATATGATGCTCACAAGAAATACTGGCATGAATAACCTATTCCAAACTACAAAGACAAGCGTTTACATTCCTTCCAGGATAAACCACAGAGCGATTTTCCACCAGTCCCCACGTACATACTAACAGAACAAAACACCCCAAAACCGCAGTCTGGTAACCCAGCAGCCGGCAGCACCACAAACACGCTGATAACACTTATTCTAAACACTGCCAAACCCTACGTAGAAATCGCACGGCCTCAGCACACCAAGGGTACGGCAGCTTAAAAAAGTATATACATACATATAACGATCATTTAAAAGACACCGGGCCAGAAGGGCGAGAGACGTGAGCACCGGCCCCACGGCCAGCACCTGCCCGGCTCCTCGACCCGCCGCCGGCGCCTGCCGAGCAGCTCGCCTTTGAGGGGTTAACGTTAAAAAGCAGAAGTTCGCTGTCAAGCTGCAGAACTCCGGGTACGGCCGCGATGTGAAACCGGAAGCCCACGGAGCCGAGCGAGGGCCTCCCACTGCCGGCCGGGACGCGTTCCCCCCTCCCCGGGCTGGTTGTGTAACGCACGGCCCCCGCATGGGGAGCAGCCCCACGCCCGGGGAGCAGCCCCGCGCCGCGCCCGGCGGCCATCCCCGCGTACCTGTCCCGCGGGCGGGCAGCCCGGAGCCACCTGCTGTGCCGGAGCCACCTGCGCTGCGCTACACCCCGGGTGTCCCGCGGCACCGCCCGCCCCTCCTGCGCTCAGCCGGGCTCGCGGTGAACAGCAGCAAGTCAAAACGCTGCTCAAACCGCCCCGGGGGAGCCTCTCGGTCCGCTCCCCCCAGCGCACCACCTCCCGCAACTCGCCGCCGGAAGGAAAAGCAATAATAAACCTAAGCGAAGCAGTAAACGGGAACGCACCGGCGTCTCTTTCTGGCTTGAGGCGCTCCGGGGGCTGCGCGCTGCATCCGCCGCGGGCGGGGGCAGATGGGGTGCGGGCGGGCGGGCAGCCACTCTCTCCTGGCGGCAGGGGGAAGGCTGGCGGCCGAGAGAAGTGATACGCGCCGCGCTCCGCAGCGTGCGGCTCCCTTCCGTCCGAAGCGACTCCTCCCGCTCGCTGCTGGCGCTCCGGTGTCGTGCCTGCGGGTCACCGTCTCGCCGCCTCCTTGCCCCTCTCCCTCTCTCCCTTCCCTCGCTCAGCTCGGTTCTCCGGCCGCAGCCCCCGCTACCTGTGCCGGAGGTGCGTCCCGGCGGCTGCAGCGCCGCTCCCCGCCGTGCACGGCAGTCTCCGACCAGGAAGAGGCAGCGAGAGGGAGCACCGCCGTGCCCCGCAGCTCGCTCCGTCGGGAGGAGCCGGGGCGGATGAGCCTCTTCAGCCCCGCGGGGAGGCACGGAGTTGCCCCTAGGGCTCCGACTTTCCCCTGGGGTGTGGGAGTTCCTGTCTCAGGATGCGGGAGGCTAGTAGCGGCCGCCTGCCAGCTTGCTGCCCTTTGCGGTGTGACAGCCCTGGGTACCCCTCACTCACGGCAGTTAGCCTCACGGAGAAAAATCAAAGTCGTGTGCCACCAAATGTAACTCCATGCTGTGCCTGGTCAAACAGACCGTTGGCGTAACTTTCTGCCTCACCAGGCCTCACCTCCCAGTGGTAAAACCTGCCTGGCCCGTGGCTTGGTGTCACAGTCAAACTTAGGGCATGTTTGTGGGGAGAGGTTTGAAAGCATGAACCCTCAGGGTGCTCGGTATCCTAGAAGAAAGAGAAACTACCCTTTTAATTTCACCTGAATTTGGGAGGGAAGTTCACATCAGTGAGTGTCTTAGACAAGTCATGTTTGTTTCCATCCTGTGCAAGTGTTAAATATATATACATATACTTCATATTACAGATTACTTCTGCAAAAATAGGAAGTAAATTTATACATAGGGCTTTTTTTGCCATTTTAATTTTTTTTTTTACTTTTATTTTTTTAAACAAGTCTTTGTTAGGGGGGGCTCATTGTGATTTCTCTATTTATCTATTGCGCCTGTCAAGCACATCATGTTTAAGCCTCAGCAGACGGAGAGTTATTATGTTAACTACCCACTAATTCCTCAGTATGCAAATATTTTTTGGCTTGCTTCTCATCTATGAAGATGGAGGAGGTTTTAGACAATATTTTTGGCCACTTTATAAACTGTAGGCTCTTACAGATGGGCAGTCATTTAGATAAATATTTTCACTGTATGAAGGGAACTTCCTACAAGCAATGCCTCACAGTGAGAAGTTTGCAGTGTGTGCCTTTATTACTGTAAATATGAAGGCTACCAAACTGAATCCTAAACTCTAAGAACACAGAAGTATGAGGTTAAAAAAAATAATCATAGGTATAAGGAAGGATTGCAGATGAAAAGTATAGATGGAATATCAGCAGTATGCATGCTCAAAAGTCTGGGAATTCCATATTTAAAGGATGGGCAACACTACTTTGAGTTGCTCTCTTTCCCCACACTCCTTCAGTTGTGAAGAATATCACTTTCTTCTCATGGAAATTTGAGGGGCATGTTAAAGGAGTTGGACAGTTAGGCTTTATGCATAGTTTTAAAGGATAATTGTTCATATTTGTCATATCTTTAAACAGACGTTTATCAACTTTGAAAGGCAATGCTGAATTTCAGTCCTCAAATAAACACCTCTGCCCTTATTGTATAAAATCTGAATGTAAAGTTAAATCCAAATTCTCATTTGACAACACTCTAAGACAATAAATTATAAAGTCATAGCAAAGAGCCTACGCAGTTACGCACATTTACCTTACTGAGGCCTAAAGGTGGGAGGAGGGCTGCAGTTGCAGAGTGTTGTGGGTTGTCGTATCACATGTGGAAAAAAAAAATATTTTTTTGAAAAATCCTTGCCTTTTTACAGCTGTGATATGGCATGCCTGCACCAGCTCTCTTAATACGTTGAACATCACACTGCTTTTCAGATTGCAGCTTCCCTTATTTCTCTTGGAATTCGTGGCATGTAGGCAGATGTATACACACTCATTAAAGTTATACTTCTGCAAGAACACTAGAGTCATTGGGCTGCATTTGTAGCTACAGCTTTAGACATCCTGATTTTTCCCTTATGATTCTGCTACTAACGAGTATCAGCTCCTGAAAAGTTCATGAAGAAAGCATGTGTGTATGCATACTCAGCAGCAGTACTTATATGTCCGTGCCCACAAAGTCAGTGCCATTTATTCTGTTTATTTCCTATTGCATGAAGAATAGAAAAATATCACATTTTAAAAAATATTTCCCCACATTATTTCACCTCTGTTCTATGAGGTGCTTGTCCTCTATTGAGAGCTCTACCCGAATAAACAGAAGTGGTAAAGATTGGTGAGACAGGGAAATTAATCTTTTTTGTTAGTGAAATCCCATAGAGATTAGTCTGGTAAAAATTGCTTGGGTCAAGTTTCCTTTCCACAAGTGAAGAAGTGGGAATGGAATGAAAGCAGAATTTGCATAACATTTATTTATGTTTTTGTACTTGAATTAGCCATTTATTACTACTAATGAGGAACAATTGACCTGGTTGGCCAACATATTAGACTTCACAGGGAAACTATAGTTCGAGTATTAAAGCCTGATAATGGGTAATGAGATCACTATTGGATAAACTCAAAGAACGATTTAATTAAAATTCTAGAATGTTATTTAATTAAGATGAAGAATGGCTATTCAAAAACTGAAAATAGCAAATGGAAAAATGCTATAAGGAGGAACCAGCCATCAGTGAGACAATGGTGATTGCTGATGCAAGATTCACCACACCAAGCATTAAGTGTGGAGGATATATATCTGTATCCAATTATGATCTCAAGTAAAATTTTTCATGAATGAACCTTCAGTGAACTCTGGGTGATAACTCCTTCATTTACGTCTTATAATTGAATATTAGTTCTGAAGACCTGCAAGGTCGCTGTATTTCATAAATCCACTTTGTATTTGAAACAAAATTTGATACAAAAACAGATTTGAAACAGTTTGAAAATAGTAACACAATGCTAAGAATACTTCTATAAGCTGAACTAGAATGAGTTTTTGCAAGCAAATTTCAGTATAAAAATGTCAGCTCTGTGATTGCCTATTTGAGTAATCTCCAACAGAACACCTATATACAGAAGCAGAGTTCTGTCACTGACTGGGAGCTATGCTTTAGTCATTGTCAAATCCCAAAATTGGTTGCTGAGAATTTCTGTATGGCTGTGGTGGCCATTTAGAGATCTCTACCAAATAGGCAGAAAAAAATTTCAGAATATGTCCTTCTTCAACAAATACCTGTGGAAGGGCCAGTGGAAAAGCCCAAGTTTCTGAAGCTAATCTTGAGAATCAATGAAATGTCCTGCAGTCATAAGTGAATAATCCCTCTTCAGAACTCTTGTCAGAACTCGTAGTATTTACTGCTCATGGATAAGGCAGGTGGCCTTCCATATGCACTGGAATGAAAATCTTCCTCCTGATAAATTGTGATTCCCTACTGGATGAAGACAGCAGTGAAATGATGATTTAGTAGACACTGGAAGTCCCTGCAAATAACATGTTGTATTATTGCCTGAATGAGGAAAAAAAAGTAATCATTTACAGAAATACTTACTTACAGATCTATGATATTGCAGAGTACAAATAACCTAAGAATGAACATACATGAGTTTTTGTTCAGAAATATTTACCTAAATGTTTTATCTTCAAATTACAAAGCATTTTTCAAGAGATAAATTTCATTTTTATGACACCAACAATACTCTGTTTTCTGAAAAGAATCAAAAGGCTGTGTATTAGGCAGCTTTGGAAACACAGGTCTGTGAAGCAGAATATGGTGGACTTTCAAACTCATTTTCTCCATTTTGTAGTTCTTTGTCTTCATCTAATTGTTGCCTCTGATAACCCCATTTTCTGTAGAAACGATCATCTGATAGGATATTTCAAACAGATCTCATATGCTGCTGCAGTCTTGGTCAAACAAAGTCTATTTCTATGATAAAAGCCATATTTACTCTTTTGTTTGATCTAGCACAAACATTCCAGCTATTGGAGAAGTCAATCAGAAATGTTTGATGTATTCAAGTGCTATTAAGCATGTTACCACATTTCTGTTTTTCACCAGCACTTAATTCATAGAGAAAATATGCCTGATGTGTGCAGTTAATTTGATAATGAACAGAAAGCAAGCCTGTGTCTAAATTCCTCTTCTCCAAATTAATGTCTGCATTCTCACTAAATACTTGTAAGTGCACACACACACACATACATACATCTGTATTATAGATGTGTATCCTGTTTTTCTGAAACTACATGTACTAAAGGTTTCCATGCACTAGCAGAAAGCTGACTTTTAGAGGTGCATACAATACTCTATCTCCTTTGAAGTGCTGCTCATTTTCCCTTTCCACTTTTTATACCTTTGCTTCTGTATAGCTTGTTCTTCAGAACAGGAATTTCTCTGTGAGAGCCCATAGAATGCATTTCAGCATACGTATTTCTAAATGGGCAGGCTGATGTGTTCTCTTCCAAGATCCATTCTCACAGATCAAGCAGCAGTGTGCTGAAGTGCTTCTTCATTTCTAATGCAGGTCTGATGGAAGCCATTAAGAGAAATAAGCTTTATTTCTGAAAGCTCAAGCCTCCCGTCCGTCTCACTGAATTGGGAAATGCTGTATGCAAGGATGTCCAATTGGGAGTCCTTTTTCCTTTTCCTCATGAAAAAAAAAAAAAAAAAAAAAAGGAAGAATGTGTTTTGCTCAGTTTAAAAAATGATTTGCAGCTCCCCAGGTGAAAGATTGCCATAAGAGTAATTGGATGTAGAATATAAAAATGCATTTAAAGTAATTACCAGTGATTACCTGGTGCCCACAATGTAATAACTTTTAAAGGATTTTTCAGGTAATCATAAGATTCTGCTATTTGAAATCTGCTAATTAGTTTTTATAAGGAAGACAGAAGATAAATTAAAATATATGGTATATAATGACAATATACTTTTTCTGGAAACTGTGATACTGGAACTGTAAATCCACAACAGCTAGTATGTGTGCTGCGTGAGATTTTGGATCACCCAGTTTCTAAATTCAATACATTTGGAAACTTAAACACAGAATGCAGAGGATATATATTTATTTCCAAAAAAAGTGTCATGTGCACTTAGATTGGTTTCATGCTAAGTAATACATACTCTGTAAATCTGAAACATGATAGCCATCATTACACTTTCTCCTACTGCTAAAGAGAGAAAAGGCTGTAGTCACTGCGTGGGCAGACATCTACAAAGTGCTGCTTTATTGCTATTCAGAGCATTTCCAATGGGAGGAAGTCAACCAGTCTCAGAAATAAAATGTACTCCAGAATGCCTGAATACAGCTGCTGCTGAATCAGCATAGAAAAAACAGCAAAAACGTCTAATAGTTGAGCTGAGGCCTTCCAGTTTCTACTGTCTCCTCTTCTAATACAAAAAAAATGACAAGTTGCAGCTGGGCTTCAGTTTCACAAGATGGAAAATCATTCCATTTTCCTGATTTCCTATTGCATCATCTAGAGGGATTTCAAAACAAAAAGCACTTTTCAATATAAATCCATGCTAAATGCATGATTACAGGACACACATCTGCTTGACCTACCTTCTTGTTCCTTACTACATTTTTCTTTTCATACATGGCTACGTACTAATTACTCTTATCTCTTCTTTCAGTCTGAGCAGGTTAAGCAGCTAGCACAATGTAAATAAGGAATTCTGTCAACCACACCTGTTAAATAATATATGTTAATGAAGTGCACATAACTTTGTTCTGCTACTGAATTTAGCTGGATTTGGCAGTGTGCAATGTTCCTTCCCTCAAAGTCTATATCTTCAGAGTCAGGGTGAACAAGAAGAGGAAACCATTTCCACCTGCTTTTAAAAACGAGGATATAACACCCTTGCACAGTGTTGAATCACCAGCAGGTCCAGAAAGCATAGATGTCAGCAGTATCTTTAAAGATGAGACTGACAGTGTCACAATTTTTAAGAGTATCACAGTTCATGAGAGGCTGACTCTACCTCAATAAAACATCCTCTCAAGTAATTGTAGAGAGCAATTAAAGCCTCCCCTGAGCCTCCTCTTCTCCAGAATGAACAATCCTGGCTTTCTCAGCTGCTCCTCGTAAGACTTGTTCTCCACCTTTGCTGCCCTTCTCATCAAATCTCTTCCTAACCTTCAAGTAGACTGACCTCTGTATCTTTTCCTGTAAAACATACATTTGACACCTCAAATCAGTTTCGTAACCCTTTTTTCAGCTGTATTTCAATATGTGACATGAGAAGTGGATAACCTTTATTGGACAATGATCCTGCAAGCTGTTAATCTACATAGGCCTCTCTTTACTGAATGCATAATCTTTTTGGTAGTCCAGAATATCCCTATGTGGACAAAGCAGGAGTGATAATGCTTACTGAGGTAAGGAATGCAGCCATGGCACCAGACCACAACTGATGTTACTTACGGAGACAACATAAAGTGGCCCAAATAGCAGCCAAAGGATTAAATACTATATATTGACAAGAAATCTTTTTGTTAAATGTCATACAGAAGTCTAGGAGAGGTGTTGTAGTAATGCTAGCTGAAAGAGCTGATTATCATGGTGTAATCTTTCTTGCCATTTTTTTTTTTTTTTTTTTTTTTTCTGAATAGAAATGATTTTTGAGGGTTTGTTTTCTTAAATCTGGAAATCAAAAGTAGGGGAAGGCTAAACATCGGAAGTAAAATACTGCGTACAAATATGGTATCTCTGCTCCACTTCTGCTTGTAGATGAAATAAGGATGTTGGTTTTTGTATGGAAATGAAACTTAAGACATTAGGATATTGGCATGCTATACTCTTCCACGTTACAGGCAAGGATTGCCAGTAAAGAGACAGGTAACAACAGTGTTAAGAGGCAGAACTAGCTATTTAAATAATTCATAAAATAGTAGCTGTGTGCTATCTTTGATTAGTGTGATGAAGCATGCAGTGTTCAGCGTTTTGGAAGAATGCCCTTTTTCTCAAACAAAGAAATAGCAAAGTTTACTCCATTGTTGTACAGCTTACACAGCTTTAGAAATACTGAGATCTGCTCATCACCAGGACAGATGATATAAACTGGAAACTTGACGTTTCAAGGGAAAAAACCACTTAGAATGGAAAACAGGAATATTTGTGATTTGTCTGTGCAACACTGAATTTCCAAGAAGAAACATAAAAAATGGGAATCAAACTGATCAAGTTATTTTTGTGATAACTTATTTTAAAGTGGGATCAGCACCTCCTTTAGGGAATGGCCAAATTCAATGAGTCACTGAACGTAAAAATGCTGTGAATATGTTAATAAAACTTCATATATTTTATAATTCCATAAACATAGTCAAATCTTAAAGTTTCAACTCTGACTTTCTGAATCAATAAAACCCATGGAGGCCAATATTTATAGCTGAAGGTTGTAATTATACAGTGATAAATATAAATTATTGGAAAAATGAACCTCAGCTAAAAAACTGCCAATGGCAAAAACTACTCGTGTGAAAATACCAGTGTAAGAATTTTTATTTTAGACCACTCTTTTCTGCAGTTCAGACTTACGCCAAG
Organism: Centrocercus urophasianus; assembly: GCF_019232065.1. Taxonomy (NCBI): domain Eukaryota; kingdom Metazoa; phylum Chordata; class Aves; order Galliformes; family Phasianidae; genus Centrocercus; species Centrocercus urophasianus. The sequence goes on from NW_024884253.1 coordinate 56,524,342, forward strand.
GAAATACTTTCCTGAAAGGAGCTCTGTTTGAGCCATCCTTAATGAGTTAATACCGTATGTACTGACTATTAGTTTGTGTAGTATTTCCCTCGTTTCATAAACCATTGATTTTTGTTGCATTAAATTTCAGTTTTGACAGAAGAGTGAACTTAGGCCATGGCTATGTTTATCTTCTACAATTTTTTATCAAGTTCATGAAAACCTGAATAAAATCAGAAAGTCTTTTATACATACACAATATCAAAATTCAAATACATGCAATTAGAAGAGTTAGCTAAAACAATTTAAAAATAGTTGTTTTAAGGTAAACAAGCAAAAATGTATTTTATTCAGTACACTTGGAAATAGCCATGATTTACTGTTCTGTTTTAGACTTTGTTCAAAGTGAATTTTTATGAAGGTATTATTGTAAATTAGCATGTATTGGAGCTACCAACTTGTCCAGAACAGGAGAAGATTGTTGTATTTTTTTATTAGTAATTTAGCTGGTGCATAATTTTTACATCAAATGTCAGGATCTCACACTATGAAAAAAATGATATTTTCAGAAAGGACATGTTACAGAATAAAGAATACTAAAGTGTTCTACTGTAGAAAGACTATTACGGTAAAATATTATTTGCTGGCAGTAGTAACCTATCAATCCAAGTTAAATCATGTACATATTTAATGCCACAAGACCCTTAAACGGGGTGCCTCTTGGCATTAAAATGTTTGATTTTATAGGTGACGTACAACCCACCACCTCCAGCAAAGTTTCATGCAATTAAAGTTCTCTGATATCACAATTAAGGAGGGAGTATAATAGGAAACAGGATAGTCTGAAGCCATTTATTTGCTTATTGAGTGCAGAAAAGTGACACAAATCCTTAGAGAGTAAAGTAGCAATGACACTGTGGTATTATCTGTGCCCTTGATTCTCCCTGTCAGTATCTACAGAGCTATTTCATTATCCTGCTTCAAGTTGCTTTAATACCTTCAATTGCAATAATGCTTACATTTAAAGCAAACTGAAAAATAAAAAAATAAAACAGGCCACAAAAAACACTCAGTCAGCCATGCCCTAAATTATTACACCCACCCAAAGCATGACTATAGTTAAGCTCTTGGTGTACTGAGACAACTGCCAGGCAAACTGATCGACAGTATTTGTGACCTGTCTCTTTATACTCCTTCCCATCTGCTTGTGTCCATCTGCTGTCTTGTCTAATATTTAAAGTCTTTGTAATAGTAACCAGCTTTTACTTTCATGTTGCAAAAAGCATTTAGTACAAAGTTACTTTGGGTTCATCCTGACATTAAGAAACATTGTTACAGCTAGTACACTTTTTTTTTTCTTACTTTCCTTTGACTACATCAGTTTCTCATGCTGTGGGATTGTAGCTCATGAAAATCTTTGAAGAATTCTGTGCTTCTACATTTTTAATGAAAATGCCTACCTCCTGCTGGTTTGGCACAAACAAAGGGCTCCAATACAATTTACTTTTCAGACAGATGGAAAAAAAAAACAACAAAACAACCAAGCAACATATTTTGACAATGAGCAAACGCATTTAGTTCATGGCTGTTGGTTGGTTTCTGTTTTTCCTATAAAAAGGGAGAGAATTTACCTAAATCACTGTTACCAAATCATATGCGTGCCTTTAAAAATATATATATCAATAAACATAAGGAATAATAGATTCCTAGGATAAGTTTCTGCTGTTGTTCCATTGAAACTAAACTGCAAAAAAAAAAAAAATTAAAGGACGCCTTTCAGAATCAGGTCTCTTCTGTTGCTCCTGATGGCTGAACAAGCTGAGCAGCACCTCATCCACCTCATCTTGTATCTTCCTCTGTATATGCTGAATGCAGAGCATGGCACCAAAGCATTCTACTCTTTTCATTTGAAAGCATCTTTTTGAGTGGAGGAAAAAGTGCTTCCAGTAGATATTCCACTTGCAAGAAGCTTGCTGAATGTCATCTTGTGCTTAGATTCACTGAAACTGCCCACTCAAAACAGTATGTGACTATGATCCTGAAGTCAGAACTGGGACTGATGTAATCAGCCCCCTTCTCTTAAGTTAATGAGCAAATCTTCATTGATTTTGATGGGAGCTAAATCAGACCTTAGCTCTTCAGGGAGAGGAATTGAATTTTCTGTCATGTGCAGCATCCAGTCCACTGTCAGGGATTTAATTTAGGACAATGGTAGTAGTTATGAACTGGAAATCCTTTTATTAAGAGAATTTTTGTAATAACCTCTGTCAGAAGGCTGCTGTTTAAGTGAAATACTAGCTGAAAATGAAGCATATCAAGCATAAACAAATACTTATAGATACTGTACATGTCTCATTCAGCACTGTTTATTAATTAAGTTTTTCTCCATTACGAGAATAATACTTTCTAATTTCACAGAACACTACACTGGGAAGAAAATTATTTTTGTGTGGTCAATCTCTCTCTCTCTCTCTCCCACCATACATTAAATTTTAGATCAAAAAGAAAATAAGTACTTCTACTTCATCCAATAGTAGTGAGAATTACTGACACAGTGCACCTTTATCTCACGCCTGCACTTGTAAAAACTTCCTTTATGGTTGGATCTTGTAACTTCTCACTGTGGTAAGAAGTACTTTTCCCACAAATGCTCCCATTAAAAACAATGACATTAATTGCAACTTTTTACTATATGAGGCATCAGGATAGATGAAATTGCCTTTGTACATGGATCTTTCTTAGTAAGAGTCTCTTGTAAGTGCATGAACTGTTCAAGAAGTGTTGAACTAATAGGTCTGGGAGAGTGCTGCTGCCTGATTGCCTGATTATAAGACTATCTAATATAGCACTGCCACCTGCCTTTTTCTGCAGAAACTGTTGCAGTCATTCCACTTGAAGGCTGTGAGTTATGTCCTTAGCTTCTAATGCCCAATTCAATGTCCAACTTCCACTGAGACTGAAAATTAACTTTTCAGCTATAATGGCAGTCTTCAGATTGAACTACTCTGAAAAGAGATAAAAATAGTGTATCTTAGACTTTTCTGGGGCAAGTGATGAAAGATTTTCTTGTCATTTGACGTATTCCGGACTTTTTTTGTTATTAAGAAAAGGTGTAATTTACCTTCTGAAAAGCAGTCTCATCGATGAAAAGGTCCAAATGCTTTCCTTTATTTCTCCTGTCCTTAAAAGAAGAGAAATACACTGTAGTTGAGCAATAAATGCAGATGATTCGGGAGACACAAGAGAAAAAAGGAATGTTTTGGTTTAGGAAAGAATTAATTTTAGAATTATTTATAGCCTTCAGAAAAATAACTTTTTTTTTTCTATTATTCTTTTTAAAAAATAATTTTTCCATTACAGAAACTGACAACATTTTCTAAGCCAGGGTTCTTTTGATGATTCAACTGCAAGGAAAACAATCAAATACCAGGCAGACAGATTCTTTATTGCTAGCACTACCTCAATCAATTTCTGCTCCAGAAAAAGACATTTAGAAAGAAAGCAGTATGATGCGCCTCACAGAGTTCATGTGAAACAATTAGCACCTGACATGCCCATTGGCTGTTTTGATGCACAAAACTATTTTTATTGATCATGAAACTGTTTACCCTCCCCCAAATCCACTGTAAAATTTGTTCTTTTTACAGAATAACACAAAAATTTAACAGTAAAGTTGTGTAAATGTTGGCAATGCTTTTTGACTGCAATCAAAAAATGATACAGCAACAATTCTTTTTTTTTCCCTTATTTCTCCATTTTTTATTTTGAGATCTTATGAAAAAGTCTCTGGTTGAGGCTTCCTGTCACAAGTGTTTGGGATAAGTATCTCAAGTTGTCAAGAAAACTGAACAGAAATTCTCATACAATTATTCACTTTTGAGATAATGAACATATCAGGTGAGAGATCTTTCATGTAATAAAATAGTGGGCTCTTGTCAGAGCCCTGGCACAGAGGCAATTAACAAACCTAGCCGTTGATCAAAACTTTCTTCATCAGTGGGAAGGCTCATGCGTATACATTGAATTACACAGCAGCAACAATAAAAAATTCAAATTTGCATTAAGCCACTTACATTGTAAGGAGCTTAATTCTTCCAGGTATTGTGGTTCAAAGTAGGTGACTTATGCTGCTCTCAAAGAAAACCCCAAGGACCGTTTAGAAGACAGCATCATCACAATCCCTGGTATCGATTTTTCTTTCATCTTCTTTCAGCATTGGTCTGAAAACCAATGTCTTCCTATTCTATGCAGTTTTTCAACATTGCTGGCTTTATTTCTGAGCAAATCTGCTACTTGCACTTTCGAAATACAATGCTGGATTACATCCATCCAGCATGGTTTTGATTTTACTCTTTATAATGCATTTTTCAATATTTGTATTTAACCTGATCAGAAGTCATCATATTATTGTCATTATTAGAACAACTTAGCCTTACACCTCTCCTAATACACTATTATTTTAAGGGTTTTTTGTTTGTTTGTTTGTTCATTTTTAAAAACAACAAAGCTTTGCTATCCTAAGACCATTGGTATGTACAATTGTATGCTTTGGAGTAGGAAGTCAGAGGGCAGTCACCAAAATGCATTATCAATCCAAGCAGGCCGTCAGCCTTCACCAACAAGGATATGCAGGTGTATTAGTTATGGTCTTAGTATACAAACTGATAAAGAATATAACCTGTTGTGTATGTACATTCCACACCAAAGTATGACAAGCAGTCCCTAAAGAAAGGTAAAAGAAATTTTACTCAAGAAAAGTACTGTCTGCTGGCTAGATATAAATAGGTGCAACCCCTTGGCTAACAAAGCTGTATATACATATTGAGGGAGGGGAACAGTTCTGGTCTTCTTTAAGAAGAATAGTCTGATCATACTCCACATAAGACTGTGGCTAGTCTTAAAGGAAAAGAATAGGTCTGTCTGAATGTCCTTGAAGGGTTGGAGGAGAGGAGAGCTAACGTGGGTGGGAAGGGGAGGAGGCTCAGTTGTAAGCAGGCCTGCAGGTGCACTGTGAAGGCATTTCACTGATAGAAGATGAATGAAGATGTAATCAGCAACGTTTCAGGTGGAAACTGCTGAGAAGGAGGAACATGAGACATGAAGTAAAAACCCAAGCCCTAAACAATAACTTCTCAAAACAGACATAGTATTATGAAAATAAGGGAGAGGGACTTTTGTATAACCTTAAGTACAGCAGGCAAAGTTTTGCCTCATTTCTGCATGTACATCATTTTATAAGGATGTGTTACTGTGCTGGTTTTGATGTTATGAGTAAATACTTGGACTTGCATTTTACATCAGCAATATCATTTACACACTATATGTAAATTTACATATTATATCAGCAATAATTGATCTTGAGCATGATTTAATGTAATTATGGAAAAGCATCACATTGCTTACCTAAGAAAATCTATATACTGGGTTTCTTCAGTAAAATCCTTTCTCCTTAGTACATACATCCGTAGTCAGAGGGTAACAGAAACACAGTGTTTCAGTCATGCAAGTTAGGTGGAGGACTAGTGCCATGGACATCAGGGAACAGTCAGTTAAATTTCAGATTTGCAAGGAAAACATCACATTATTGTTACTGGTTTTCACATCGTTGAACTAATGTTTAAAAAAAAAAATAGAACAAAACCACACGCTCCCCAAGCTGCTCAATGACTTTGGAGGGAAAACTGAATAGCAGATAAAGCATAAATATTTCACGACCAAGTCTACAGCGTCATCAACCAGTGCAGCAGACCATTTCCAAAAGCTTTGTAATGCATTGCCCTTGCTTCCTCCTGGTATCTTCTCCTTTTTAAGCTGTGGAATGATGTAAATCCCGGAGGCAGGAGACTTTCTGAAGTAAGAGATAAGAAGATTGCGTTTTGTTCAAAAAATGGGGAAATCTCTATATTCAGCTGTCATTTAAACTTTATACTTATGTATTTTCTCCATCTTATATTTATCCCATTCAGTATTTATCTATATTCCTGATTCTGTGATATCATCAGAGTCCATACTCTGGATCTGTACTTTTGTCCCCTCGGCCTTTACCTCTGTACTTGTTTGGAAGCACAGGCTTTAGTGTATGTCTTTGCTGCTATGAAACAAAAAACAAGAAACTTTTTCCTTCTGTGTTCTCTATCATTTGCTAAAATGAAGTAATCATTAAGTTAATGTTTAGTCTCCAAGATTGTTTCAGTTATTATATTTTTAAACTACTGTTTCTTGCAAGAAACAATCAGAATTATATTTGCCTGTTATAATGGCAGAGTCAAAAACCACAGTAATAACCATCATGCAAGATGAAAAATAGCCTCAGTGAACAAGACAAGATAAGAGACAACTGGAATTTATCTGTGACTGTGGCTAAAGAAAACTCACAACTTACTGAAACTAACTTGTCGCACCTTTTTGAATAAAGTTTGGGCACACATCTGAATTTGCAGTTAAACTCATCCAAACTGTACAAATCAAAGTCCTACACAAAATGTATTTGGGGGCAAAATTAAAACAACAAAACAACCCATGCTCATATCTTCTGTTTTATTAAACTACTGCTTTTTTCAATTCTTCCCTTGAGCTTGCTGATATCATCCCCAGATCTTGAAAAACTGTAGTGTTCTGTGCAGAAATGAACTTACAAATACAAAAATATAATGAATCAGATGACTCTTTATAATCAAATTTTCCCTGGAACACATGGTCAATGGCAAAGAGAAAGCATCATGCACTACATAATCCTTAACTACTGACTGAGGGCTCAAATTAGGAGAAAGATACTATAGCACACAGTGGCTAAGCGGTAATGAAAAACATGCACAAACCTGTGTGGGCAGGGAACGAGTCACTCTTCAAAAATACAGAAAAATTAATTCAGACAATTGCAAGATTTCCCATATGCCATTTGAAACTTTTGAAGGAATGAATTCTTAGGTAGAAATCCCTGCACAGCACTTAGCGTAAGGTGCATATTGCTCAGTACTTTGTGTGAACAAAGATAATGAAATCCAACAAGGTTCCCAGCTTAATTTTGAGTGCTATGCAATGGGGGCAGAGAAAAGACACATTTCAGAATAAAGCAGTCAAAACCAAGGATCTTTGTTTTAGTACGCAGCTTGCTCATTTATGAAGATGAAGGAGTACAAGTCAGAGAGCTGCCATTAATAATAGAATAGCTCAGTTTATTCTTTCCCATTTATAAACTGGAAAATACAGTATAATGCATTTCTGAATGCTTATTATATGAAGAACTCTAGTATCCTAATTGTCATGGTTCTATGTTTTTTTTGACGACAGTTATTAGAAAATGTTACATGTTTTTTCTTCAATATCTAATACCATTTTTACATGATTGTGAGTGAAAGGTAAAAATAAATGACAGACAAGGTCAGTTACAATTTTGCTTTTTTTTGAGGAAAGAGAAGTGAGGGGAAGGGAGAAGATGGGAGGTAAGAACAGGGGAGGAAAATGGAGAAGAGAGGAAAAAGGAATTTATTTTCACACAACATAAAATGTATACTGTTTACTATCTGGCACAAAATATTTTGTTCTAGACTTCCAAAGAGATCAACAGGGAAAAAATGAATTGTAGGCTAATAATAATTAGGTGGATTTTTTTATTATTATTTCTATGGTCAGTATACTACTATTACTACATCAAGTGATATACAACTGTGGCAGGTTGATAAGGCTATATCCAGCCCTTCTGGGTAAGATTTGGGAAAAAATTGGCACTCTGACATTCTACTCTTGGATGTTTTCCCGACAAGTAGTTCTGAAGTATGTGGTGATTGTATCAGGAGTCAGGATCTGCTCTGCTGACTAATTAATTCCTCTTAGTTTTGAGAAAACTGGTTCATCCTTCACATTTAGGATCATAGTAACAGTAAAATATTGGAAATCCATAAAATTACCTTATTAATTGCATTACAAGCAATACAGAAATGCATGTTATGGAATATGGAAAAGGCAGAGATAAAGAATGCTCAGTCAGGTTACAGTGTCTTTTCTGTTGTAACCTATAATATAGAGCAACTGGTATGCAACCAAACACTGGAAACAGTCATGATTCAGTGTACTGCTATCACCTAGCAGTATCTTCTGCATAATGGAAAGAGATGGCACCATTCTACTACATGCCTTAACGTCAACACTCTGCAACATTTGCATGGAAGCGTGTAAAGCCATTTCCTCACTAAGGTTATTTATAGTTGAATATCTTCAGCAATTTAAATAGTTTCCTGCTTCATGTTTACATACACAGTATTTTTCTCTTCGTGGGAAAGAAGCTGAAACTATCAATTTGTTTCTAACTGCAATGTCATGGTCCAATGTCACGAGGCACGAGCAGCCCTGGTGGTCCCTGACTATTCCCAGGGTTCTCTCATAGCCCAGACCCTCATATCAGTTCTGGGGAAGCCAGACTCTGCCCCAGCAAGGCCACAGAAGGGCCGGGCTCCAGATTCCCACAGCCAGGCCCTACTACAGACCCGCATCCAGTCTGGGCTTTGACCTTATCTCAGGGAGATGCTCACTGCCTGGGGATGGGGCTATCCCTGTCCCTGTCTGCAGCTGTGGGATGGACTCTGCCTGCCAGGCCCTGCCCTGGTGGACCCAATGGGGAGCCCCAATGATCTTGGCCCCCAAGATGCCTGGAAACCAGCGGGGAGGAAATAAATAGGCTACTGAAGAACTTTCAGGATAACTTGAGCTGCTATTGCTGAATAGAAGAAAGGGGATGCATTTTCTGAGCTCAATATAAATACAGAAAATAGGTCAGTTTGAAACTCAGTTTTTCTCATCTGAAATGTATCCACAACAATTTAGACCTCCAGGTTTATTCCTCTCCATTTTTTTTACACCTTATTTGCTTCAAGTAGACAGGAATATTGAAGGAGAAGGATGGAGAGAGAAAATACTAACTGTAATGGACAGCAGGTGAAGGAAAGATCCCAAGTGAGGCACTATTGCACAAAATGTTCTGCACCTCCTGCCTCTAATAAGAAAAGCAAAATCCCTTTTGAATGCATATAATTAAATGAACAACATCCAGGTACATCAGCTTTCCTTTCCTTAGATAAAATAATATTACTCAGCAGAGGACATTTAATTCTTTTTCTAATGTTTTTTCAGTTAGCCAAGCACACTCCAGGTTCTCATTAATTATATGCCTCTCAGAATAGTTAGTGGTAGTCACAGTCACTCAGAGATGAGCAATATGAGAGCAGAATATTAATAACTGTGGAATATGCAGCTCTTGCCAAAGACCATTTAAATTAATGGATATAAGAAATGATTTAGTTTCTAATGAGAGTCAATGAATATGAGATTGAGTTTTAGCAACATCTGGACAGTAGTAAAAAACTGTCAATTGTTTCAGAACCTAAGAAGTAACTCTCCAAGGTGAAGAAAAATCCTGTAGGGAAACAATCTTAAATGTAGTTTAATGAATATTTTACAAACAGTTTAAAATTAAAGGTAAAACCAATAAAGCATTCTTGTCTTGAGATTACCAGTCAAAATATGATTAAAGAGAACCAAATATATTCTAGAGAAAATGAGCAAAGTGAATGTATGAAAAACTGACTATGCCAGAAGGAGCTTATGAACTAGAGAGGTAATAGAGAGGCAGAAAAGGAAGTATACAAGCAAGCAAACAAAAAGAGGTCAGTGGTATGCACAAGGATTTTCTGTGAGAAAGTTCCACAGTTCAAGAAGCATGCATCCTCATGCACATGAGTTTTTAATGCTTTAAAGATTAGCAGTAAGGAGGCAAATACTGTAGTACAGCTGTGAAGCCAAGAGCTGCAAAACTTTCTCACCAGCGTACGCATCATGTTTAGAGGGCCACAAAATAAAGATAAGAAGATTTTCCTAAACTAAGGCAGTCACTATAAATGGAATATTTCCATTTTTCAGTGTTTTGGTAATCCTATTACAAGAATATAGAAAGTAATACCATCTCACTTTCACTTTTGAATTGCACTGATGTCACTGGAGCCATGACAATAATCTACAGTGGTGAACATGTCAATATTTCTAAGGATAAGTATCAGCTATTCGGGTGGAACTTAATAGAAATTAAATTTATTCAAATGAGAGTGTGAAAAGTCTTCTAATGGAACGAATTCTGTCGATATCTTGAAGAACAGTTGTGTAAGATATTGCAGCAGAAACCAGATCCAGAAATCCTGACTGTCATTTTCTAATACAGTAATTAATACATTGTTCTTTCCTTCTGATCCCATAATGAAACCCAGCTTCTCCCACCCGTACAGAAGAAGTATGTTTATTATGACTTAATGGCTAATAGAAGTTTCAGTCAGTACATTCATTATCCATAATGTCACTCATTCACCCAGAGCAGGAAACTACCAGAAAAGCAGCAAAAAGGAGAAGCCTCTGGGCAGAAGAATCCAGAGAAACATGTCTTTTATCCAACAGCTGATTTAGGCATGATTTATGAAGGCTGATCAGATAAAACATGTCACAGCTAATGCCCTAAAAGACAGTACTGTTTTGCTACAATAATCTTTAACAATGTTTTGTGTCCGCATTGCACTTAAGGGTGGCGGTAGGTGCTCTCCCAGCCATCTATATTCCATTAGCAGCTGTAACTTCTGCCTTGCTATACATTTCTGTTCTCCTACCTCTCTGTGCCACCACCCTAAATAAGCATCTCTGCCATCTAGTGCTAGTGTGCCTTTTCTGGGCTTGGCCTTCCAGCCAACACCCACTGAAACCTTTCTCTTAAGGTTTAACTCTTTCTTTTATCAACTCTGACCCCTTACTCTTATGATATTTGTTTTTGTATGTGACAAAAGAGATGTCAGCTCTGTGAAACATTAAAATACTTTTTCATTCGTGATAGGTGTGATCTTGTAGATCTTTTCTCTCCTTGGTGATTCTATGATTCTATACTTACTTGCCTGAGGTGCAACTTAATGCCAGTGTTGGTATTGTCCTTCTTTAGTAAAACAAAGAAAACTAGTGTTCTGTACAATTATTACTGAACCCTATTCTCCCTAAATTCTTTTCAATTTTGCACTGATGCACATGTGCTGCCCTTGTCGTGCCATTTTATGGTCAGGGAATCTGACATCTCCGTGGCAACTTGTCACCGCCATGCAGATGGCATGCGTTCAGCTACAAACTGTGCAAAGCATGGAAATCTGCTATGCACTGCTAATATATTAGTCTTACAGGACAGTCTAATTACATGTTAGATGATGACCTTTAGCAAATATGACATAAATTTATACAAAGTTAAGTAATTACTTATTAGCTTTAAAGAATTTCAAGTAACTGAATATTCATGCAACCCTACAGCTTTTTTCTTTACTCTTTGTGTTGAATGAATCTGCTATTTTTTATGAACTATTACAATGCAGAAATGAGGGGCTTTGTCTACAGACTGATGACAAATGTTCACAGTGTTGCCAGGTTGTCAATCACAAGCTTCTTAGTTTTGATCTCTGTGTAGCTCACAACAGCTATTGTTGTCACATCTGAAAGGGGAAGTACAGTATTGAAACTGAAAGTAGAAAATGGCTTAGAAACTTGACAAAACTGAATTAAGGAGACACTACTGAATTCTTAGGCTGTGAGAAATTTTGAAAAGAATATTACAAATTTGTGTCAGAATTCAGGTAACAATTCAGCCCTGAGAACAATACTTGCAGTCTTTTCTGAATGCAAGTAGGAAAATGTTGGATCATATTATTACAAGTAGCATTTATAATGCACTTTTGCATGTTTGCTACTGATTTTACCTTAAATATTTATTCTGCATTTGATTTTTATTTCAGGCATGTAATTATTTTTCCAGCAATTCCTGCAATACTTTAGTACTGAATTTGACACAAATTTAGGAAGTTAACAATGAAAGCCATCCTTCTAAGTATGAGTACAGCGTATTTTTTTTTCCCCACAGTTTTCCTCATAATTCTCTTTTTGCTCTCGTTGGTGAAATTCTTGCACCTTTGAAAACATATTACATAGCAAAAGCCAGAATTCCGAACTTGCAAACCACTTTCTGCAAGTTCATTATATTTTTATTATGGTATCTAAATATATTTTCAGTGGTAACATTGCTAAAATACAGGTAACAACATACGACTGGATGGATATGAAAGGAATGTTAACAGGAGGAAGGAACAGGGAGAAAAAATGAAGGAATGGTGTAACACTACAAAGCTATTACATTTTCCAGTAACACACGTGAATGTTCCTCTGCCTCTTCCTTTAAGAGTATTATTAGGTGATACGAACGAAGTCATTATTTTAAGAATGCCGTGTAAGGAAATGAGAACACTATCTTGATTGTTATTTACTGTGTTACAAGAACTTCAGTATTCCTTGAATACTTTATGCTTCCAAAATCTATTACACAAAGAATGGAGAGGTATTAACTCGGTATCAAATTAAGGAATATAAGGATGAGGGCTATCACTCTCATAACAATGAAATCTTCCATCAGAACCCACGCCTTGTTCCGCAAACAGACTGGACAGTGTTCTAGAAATAGACAACTATTCACTGTTTTGGCTGGTTTTACCCACTCTTTACTAAAGGGCAGGTAATGCCTATTATGTCTTATTTATCACATCTACGATATGGTGTTCTAAAAGCGGAATTTTTTATTTCCTCATGAATATTTATGCTGCTTGTAAATGTAGCTTGTAAAGGATGTTTCTCAAACTCTTATAGGATACAAAGACAGAAACAAATCTGTAATTATTTTTCACAGCATGAAGCATAAAGCCAGAAGACAGAAGACAGAAATTTCAATTAATTTAGATACCCAGTCTGAAATGTCAACATATCCAGTGTCACATTTTGAATGTATAAAGGACAGGTCTCTTTGACTTAGCTTGTGCTTGTAGAACTGAGAACAGAAGGATTCAATTTAGCCCATAGGGTTTCACAATCTCACTTAGTGAAACTACGCTTCCGTGAACAAATATAGTGTGGTTATATAAACTATCATCCCACGTAACCAGCACACTGTATGCCCACAAGAAAAGCAGTCAAGATTACAAGACTGACAGTGATAACTACAAGATTTTCTCATGGCCAGAGGTAACAATTTCCTGCACAAACAGAGGTTGCTGCTGCTGCTTCTTCTGTCACCCCACCCCACAGAGAAGCACAGTGCTTTCTGCAGCATGGCATTATTCTGAGAGGACATGACTGAAAACTACTCTCCTAGAATCTTTCTCAGTTTATTTATGAGCATTAGCAAGAAACTTCCATATTTTCCCTATTGCAGTCTCAAACAGCACATCTGGTCTATCTCAAATCTAATAAAAACCTGCTGCAAAAATAAGGAAAGTGAGATCACAATTTGAATGTCATGCATTTCTAAAAATGAGAAAGAACTATAATAACTCTCGTAGATAGACCTAAAAGGACAAGTGGCAGTGCTTTCTCATTTCCATTTTGGTATTGCAATGACAGTTCTAACTTGCTTGTGTGTTACTGCGGATGAATTTAGAATTACCTTTTTCATTCTTCTAATGGAGATTTTCTAAGCTTGGTGATATGAACGTGCAACTTATTTTCACGCATGATTTTATTGCATTATCAGGTCTGCTGTGCAGCACTTACATTTAAACCTTGACTGTCCAGCCTGTTGGCTTGCTTGGGCTGCACTCAGTGAAGAGGAATTATCTTGGGCTGCATATAAAATACATAATATTTTTATATATATAAGTAATAAAATTTATTTTATTTTTTATATTTTAATAAAACAGTTTAAAAAAGAGAGAAACAAAACATAGAGCTAGGAGGATAGCTGACCTTGTATTACGGAAGTAATGTATCAACCTGGTTCAATGGAAGTGGTTGCAATTCTTAGTGAATTCACAGGATGTTTGTCAGAGATTTCTGATGAAATTTGTGCTCCATCCTTGAAGACAATTGTTCACAAATGCATGTACTGCCAAAAGTGATGACATGAATAAGGTGTGGTTGTGAAACAAAGGTTATTTTTCTCTAGTAAGATATGTCTATGTAAGTCTGGTACAGAGACATAATCAGATTTTTGAGTTAAATATCTGATAGCAACTGTATATATTCCATTTGAAAATGTGCAGACCATTTATATCAATGGAAAATGGAATCTCAACTAAAGCAAAATATTGATGATTTTTTTCAGCAGTCTTGGAAGTTATTCTCACATCAAAACAGAAAGCAAGGCTCCCTATTTTTCACTGTTCACAGAACAGTGTTTAGCCAGTGTATCAAAATGCATACAATTATTTGCATCACTTGAGTCAGCATAGCAAGCACTGCCCTCGTGGTGCCCTGGTTTCAGCCCAGACAGTATTAATAACACACCGATATTTGGTTATTGCTGAGCAATGGGTGCTCAGTGAGGCAGAGACAGTGCCATGGTGGTGTGGGGAAGAGGGTGGCCACAGGTTGGGCTGTGTTGAGTCACGTGGCCCATGGGCAGCAGGTTGGACACGCCTGGTTTAAGCAAAAAGTTCTGCTAAGAAGTCCTTTAAAAGTTGATTCTGCCCTCATAGCAATTTGTTTTGATGGATTTGACATTTACAAAGATCTGAGGTTGTGTCAGAAGGAGCCGTTGACAAGATAAGGAATAAGGTAACCAGAGAGATTCCAGCACCAGATGCAAGAATGTCATCCACTCAGGGGTTTTGATAGTGAAGATGCATAAAATTAAGCTCTATTAGGATGCAAAGTGTAGCCATCGCTGTGCAGCTCCGCAAGTTGGGAAAGGACTGCTTCTTACACTGTGACCTGAATTAAATTTAGATTAAAACTTTCAGCCTTGATGTAGGATGAAACTGTGACCCCCACTGTAACCACCTTGTCTGTATGTTGATGGACTCTCAGATTTTCAAAATAATTGCATTTGCACTGATGTGTGATTATGGAAAAAAAAGTCCTCCTTCCACAAGGCTGTTTAATACTACTGAAATGGGAGATGAGATTACTGTAACTGCAGTCATGCACATCCGGGACGGTGGCTACAAACTGGCTTTTGCGACTCATATGGCAGTTACAGTTTGACCTATATTAATGATGCAATCAGTCTGTAGCACAAAATTTTCAGGATTTTTCATTAAAACACAGTATGAAATCAGACAAATACAATTCACTTTCTCATACAAGTGAAGAAGCAAAGGCCTTTTTTGTTCAGTCTGAATTTTTACTTCTGTCAAAAATCACTGAACAGTTGTCTAACACATGGAGGCCAAATGATGTTACCTCAGAGTGGTATGTTCACATTTTATAACAAGCACTGTACTATCTCACATTTATTATCTGCAACTGACATCCTCTGGAATTAGGCAAAAGACCTGTCTACCCATGATTATATTTGAATATACAGAATAAGATTTGTAGAACGAATCTAATCAAGCATCCAGACGTGGTATATTTTATAATTGCATTTCAAATAAATCAAAACTTTCTTCTACTGTTACAACCATAGAAGATAAATGAACTTCATTTTAAATTGGCAGAAATTGAACATATAGAATCATGGAATATCCCAAATTGGATGACATTTTCACTGTTTTTTAAAGATGAGTTTATCTATCTCATATTTTTATCTTACGTTCTGAAACTTTAGCAGCTACTTCTAACTGGAAAAACATATCCTCACTGATCCATTAGTTTAAAGAGATAACCAAACGAATGAGGAGATAGCTTTGCTTCCCATATTTGTTACTCACTGAATATAGAAAAAGCTCCATTTGCAAGATGTAAGACACAAACCTCGGTGTTCTGAAATTCTCTTTGCTTTTAACTGAGGAAAATCTCTTTTCCCTGGAACTTTGAAAAACGGTGGCTTGAACAGCATTGATTTTAGACACGAGGGAATGCTGCATGAGCAGTTGCCATGTTTTATAAGGGTTGAAATCACAGAATCAATCAGGTTGGAAAAGACCTCTAACATCGTTTAATCCAACCACCATCCCAGTCCCACCATGCCCACTGACCACATCCCTCAGTGCCACATCCACATGGCTCATGAACACTTCCAGGGATGGTGACTCCACCACCTCCCTGGGCAGCCTGTGCCACTGCCGCACCACTTTTTCTGTGAGGAAATTTTTCCTGTTATCCAACCTGAACCTCCACTGGCCCAACTTAGAGCCATTTCCTCTTGTCCTATCACTGAAGTACCAGAATGAGCATTTCTTTATACTACACAGGATGGTGGCTGCTGCAGTGCTACCAAGCTTCAGAAAATTCGAACTACTTTGAACTAAAACTGGCTTTCATCATGCAGCAGTTTTATTCAAATTCAGTTTTCCTTTAATTTGCTGAAAATGTTCAGCATGCATCCATTTAAATTCCTGCAGTATCAGTCTATGAAAAGGATACAGTTTCAGATAATTAAGCATATGAAACCTTTAAAACTTCATTAATTGCTTCATTTACTAACTCCTCTTTGTTAACAGAATGCTTTCTGTTAACAGAATGTTTTTTGAACCCTTTAGACTCATTCATACTTTGTTAGGGTCAGTGTTAGCAAAGAGATGTTCTGTTTCCTTCCTTTCTGTACACAGGAAGAATCTCATACTAACATCAAGTTACTAGCTTATTGCAAAGGAAAGGATGCTGAGTTTGAGAGTACAAAATAATATTGCATCTATTGCAGTAGAAAAGTAAACCAAGAGACCAAGAAGTTTTCCATCAACCCAGGGAAAGTAGGCTGATCCACATTTTATTTTATTATTTATTTATTTCGCAAGCAGCTGAAACAAGTGAATTCCACAGCCACAAAAGGCCCTTCGTGCCATGCACCGACTGTACTTGCAGAATGGACCCAGGTAAACTTTTCTGTGAGAAGATGTGATTATTTTTTTAAAGGTTTAGTTTAAGATTCTCCTATCCATTGCTCATACTAGTTCCCATAGGAAGTCAGTGAGGTTCAGAAAGCTTTGTAGAAGCCAAAGATCTTCCTTGCATCTCCTGAATAGATATAAATATGATACCATTCTGAAAGGGTGATCAGATTTATTTTTAATTTGGATAGGCAGTATGCATTTTCTTGTTCTCAGAAGTAGCTGAACCATCTGGGCTGAGATTTCTCTCCTCCAAACTTCTGTGCTTGAAACAGATATTTGAATGGAGAAGTTTAGCTTTAATAACTGCTTATTAGCAAAATCGCATATTATTTGTAAAATCTAGCCTCTTATGATGCCTGATAATTTTGGTAAAAGGTGCTAATACTAGGTCAGAACATAAGCACATTATCTATATGTGACATTGTCTCTCTTTGTATATCCTAATGGCTAAGAGACAGACAGTTGAGGGAAAGAGTAGGACCAAAAGTGTTAAGTGCCCATGTGTAGAAAGTCAACAGAAGATCAGGCAAATCCTGGCCTCTGGGAACATTTTTTAATCTTCAGAAAAGATAAGAAATGGTGGATATCTTATATTCACTGCATGTTGGGGTGATTCAGTCTATCCTTCTTTCTCTTTCATTCTGCAGTTGGTTATTGAGAAGTCAGCTAGCTGAATTCCAGTCTCCCACTGACTGAAAGACACCATATAAGCCAGTTAAAGTCAACCATTATTCTTCTAAGAGTAATGACCACAGTCCACTGAAAACATATATGTCAGAATGCTGGACCTATCACCTTTTCTGGGATTTTGGTAGATGAAAAGCCGGACACGAGACATCAGTGCACGCTTGCAGCCCAGAAGGCCAACTGTGTTCTGGGCTGCATTAAAAAGTGGTGGCCAGAAGGGAGAGGGAGGTGATTGTCCCCCTCTACTCAGCTCTTGTGAGGTCCCATCTGGAGTAGTGTGTCTAGGCCTGACTTCCCCTGTATAGGAAGGACACGGAGCTTTGGAGCGGGTCCAGAGGAGGATCACTAAGATGATCAGAGGGCTGGAGCACCTCTCCTGTGGGGAAAGGTTGAGGGAAATAGGCTTGTTTAGCTTGGAGAAGAGAAGGCTTTAGGGAGACCTGAAGAGTGGTCTTCCAGTATTGGAAGAGAGTGTATAAACATGAGGAACAACTCTTAATGACGGCGGATAGTGATAGGAGAAGGGGAATAGTTTTAAATTGAGACAGGGGAGATTTAGGTTAGATATTAGGAGGAAGTTTTTCACTCAGAGGGTGGTGACGCACTGGAACAGGTTGCCCAAGGAGGCTGTGGATGCCCCATCCCTGGAGGCATTCAAGGCCAGGCTGGATGTGGCTCTGGGCAGCCTTATCTGGTGATTGGCAACCCTGCACGTAGAAGGGGGGTGGAAACTAGATAGATCATTGTGGTCCTTTTCAACCCAGGCCATTCTATGATTCTGTGATTATATGATTCTATCATTCTGCTCTTCTCATTGCTCCTTATAGTTGCTAGACAAGTAGGTGGGTTGGCTGATCTGCACTTCTGTGATGTGGAAAATGTGGGAACTGTCTCCCTAACATTTGGTTTTATTTCTTCATTGTATCATAGCAAATAGAAAGCTTCCTGCCTTTTGCTCTTGAGCACTGTGAATAATGGTGGTGAAGGATGGAAAGATGTCTGTATGTAATTACAAAGCATGACACAGGAGGGAACTGGATGCAGGCATCAGCCTTTACTTGTTTTTTTACCTTCCTAAATGTAATTGGTATAGAAAGAAAATTATAACACTTCTTCAGGGAGACTGAAAAAGATATTTATATCTACTGCTCTAATGGAAGAGAATAAATTTTATCTCATGTCTAGTCTGAACCCCCCATTGTGTAGTTTTATGCATCCTGCCATTGGTGATCAGGGAGAAGAGCCTGACACCTCCCTCTGCTTCCCCACTCAGGGAGCTGTGGAGAGATAATAATTACCATAGAATCATGGAATCATTTGAATTGGAAGAGACCATTAAAGGTCATCTAGTCCAAATCCCCTGTGATGAACAAGGGCCATGTGTCTTTATCTCTGACAGGCATTACCAACTCTGGAAGAGTAATCTTACGAGCACGTGTCTTGTCTTAGACTATCAGTGTTTTCCCTGCCTGTTTGAAGTTTCCTTCATCATGCGACACAGTCCTAGAGCTTGAGCAACCTTCCTTCCATAACATGTGGAGCCAGATAAAAGCCTTTCTCTCTAGTGGTATAAGTTATTTTAAACAAAGCTAAAATAATCCTCTTATACCTTAAATGATTTTAGTAAAACATGACATACGTGAGAACCTGAATAAAATTATGTGGGTTATCTTCATGATACTTTTAATAGAGTTTCCCCTCCAAAGAAATACTTTGTGTTTTATCTTCTGTTCCAGGCAGTAGAGGCACATTAAACAGAGAACATGTTATTCACTATAATGATGTACTCTGAAAATAGATGTTAGCCTTTGTGCTTATGGAAAGTGTGAATACACTTGGTTTCCTTCAAACGAAGCTCAGTATGATAGAAAATTCTTGGCATCTGTGCTTCCAAATGGTTTAAGCTCCAATAGCAACTTTTGGTCATCTCTGCATCATGCTCTCAGACAAATAAAAGACAAATAGAAATGCTCTTTAGAAAAAGGTGCCCAAGAGGAAAAAAGTAGAGTTTGCCATTATAAATGATAACACTTACTGTGCACTTGGCTAGTAAGAGGGGTAAGTGTCTGCACCAATCAGATTTCTAGGGCCCTGTTGTGCTCTGTATCTGAGGAGCTGCAACACCCACTCACCCAAGCAGCAGCTGCGAAAGCAGTGGGCAGACCTTCAATCTTCACTGAAGATTATACACAGTGATCATGCTGGTCACCTTAAAGACATTTTTGGTTGCATTTAATTTAGGCCTTTTTTCACAAAAAGGGAAAAAAAAAAAGCAGTATGGGCAAAAACTCCCACAAATAACAACCAAAAAATTACAAATGGAACTTCATTGAATGAAAGTGTATTTGTTTTGGAAAACTTGAGAAATTATAGCAAAACAGATTTAGTTTCATTTTTACATAAACACACAGCATCGTAGAACTACACAACGTGATATAATTTTTATGAAGGGGTTTGTAGAAGCAGTTAGTAATATGGTACAGTACGAAACATTTTAATAAAAGCAGTACATGGTAGGTGTAATGTTAATTTTTAAAATTTAATTCATTAATTTTAATTAAATTATGGAGATGGAAGTATGTTATGCTATCTGCAAGAAAAATAGTTTTGGCTTTGTTTCTATCTACAGAGGAATTGAGACCGTGAAAACTTTTCATGAAATGAAAATTCTGCTTTGACTAATTTTAATACCATTAATCCTTTGAGAAAACAAACAAATAAACAAACAAACAAAGGAAGAAAAAGTACGTTAATGAATGGATATATTTGGAGGCTTTATATGAAGGCCAACTGAACTCCACTGTATTCTTTTAACAATATTACTGAACAGAAAAGAAGGTAAGAAAAATGAAGTTTTAAAAATTATTTTATTCAACAAATACGAGCAATCTTGAAAAAGTAGAAGAAATTAGGTACAAATGGCTCAGGAGTTTTGGAGTCCCCAGCTGATACATAGCATGTGACTGGCTTATGATTCTGTAGCCACTGCACCATCTGATGCTTTACTTGTAAGAGTACATTTCTACTATTAGTTAGTCTTCTTAAAGAAAAAAAATATTGTTCTTAAAGAAAAGATACAATCCACTTTTGTGTGAACACAAAAGACATTCATAATCTGTTCGTATGAAAACAGTTCTATTAGAACATTTTTTAAAAAGCTGTCAGTGAGAAGAATGGTTTCCATTTTATTTTCCTACTTTTCATGACATTTTCTTTAAATGACCCCTAATGTATATTCTTGGTCATCCTTATCTCTGAAGCTATTTATTTTGCAGAGATACCTATAGGGACACCATGGATAATGTTTTTGTTATAGGTACTTGAACGAGTGCATACATCAGGCTTTGAACAAACCCTCTGGCTGTTTTCAAAATGTTATATTCAATGAACTAAGGAAAAATGAGACAAAGATGTAAAAGTCTGTGGTGACAAATCAAGTCATTGTACACATTCCAAGTTATAAATGAGATTATAATAAGGGTTGTAAATTATATGAGATTATTCCAATTTTGAAAGAGAACAGTGCTTTTCCTTATAAAGTTGTTTCCTCTACTAAAGTTAATTTATTTCCTTGAGTATTTGCAGAAGACAGTATAATCACTGCATGCTTTGCATCGCAAGCACTTTTCAACTGACATATTGTCGCAATCAACTCAAAATTTTAATTGCATATTGTAAAGTTTTCTCAAATAATTTTCTTATTAAAAAATTACAGCCATCAAAGGCAAGCAGCAGCCAACGTTCTCAAAGAAATAGCTGCTGTGTTTAATCTGTTAAACATGCTGGGGGACTTTCTTGCTGATGTGATCTGCAGTAGGTGGAACGCACCAAGAGAAATGATGAAAAATGTACCAGGGATGTGATTTAGGGATTACTTCACAGTCTTGGATTCAAGATGGAGAATATGGATAAGGGAAAAAAATATTCAGAATCAGGTAAACTGGTATTAAGTAGCAATGAGTCTATGGATAAGTTTCAGTACAAGAACGAGAGAACTTGAGCAATACTTCCACTGTTTCTTGTCTCTCTGAAAGTACAATTCATTTGCCCCTACCTTCAGTGCTTTAAGGACAAGAGGTAGAGTGCTGGCTGTGATACTCACACATCCACAAAAGCAGTCAGCAAACTATGAAAGCTTGTGTTGTGCCAAAAGTTCTGTCATCTCTCATGACTGGTTGTGCAGGAGGTTGCACGATCTATTTTTCCATCGGCACTGTACAGCACAGTCTGCCCAACACTCGTACTCATGTAGTTTCAAAGCAAAGAATGGCATTGTCCTTACACATTTTATTTTCATTTTAAAGAAATACAAACGAAATTGTTCCCTGGAAAAAACATACAACGCTTTACTAAATTTTACGGAATTGATTTGTAGAGTGAATTTCCAGTTTCTACTTCAACTCTAAAAGTTTTCTTCCAAGCAACTTGAATGCAATGATTTGCTAAGATGCACAACTTGGTTTTGTCTGTGGCCTCACTAACTCCTCCATAAACTTGCAACTTTTCTATATCATTACTTTCTTATCTTCGTTTATATTTATTTCAGCAACCCCTGGAATATGGCTGTTGGTAGAAGAAAGCAAGCAGGAGAGATCTCATCCATCTTTGACAGTGAGACAGCAAACTGTTAACAGCTGAAACACAACTCAAATACTTATCCAGAAAGAAACAGCTATCTTGAGACCTAATTGAAGAAAGTTTGAAGAATCTGACATAGATTAAATATGAGTTGAGATTCAAAATGACGTAGAAGAAACAGAAGGAGGAAGTACAGCATGGCACTTTCATTGCAAAGTCTTTTGGAGTCTCAGACAGTATCTGCAGATATACAAGGAACCTATTTATCCATCAGTCAGGCTCATAACTGTTCCTATTGACCTTCAGTGAGACACTTGAGACAGATCTATTTCAAGAGAAAATAAAGCAGGCATAGGACACTGGGCATTTTGGGATGTAAACTACAGTTAACCCCCAAAATGGATCAAATTACAGAACAATACATCTGTAACAAGATACATCCAAAATTAATGGCTGAAGAGTAAATAGAAATGGAGGTGGTTTGGGGACATTTCATGATAAACGTTGATAAAATTTGAAAAATTTAGGTTTTGCAATGCTGATAAATTATTTTTGTCAGGAAGTATGTGAAAATCATACTATGTATGCTTAACTGCCCACATCCTCATTTGTTTCAAAGGCTTAAAGCATGAAAAGTTCAAAAGCAGGACTATCGTATGAGTTTCTAAACCTGACAATTGCAGCTGTTGGAATTAAACTCCTTTTGAATAGTTCTGCCAAATGAAGACTATCAGTAATGAACTATTTCCCTGAACTCTTGAAGACAAGCTGCTTCAAAGCCAGGAAGGACACTGCTAATTTCATTTAGGACATTCAATTCTCATCCTTCGAAAGAGAGAATCACTACCGCCCCTGATAGGATTTTCCCATTTCTCTGCTCCCTGCTAGGAATACCTCTGCTGTTCCCAAAGCAGCTTTTAGAAAGATTCACCTGAAAAATCAATAATAGATTCACCTCTGTCTCTAGAAGCTAGGCTATATCTGCCTAGGAAGAGACACCATTTTTACTCTAGTTTTTAGCATATTTCTCCTTTGCACTTAGAATCATAGAATCGTTAAGGCTGGAAAGGGCCACTAAGACCATTTAGTCCAGCCACTGACCCATAACCATACCACTAAACTCTGTCCCTCACTGTCACATCCACTCATTCCTTGAACACCTCCAAGGGTGATGACTCCACCATCTCCCTGGGCAGCCTGTGCCACATCCTCATCGCTCTTTCTGAAACTTTTTTCCTAATTTCCAATCAGAACCTCCCATTGTGCAGCTTACGGTTATTACCTCTTGTCCCATCGCTAGTTATCTGGGAGATAATTTCTCTCCAAGTATGATGAATGTTTGCATTGTCAGTTAACAAAAGGCCCCAAATCTAATTTTATGGGAAAGAATTTATGCTAATTTCAAAAATAGGCTCTTTTTTTTACTGTCCCAAGATCCAGAGAGACTAAATACTGCATTGGCAAACACAGAAAAATATCTTTGTTCCACTCCTGTGTATACCAATAGAAGTTCACTGGGAGCTCTTAGGATATTAGGCCAGATACTTCTCAGAATAAGTTGAGTCAGTATATTTTATCATATAAAACATATAAAACATGTTTTTCAGTTAGAATAGAGGATGAGAGTTGTTCCAGAGACCTTTCTAAACTGAATCACACAAAAGCTCTTCCTAACACCGTGGAGTTTTAGAGTGCATGGATAATTAATAAAGAAGAAATTCACTAGCAATATTTTTTTGTGCAGGTAATTATAAAGATTGTGATCTTATCTCCTATGAATAACTTACACAAAACTCCTTCAAAAATACTGCACGTTTTTTTAAATGTGGTCAAGGACATTCAATGAGGTAAATTAAAAAAATGCCCTTATCATGTCTCTTTTTCAGAAGAATTCTAAAAAACTGTGATAAGAAGAGACATCAGCTGTATATTTTTTTAACTCTTATCATTCTAGACAAAATAAATATATAAGAGATCCACAAAGAAATTCCATAGAATGAATCACTGTATGCAGTGTCAAAACTCAAAAAATGTAGGCAAAAATGGTCATTTATAGTATGTTTTATCACCCCGATTAGAAAGCATTTAATATAATGAGCGCATCTTTAATAGCAATAACTTAACAGGTAATTAAAGTGGTGGTCTTTCTGCCACACTTTGTCTTTTCCACTGGGAGTTTGGGAGTGGAGGTCAGAGTGAGGGCTCACAGTGATCTGTTTAAATACAGCAGACTGAACACTGTAACTGGACCCTATAATTCTACTTCCCCAGGGAGGTGGTAGAATCACCATCCCAGGAAATGTTCAAGAGCTATATGGATGTGACACGAAGGGACATGACTAGTGGGCATGGTGGGGTTGGGTTGACAGTTGTACTCAAAGCCCTTGGTGGTCTTTTCCAACCCTATTCTATGACTGTGATTCTATAAGCTCTCTCCAAAACCCACCTCAAAAATAGTTAAAAAACAGCAAAAAAACAACCCACAACCTTTGCATAAGTTATTAGTTGAGTTCAAATAACAAAGACAAATCTTTCGGCAGAACAAACAAATTGCCTTGAGCACATGCTGTCTGGGGAGGAAGCTGAGAACACTTCCTGCTGCTGCAGCTTCTCTAAGGAATTGACTCCCTAGTAGCTCACATTTATGAAACTGCCATAAAAGACTAGCTGGGTTAGAATGCATGTTGTACTTGAATTTCAAATAAGTAATTCCTCTTTCTCAGTCTGAGGGGAATATGTTGATTTTAAGATCAACCTTGTTTGAGGAAAGAAGGCTGCCTACTAAGCAGTACAAGAGATCAGCATAAGCATATTAATAACGCAATTATTATAAGTCAATAAATAAGACAAAAGTAAAAAAGTGAGTAAAATAATTGTAAAGATGAGAACAAGATGAAATTGGTATTTCACAGCAATAACTGCCACAGGCGCTCTTCATATTCATTAAAAAGTGCTGTCGAAAAACAAAAACAAAAACAAAACTGCCGAGGCAGTTTAGTTATGGAAAGAGAAAGCCATGTGGTGAGGAAGAATGTTGTGAAAATATCAACCTCAGTCCAACTTTGCTGTCAGGTAGGTGAAAGATCACTGAAAGCTGCTGGAAGGTAGCAGGAAGGCCAGTGACTTCTGCAGATTGCTACTGAACCCTCTCAGCCCTCAGGCAGCAATCACTCAGGGTCAGCTCTTACCACACTAAATATGGTGTCAGGCATACACAGGGCAATGTTTACACACACTAAAATGTTCTGTTGAAATAAAATTCAAAATACTTAATAATACTTAATTGTTTTCATTCTACTGCCAGCAATTGTAAAGAAGGGAGACTTTACAACGTTTCAACAGCTTTCAACTCTGCAAGGTGAAGGCTGAGACAGATGGAAGCAGTCCTTTAATTTTACTTTCTGCTTGAAGAAATCTCAGGAGAACTTCTCTTTAAAAAATAAGTAGCTTCAAGAAATTATAAATCTTGCCTTCCTGTGTTTTGTACTTCATCCTTTTTATTTTTTAATCTCGAAAAAGTAAAACTATGCATCATATTCAACAGATACACATTGTATAGCTAAGCTAAGCAATGCAGCAAATCTTGAGAATAAAATTGCTAAAACTGTTAAAAAAGGAGAGATATGAAGTTATCCAGGTTAAAACAGCACTTGAAGTTATAGCAGAGGCTATATCTGCACTACAAATGCGAGTTTGCACTTCTGACAATAAGATGAGATGTGGGTGCTTGTACTTAATAGGCTAAATGGGCTATTTAAATCCTTGATAGTATGTTAACTGTTCCCCCCCTCTCTTGGTTAAGATTCTTGTGTATTAAACAAGGACTGCCAATGAGACTTCATATATGGTCTTTACTAAATAAGAATGCAGATAGCTTCTCTTACAATTGCATAGTACTAAACGGCTTTACTCTTGCTACTAGTATGCTTTTTGAAGTCTGTTAATAGTGTTTGACTCTCACTTTGCTTTGTTCTGTTAACCTGCATATCTTAGGTTCACAGTCTGGAATGTGTATGGTGATATTTGGCTTTGTGAAGCCTCTAGAAATTGATACCCTAGTCTTTCTATGCAGCATAAGGAATGTTCTTACTGGCCTCCCTAAAGGCTTTTACCATGTTAACAATAACTGTAAGGGGCCCTTCTTTGTGAGTTGTATATTCCTAGGGGAGGGGCAATTGGTATATGCATGGGAAGAATGGACAGCCCAGCCTGAAGAGCCCAGGCAGCCATCCCTGCCTTCCAATTTGTGTTTGTGATACCTCAGCAGGAAAAAGTTGTCTCTGGCAAAAAGTTTCTATCCAAAGTTTCTCTTTCCAAGGAAGTACCAGCAAGTTATAGAACCAAAGAACTACAGAATCTTAGAATCACCAAGTTCAGAAAAGACCTGCAAGATCATCCAGTCCAACTGCCCACCTATTACTAGTATTTCCCACTAAACCATGTCCCTCAGTACAGTATCTAAACCTTTCTTGAACACCTCCAGAGTCAGTGACTCCACCACCTCCCTGGTCAGCCCATTCCAGTGCCTGATTACTCTGGAGAAGAAGTATTTCCTAATGTCCAACCTGAATCTCCCTTGGCATAACTCAAGGCTATTCCCTCTTGTTCTATTGCTACTTACATGGGAGAAGAGGCTGACCCCCACCTCACCACGATTTCCCTTCAGATGCAGCCTCACCAGGGCTGAGTACAAAGGAATGATCACCTCCCTGCTCCTGATGACAATGCTATTTCGGATACAAGACAGGATCAGGGAGGGGGCATCTACAAGCTAGCTGGGCAACCTATTCTTTACCATCCTCAGAGTAAAGAATTTCTTCCTGATATCTAGTCTAAACCTACCCTCCTCAAGTTTAAATCTATTTCCCCTTGTCTTGTTGCTACACGCCCTTATAAAAAGTCCCTCCCTAGCTTTCCTGTAGGCCCCCTTCAGTTACAGGAAGGCTGTTATAAGGTCTCTTTGGCGCCTTCTCTTCTCCAGGCTGAAGTTCTCCAGCTCTCTTTGCCTGTCCTCCCAGGGGAGGTGCTCCAGCTCTCTGATCATCTTTGTGGCCCTCCTCTGGACCTGCTCCAACAACTCTATGTCCTCCTTGTATTGGGGGCTCCAGAACTGAACGCAGTACTCCAGGTGGGGTTTCACAGGAGCAGAGTAGAGGGGTAGAATCACCTCCCTCGACCTGCTCATCATATTTCTCTTAATGCAATCTGAGATATATGTGGCTAGCCTGCACAATTTACAATTAGAGTCAGATGCAAATCCAAAGAAAAAAGCAAAGCAGGGAAGACCATTCAGGTAAATTTGTATTTTTTCCTATAGAAAAATATTTATTAGATTTATTGAATTTATCAGAACAACTCAGAGTTAAAAATGAAATTTAATCATAAAGCTTGGTCTTAAATTTTCAACATTTTTGAAACTTTGGAACAAGATTCACACTCTCTTTTGTGGGTAGTCATTTTATCACCAGCAGAACATTCATCCTGAGATCAAACACACAGAAAACAGACGAAGGCCTTAGAATCATAGAATCATGGAATCATTAAGTTTGGAAAAGACCACAAAAATCATAGTTCAACCATCAGCCCACTCCCCCATGCCCTCTGACCATGTCCCTCAGTGCCACGTCCACATGACTCCTGAACACCTCCATGGACAGTGACCCCACCGCCTCCCTGGGCAGCCTGGGAGCTCTTTATGAGAAAAAATTCTCATTATGAGAAGAAATTCTTGCATCGATGGAGTCCTCCATGTGAGACCTACCTCCACTTTCTGATTTAAAAAAGCTTCCTCATGGGCACTCTGTCAGAAACAAATTATTCTGTTTGCGTATTTCTGATAGGAATCCAGCTGACATAAGCAGTTTTCAATGCTAAGAGTAAGGGTTGTTTCTTCTGCACTTTCACATCAGTAGTACATTTTTGCCACTTCAGCTGTGCCACACACAAGCCAGACTCTTTACAGAATATACATGAAGGCTGCTGCTAACATGTTGACATCTATGGGGGAAAAAAAAAAAAAAGTTAACATGGAGTTTGAGAAGCTTGTTTTGTGTGCTTAAACTGAAAGTGATTGACTAACAGCTTTTGTAATATGTTTTGGAGCAAAAAGTTTGTAACATATCATTGAAGCAGAAAGCAAAATTACACTGCAGCTGACTGTTACATGGATTTGAATAAGCACAAATTTTTTGACTTCAGATGGTGAAATATTGGCTCTTCTGTGGGCTCAGCATAGTATAGCACTGCTAACAGAACTGCACAGGATCTGAAGACAGAACTGTCTCTTCTTACCAGAAAGATTCCTGACTCCCGCACAATTGCACATCACCCAGAATGAACATTCCCCCAGCCATTCCTGATCTATCTTTGCAAAGAGCTGCTCTGAGAAGGGCAACCCAGGTCACACGCGGCTCTTCAGAGGGATATGGCCCAGTGTAGCCAAAGTGGATAAAGAGAACATCAGTATATGCACTTGAAACCTAGGTG
The DNA here is from genome assembly GCF_019232065.1 of Centrocercus urophasianus. Taxonomy (NCBI): domain Eukaryota; kingdom Metazoa; phylum Chordata; class Aves; order Galliformes; family Phasianidae; genus Centrocercus; species Centrocercus urophasianus. Next base: position 56,552,895 of record NW_024884253.1, read on the forward strand.
ATTGTAGCTGAATGTAATCCAGTATCCATTAGAAAACAATAATTCTTGGGCAGAATGAAAATGAAAGTATTTTATATAAACCAAAAGTTTTTTATTGGTTAAAATGTCAGATTCCTCAGGATGGCATAGAGACAAAAGGATACATAAAATAGAATTAAAAAAAAAAAAAAGAAAAAAGGCTAAGTACACATTTTCTGGGAGGAAGTTTTACCTGGTTTAGAAATGCTCCAACAACTTTAGAAATTTTGTAAAATATCTTTCATACGTTTTATTATAGTTTTAGTACGACTGAATGAAAATCTGAAAAGACAAATATTATAGTATAAATATTGGCAGCAGATAACAGTTCTTGTAGTTATAACAATGAATCATTATTTCATTTTGCTATTTGCTGGTTACCCTCCAGAAATAAATTCAGCTGGCAAATCATTAAAATGGCTCATATCAAAGATGACTGTGTTAATTTTCAGACATCACATTGCATGAGATGAGGAAAGTAGACTGTAATCTCCTGATATAACACACTGTCATTACAACTTGCATATGATCTTTCTCATAGATGAATGTTTAATTTATTTTAACTATGTTTTAACTTCTCAATATGGTTCGTACCATCATTTGCTGTAGTCTACTTTCCCCTGGTATTCAGTAGAATGACCACCTAAACTCGTCTCTTGATTGGATGAGAAGGAATGGCCTCAATTTACATCAGGGAAGATTCAGGTTGGACGTTAGGAAAAATTTCTTCTTCAAAAGTGTAGTCAGGCTTTAGAATGGGCTGCCCAGGGAGACAGTTGAGTCATTGACCCTGGAGGTGTTCAAGAAATATTTATATGTACTAAGGTTTCGTAGGAAATAATGGTGGTATGTGGACGGCTGTACCAGATGATCTTGGAGGTCTTTTCCAACCTTGGTGATTCTACGATTCTATGATTCTATCTCTGCTACACAGGAAGCTTAAGATTCCCATGTGCAGATACATATTTTAGGTTGTTCCAAGCATTAAAAAAAATTCCCACCCCATTAAAATTTTAATAGTGTGTATATTGACCTCATAAGTGCAGATCTGGGTCAGAATTTTCTTTTAATCTTTTTCTGCCAAGCCAAGCAAGACAGCAAATGGTTTTAAGCAGCTTAACCAGTCACCATATCTTTAAGGGCTTATTTACATAAAATGAATTGAATGAGTGACAATACATAGCTTTGGATATATAAACGTATTTATCAGAATGTCCTCATTAGCATAAATTACTGGGAAGCTCTTTTAAATATGTCTTGAAAATACTTGCTTTTCTAACCCATTTTACCTGTTAGAATTTTTGCAGTGAGCAATGATGTGATGTGCAAAGAATGGGATCTTTTGCTGCTGATTATGCTTTTCTCTAGATTCAAAACAAATCCATCATGTGTCAGTATTCAATTTAATAAATGAAAGCCAACTTGATATCAGAAATTTTGATAATAATATGAAATAAAACTTGTAAATACCAGACTGTATGCCTCAACTTATCAAATTTTGGTTCAGTGAGTCTTATTCCTAAAAGTAAAGCCATAAAAATGCAAAGTTGCTTGATTAATTAATAGGAAAATTACATAGATGATATCTAACTACATGAGTAGCTGACTAAAATTTATACTCAGATATTGAATTCTGGGTGCGAGTCTTGGCAATGCAGACATACCTCTGTAGTTGTTGATGCCTCCAATTTCTTTTTGAAAGTTTATTTTCACATGCATTGGTGGTTGTTTTTTTTTTTTGTTTGCTTGTTTTGTTTCGTTTTTTTACTGTCCAGAGTCTTAAATGTATTAATGTTTTTCTGTGATTGTGATTAATGTGATCTGAAACATTTCTATTTCCTGGACTGCAGCATAAACACGTTGTCTGCCCTTACTCATACACAGAGGTCTTCATTCCCAAGATGCTAGCAAGAAGATAAACTACATAAAACCTGACGTTTCAAAGTTTAGATAGGGAACCAAAAACAGACTTTGTGCATCGTATTTAGATTCTTTAAGTGTTCTCTAAAGGCCTTTGCTGTTGCTGTTGTATTCAAGCAACATTTGCTAAGAACCAGGGCTTTGGAGAAAGGAAATGAGTAAAATGGATATTTTTGAAGAAGCCATACTTCAATAATAATGATGAAATTGCTGATGCTCCTTGATAGTGAAAGAGGAGTATACGTTATCTTTCTGCAGTGATTGCCTGCAATGCATTTGACCTGGAGGTATTTTCCAGACCTGAATTACTTTAGATAACTGACAAATAAATTAATTTGAATCACTTTCATTTCTTTGTTTCTCAGCATCTTTACAGCAGGTGTATTATGCATCTGAAGAAGGAAACTATTCGGCATTTTAAAAAGAAGACTCATAGCTGCTGCTAATTATTAATTTTCTATCAAGAACAAAGCTTATTGTAAACTATTATGCATTTACAGTAAGTAGTATTTGGGCTTATTGCTACATCCCTATTTTATGCAATTAATAAAGTTTGATATGAACAGTTCTGACTTTTAATAACTCATTAAGTGATTCTAGCAATGCAAGAAGCTCAACTTCATTATTTCCCACTGAGATATATTTCTTTAATACAGAATCTTAAGCGGGGAATCTTTCAGCAGGGATGATTAATAGGCTTACTCAGGCAAGCACTGCTCAAATCTGTTTTTCTTATGATTTTTCTACTAAACAACATTAAATCTCTAAGATTAGCCTTATGAAAATGCTTTTGTTCTGGAAGACAAGAATGAGAGAAGATAGCTAATTATTTTTCACATGCCAAACGATAGCATCAGCAGCTGAATAAAATGCAAGTTATAAACTATTGGTGCAAATGCTTCTTTGTTTTTCAAATTTTGTTTTATTATTCTTCATTACTGTCAGTGAATGAGATACAGGGGCAGATCCTGACTGTCCCACACATAACCTCAAGCAGACCCATTCAGGAAGGACACACAGGCTAATGACTTCATACTTGTTCTCAGAAACAAAAACTGCTGTAAGTATTCTACTTGGTATAAAATCTGTTTAACCTAAGGCAACAAACTGACGTTCAAACTAAACAAATCACTTCCCCTGTGCATCAGACTAACTACTGCTCTATGATTTTTATCCCACCTTCGGGCAAGAGCTGGATGGTAGCTGTGTTGTGGTGCCACTTAGTATAGCACAAGGGTAACCTGTCTGTCAAACCCATCAAGTCATCTACCAATCAACAGATCAGCAGCCTTAAATTAAATCTATAATGTAGCCATGCTCTAAGTGAACCCCTGGGTTTCCCTGCAGAAAGCTTTAATTTATTTGATTTCTATAACCTTCACTACTGCCTTTGGTAAGAACTTAGGCAAGAATTACTGTGAATAAACCTCCAGTGCCTAATTTATGCAGGCTTATATCCGTAGCAGGTTTGGGATTGTAGACATAAGGCAAGTAACCTTACCCAAAGGTATCTGGATAAATGACATTGATCTGCCACAGCAATTTTTCTTTGGTCACAATTCTTTAACAAGCTTCCTATTTCAATGAAACTCACTGGAGGGCTCTTCCAACTGTTTAGCTCCTAGTTGTTATTCACTAGACTACATAGATCACATACCAGACTTTAAAATAAATACGGACCTTGTTGTGCAGATATTTTGAGAGTATGATCTGTATTGACCTGTATTTGATCTGTATTGATAATTCTGCTCAAGCCAATGAGTTCATTGTCTAGCACACTGAAATTATTTCTTTTTTTTTTTTTTTTTTTTTTTTTAAAAAAAAAGAAAAACAATATATATAAAAAAAAAAAAATATATAACAATATCTAAAA